>NC_079344.1:9979831-10347331 GCF_029582105.1 Oenanthe melanoleuca
CTCATTGTCTTCTAGGCACCCAGTTACTGTTCTTGCTGGAACAAGATCCCAGCACAGCTGGACATGTGCTCCTACCCAGTTGTTTAGAGAGTTGGCAGTAATACTCACTGCACTGGGGAAGGCCAGGACAGGCATCACTGCACTGACAGTAAGATTTGGATTTTCAGGTCTGTAAAAGAGACACAGGTTTATGCTGCTGTTGCATGTGCCTGGCACATACTGAGAGGCTGTGATAATGACAGTGGCAATCTGTGGCACACTGGCTGGCAAAAAGTCCCAGCCAGCCCTTCCCTATAGAGACAAAGCCTGTCTTCTGCTGGGCAGGAACCCCCGAGGCCCATCCCTGTGCAAACCTGCCTAGGAACTACACTGGGGATACAAATCCCTGCCTGCCATGGAGGCAGAAATCAGAGTCTTCAGAGCAGCAGCTTCCCTCCTCCTCAAAGCAAGGGCATAAGTGAACACAAAAAATTATAGAAAGATGGCAAGAAATATTTATTCTGACTTTTAGGGAGATGGTATTCTGTTAAGGGCAGAAGAGGGAAATAAAAATTCCCCTGGGTACCCACCAGAGACACAACATCAGCCCTGGAGCTATGCTAGAAGTATTTGTGTTCTCGTGCACAGAAGAATGCAGAAACACTCCTAATTCTGCCAAACCACTGGATTTTAGCACTAGTAAAAACACACTTGCTGCTGACAGCAGCATGGCAGAGCCATCTGGGTAAGAAAAGCAGGCAGTTCTGTACTCCACAGAAATCTGGGGCTCCTTGTTAGTCTGGACCACTACAACCATGGCTTCTTTGGCTGGAGTCTCCCTCACCTGTCTGCCAGGAGTGTGATGCTGGACTTCCCAGACCTGGAGGCTTTCACCAAATAGAAAGAGCTGTCTGTACACAGCACTAGAAGCTGAATGATGGGATAGATAGGATCTGCACCACTACAGACAGAATCTGTACCACTTGTCTTATCACTGGCAGCTGCAGAATCACACAGAAAGTGGATACTACGAATGAAACGTTCCTCTAGAATGGCAGTCACAAACAGTGGGTATCCTGAGGAAAGAAGAAAAAAAGGAACTGGTAATTTGTCCAAGCAAAGCTTAGTTTGGAGCATGGCCTGCTCAGAGGGAGAACAAGCAGATGGCAGAAGAAGATTCTTCTGCCAGGAGAGTCCCTGCATCATGGCAGAATGACACTAGCACTGATGGCAGCCTGAACTGTGATGCCACAACAGTCTCAAAAATAACCTTAGAGTGCAGTGGCAAAGCAGTGACTGTCACTGTCTCACAGCTCCTGCTGCAGCTGCTCCAGCCCCTGCATTGCCCTGGATGGGGATGGTTCTGCAAGGGCCAGAGCTGCACTGGCAACTTCTGGCCAAGCATCCAATAGATGACTGAATCCAAACTATTTTCAGATTTCCTGGTAAACTCACCACCAGCCCTTTATTCACACAAATCTGAGCCTCAAACTCATAGGCAAAGCTGCAATTTATCCACAGTGATCCCAATATACAGTCCCAAAGCTCACCTAGGTGTTTATCCCAAATAGTTATTGTTGCATCTTCACCTGCCAGTGCCAGGTACCTGGAGCAGGAGCTGACAGCTGAGCATGCTATTGGAGCTGCACATGGCCACACAACATCAGGTTTCAGATCAGAATCTAAACAGAATGGCATGAAGAGAGACAACTGTAAGAAGGTGCAGAGCATTCTCTCTCTAGTACTAGCACCCATTTTCCCCATTAAACATGCACCATTCTGCAGCCTCCTGCCAGAGGCTTCACTTAAAACACTGTCAGTCTGTGCAGCACAGAGCCCCACAATCCAAATGCCAGCCTAACCCACAAGATATGAGTCAGCTTTCCTCCCAGTTCCTCATTTCCCTGAATCACAAAGGCCTGGCAGAATGACAGCCTCTGGCCACAGAACACTCCCACTCCTCACAGAGTGCTCTGCTAGAGAAAGCAAAACTTTCTTACCTGCTTTCTCCTTGACTGAACGGTTGAGTAAGTACAAGCAGAAGTTGTGGTTTCCATCCCAATGCACACCGATGCCAACTGGAATATCTGGTACAGAGAAGAGGATGACAGAAAGAGGAGACTGGGGATGAAAAAAGAAACAATCCAGGACACCAAAACACCATTAGAAAGCTCTCATTAGAGCTTTCATGGTACTCCTGATAGAAATTCTGCTCACACAGAAACTGAACCAGAAAACCTCTCCCTTTGGTTTTTTTTTTTTTGTTTTTTGTTTCTTTGTTTGTTTGTTATTTGGTTGTTGTTCTGTATTTTTTAATATTGACTATATGCCTCCTTTTACATTTTTGGTTGTTTATTTGTTTGGGTATTTTTATTTGGGTTTGTTTTTTTTTTTCAGGGAGAGGTTGTGGATTTTTTTTTTTTAAATATGAAGATACTTTTTGTTTACTCCATGCCAGTAACTGACTTTTAAGTCTTAGGGCTGACAGTTTTACTCAGGTTTATGTCCTTGGAGAAGGAACTTAGAGAGTGGATGCAAGCCAGGCCCACTGAGCTCTACTGGAGCTCAATGTCATGCAACGACTGTGCTTCACAGCTTTTTGTCCATTTGGATTACCTGGCTGTACTTCCATTTCTGGTCCCACCAGAATCCGACTAGGAAGGAGGAAATGAAAGGTAGCATATCTGAAAAAAGGAAGAAATACATGTAAAAGAAAGGCTTTGATAAGCAGGCAGCACCGTGACAAGCCCTGGAATGGCTCCAGCCCCCTGCCCTGAAGGTTTTGGATGAAGGAAGCAAAGCTAAGACAGAGGCTTCCATCTGCACTGCTCAGTGCCCTGTGTGGATGGCTCATGGACTGAATCCTGGTTGGTGCTCCCACTCACCTGGGGATCTCCTCCTTGATCACACCCTCAGCCTCCAGATACTCCTGGTAAGTGCTACAGAAGATTGCTTCCTGCAGCTCCCACTGGGAATCCTTGATTAGGTGGTTGTACCCCAAGCCAAGCATGCTGCCATCATCCACTTCCTTCAAGGCATCCAGAGGGCCTTTAAAACTAGTGCCTGGATTGGGAGCACAAGGGGAAAAGGCACAGCCCTGGAGAAGCAGAAACCATGAAGCAAACACCATGGAGGCATTTGGGGGTGGCATGGTCTTGAAGCAGAAAACACTTTATCTTGTGTGGGGACTTTCCACATCACTAGTCCATTTTCTAGCACTTGAGTGCAGGGATTAGGGCAAGACTTCTGAGGACCCTGCTCACCTTGCCTTTCTGTTTAATTTTCCCAGCATAAAATCTGTCCCCTCCTCATCCTTGGCATTCGTCTATAAATCCAGGACTCAGAGCGATGAGCTAGGGGTGCTGCTAGATCTAGGAAGCAGCCTCCTCCCTCTCCAATGACACTAAAGCCAGGGGTGTATGACACCCACTCTGAGACACTCTAAAGCACTTTGTGCTGGCAAAGGTGACATGTGAGATGGTCTGGGAGGAAGCAACTCCCACTACAGGATTACGTGTAACTAGAAAGACAGGTCAGGAAAGGACCAGGGATCATGTTACTGAAGCTTTCTGACCTGTTCTGTATTTATAGGGGCCATGATTCCTTTGCCACCTCAAACAGACTGCAGGCTGCACATCCAGAATCAGTCCTGACCTGTGATGGGTTTGGGTGGCCTCACTGTCAGCAGCAGCACTGGGGGATCCAGCTCTACATCAGCTTGGATTGCAGACACAGGAAACTCCTGCAACAGAAAAGTGTCCACCTGAGAACTGTGCAGTGTGCTACACTGATGAGTTTTCACCTGTTTGTGGGAATCAAATGCTTCCTCAAGAATTTAGGAATAACTCCTTTGTGTATGCAGAGGTTGGCTGGCACTGTCTGGGAGATACTGGGTTTGGGCTCGTTCTTCAGGCCAGGACTCAGAAGCTTGAGAGTGGCACTACTTTCTCAACTAAATTACAAGGATGTCCTACCCAGACTGCTGTCTTTGTGCCATCTCTCAATTATTCCTGTTGCAGCACAGGCCTGTATGAGTCACAGCAATGCTCAGAAAATAAAGGGGAAAAAAAAAAAAAAGGCAAAAAAGAAAAAAAAATAAGCAGGACTAAAGGTTGAATAGTGTCTCCTGAAAGCAAGAACCAGATTTTACTTCACAGAGCCCAGGACTGGAGGAGGTCACATATATACTTGGCTGGGAATAGCAAATTATAACAAGGGGCCAAAACCAGTATGTGCCCACCACCCCTCACAGATTGACATTGGGCTAAACAGAAAAGGACTGGCTAAATAATTAGCCACATCTGAGAAGGAAGGGGCAGGAACTTGGATGGTCTGCATAGAATCAGCAAAGAGAGAATGCCTGAGTGCTTGTTTTTGGCATTGCTAAGTTAAACATGGTGTTTGCTCTAAGGACAAGGCTGAGAAGCAGTTCCCTCTCAAATGTCCAGGAAAGTCTTTGCTGAAGGAAGAGGAAAGAGTTAGGAGGCTGCTGTCACAGAGGGCTAGTTCAAGGTGCTGGGCAGGAAGTGTCTGTGCGCTGAGAGGTGAATCCAGCAGGGTGAGAGTGATAAAGGGGAGGGTTAAGGCCTCACTCAGCATTTAAAATTCCCCATGGCAGCTCAGGACAGTCACTGAAGCAGTGACCATCTCTGCAGAACTGTCTCCATGCAGCTCCTCAGCTTTCTGCCAGAGAACCAGAGCTGACAGTGGTCAGTGCACACAGGCAGACTCTGCCCTGTCAGGTGGGTGAGACTGTGACCCCACCAGGCTCTCTTGTATGTAATCTAAAACACAAACCCTGTTCAGGACCAGACTGCCAAACAGAGGTATCCTGCTTGATTCCCACTCCTGTTCACCTTCCCCCAGTAACATAAGGCAGAGCTCTGTGGGAACACCCATACACACAGGGCCCCCTCAGATGGAGCAATACTGCTGAGAAATGAGCTGCCAGTTTCAGGGAGGGGCAGCAGGAGCACTAACCCTGGGACCAGGGAAATCTCTTTGGAAAGCCTGTCTTGGGAGAATAAAGATGTCCCAACAGCACAAAGGCCTGATGAAATGTGGGATGGGCAAATGCAGCAGCTGTAGACACACACACATCATCCCCTTGGGCCAACAGGAGGGTTCAGGCTGTGCTTTGCTGTCACTGTCTGCAGCAGCAAGGCTTGGGGGAAGACCTGTGGGCAAAAAGCTGTAAGAAAAAACACCACAGAGGGAGATGGAACTGTTTTGTACCTCAGATGAGAAGCTTGACCTCCTCTCACTGCAAGCCAGCTCTTCTGCAGCTTCTGCAGTTTCTGCAGCTTCTGCAGTTTCTGCAGCTTCTGTGATCTTTTCCATCTCTGTCAGCCAGGAATCCTTAGGCAATTGGTAGATCTCCAGCCAAGCTTTTGTGCTGTCTGCATTGGGAAACCATGTTAAGCAATTGGAAATGAGGAGGAAAGGTTTTCAGACAAGCAGCCTCTGTTATCTTTTATCCTTATAAACAGATTTGAACATTTTTTGAAATGGGAAATCTCTGTGAACTTCATGCAGGCCACCTCTCCTCCCACTTGAGGCTTGACATGCTTGATTGAGACTGACATCTCAGTCTCCAGCTCAGCTCCTCAAGGTCCCACATCCACCAAAGAAATTCCATGAAGCTACTCAGTCAAGAACCTGACTTGTAGCCTCTGAGTAGTAGAGTAGAAAGCAGAGAGACATGGTCTCATATTAGTTCTCTGCTACATGTCTCATTCTCAGCACGTGTCCAGGCAGATTCCACCAAACACAGGTCCAGAAGACCTGCCTGCCATGGAGTCAGCTGCCATGAAACAGAAGAATGTTGTAACAAGGAGTTCCTTGTAGTGTTTTTAGAGGTTGTCTATGCTCTTTGGCCTATATCTGCAGAGAAAATTCTTTAGGTCTACATCTTTCCAGTGTAAAATTAGCCATAGCAAACCAGAGGAAGAATTGAGTTTGATACTTCTGGAGAGAGAGAAACCTGCTTTCACTGAGCCTCCTGGGGGCTGGGGACTGCACTGACCAGTTCCAGACAGCTTTTGGGATCAGTCCTGATCCACACCAAGCATTTTGGAAGAGACAGGGAGTGGCAGGGGCCACTCTTTAAGCTGGAGGAGGAACTGAGAGGGTTAAAACAGGATCTCTGGGTGCCCAGACCACGTGCAGCATTCTAAAAACATTGCTGCTGCCCCTATGTTAGAACACAAGAGTCTCCAAACACAGCGCTTGCCTTGCAGCAGGATTCCTGCATAATCACCTCCTTGGGACAGCACCACCTCCACACAAGTGCTTCTCTGGCTGATGTCCACCTGCCAAGGAAAAACAGGCTGACATCAAAGCAAGATCACTGATTCAGAGAGCTCCATGGCTTTACACAGTTCTCAACAGGCTGAAGGCCAGGCAGATTGTTGGAAGAACAAAAATAAATATTGGGCAGCAGTCTTGGAGCACTACTGCCTATGAATAAATTTCTGAGGGCTACTGGTACTCCTCATGATTGATTACTTCCCAGCCTGTGCCCAGTGTCTATGGTACTAGCTCAGTACTTACCACTTCATTCAGGGTTTTAATGAGCAGGAAGCTTTCCCTGTGAAAGCAGAAGAGCCAGGCAAGCCCTGAAATAGAAATATAGAAGTAGCAGAAGGTGAGAGAGAAAAGTGAAGGAATGTTAGCCATGCTCTTGGGAGATGGCTGTTACAACATGTGCAGGAGAGTAAAAAGGATTACATTGCTTCCTGAGCTTTCTCCAGCACTAAACTTTTTTTGGCTTCCTTATGAGAGAACCAGTAAATATTTGATTGTGCATAGAGATGGATAAACCAATCTGAAAAGTATCTCCACCAGAACTGACAACTTTCAGATGAACCAACAAATTATTACAGGTGCAGGAACAGGTCACAGACAGAAGGTCATACTGAGCAATAGTTCTTTCTGCCCAGCCCAAGATGTTCCTAAATTTCACTAAGCTTCTCCCTCAGCTGTGCACCTGCCTCTGCTGCACCATCAAGGCCACCAAACCCACACCCTCTGCTAATCACAAGGCCCTAAGGCCATTCTGTCACCCTACAATCTGTGAGCTGTCCAACACCCTCTCTTGCAGGGTTTTCTAGGAAGCTTCTCAGCCACCCTAATGCTCCTCCTGATCTAGCAATATTGTGTATCATAGCTGTCAATTCAGCTCCAGAGCATAGTTATTCCCCAGCTAGGGCAAGAAAATCCACATCACACTAACCCATTTCATCCACAGCAAGCAGGACATGGCACTCGCTGCCCAGATCTGAGGCATGGATGGCACAGATCTCTGTCTTGGCTGCATCCCAAGCACAGACATCCCTGAAGTCACACGTGTTGAAGGCAGACAGACCCATGGACACACCGACAAAGATGTATTTTCCAGACACTGCAAGGCAATTGGCTCTTTCAGTTACCTACCAAAGAAGGGAAAAGGTGAATGTACCGAGCTGCCTTCTCACAGCAGGGTACAGCAGCCATACTAATGATATACTCCTGGTTTTTCACCTGAAATTGATTTATTCTACCAGGGGAACATTTTGACACATTCTTTCCCCACAAGAGCAGGGGAGGGTCTCTCATTTCTGTCACGGAGATTGGTCT
The DNA here is from genome assembly GCF_029582105.1 of Oenanthe melanoleuca. Taxonomy (NCBI): domain Eukaryota; kingdom Metazoa; phylum Chordata; class Aves; order Passeriformes; family Muscicapidae; genus Oenanthe; species Oenanthe melanoleuca. The sequence goes on from NC_079344.1 coordinate 9,987,428, forward strand.
GTGTTAGGAATGAGAAAGTTTTGTCCCACAAACAGAAGGGGCTTTAAAGGCCAAGAGCTCAGGAGCATTCAGCCCTTCCATTCCAGCACAGAGCTGTGATGGGATGCTGAACTCCTCCAGCAATCACACAACACCAGCACACACCATAGTATCCTTCTGACACCCCCACATAATAATGGGGAAGGCAGCACTGTCGTTCTGCTCACAGTGCTCCTATTGGAGTATTCACATAACACAGAGCTGAACTTGCCCACTTGTGTGCTACTGACTAATTACCTTCTCCCCAGCAAACAAGGGTGGAGCCAGCCTGGGAAGCAGAAGGTAAATTTAGTGTTTAATACCAGCTTCTCTCTTTTCAGAGAGGTGTGATAGTTGAGTGGGAAGCAGAACCTGTCAGACAAGCTTAGAAGCTGCAGGCTTTTGAACTGAACCAGTGAGATGGTGGTGCATTCTGAGGAACGTCATGAACAGAGGAATGACAAAATCTGCTGTGGTGGTTAATGCTGTCTCTGCTGGGAGAGGTTCTGTACCTGGAATTCAGCTGTTGGAAAGCATTTTTTGGGCTGCACCTTTAGTTTCTGTGCTTCTCGGAGCATCTCCCTCCTTTCAATGATTTCCATAGCGCTCTCAAAAACCTGCAGCACCAGCTTGTTGATCATCCTGAAGGGCTGCGGCAGCACATCACGTTTTCGATCAGGATCCAGCAGGAAGAAATCTTCCTCATCTTCCTTTTGCCAGTCCTTTTCAGATGGTGGAGGAATCTCCAGGGGATGCTTCCAAATATTCACCGCCATGGTTCTCCTTTTCCAGAGGCAAAGCACACCACGGATGCAGGAATCACCCTGGATGCAGAAGAACGAAGAGTCCTTCAATACTTTCTTTCATGAGGTAATGGGGAAAAGATGATTAATGATGTCTAAGGGCGGGTTCCTTTCAGTATTGACAGGCAGAGCAACCCTGTTCTGTACAGCTTATTTCTCCTTGTATCGCTTCTGTTTCCCGGGGGGTTTGTCCTGCTCTGGGGATCTCAGCCACACAGGGATCTGCAGGCTGCCCACAGGTAAAGAGAGCCCAAAAACTTTGTCACGAGCTTGTGTAAGAATTATGACAAAGCATTCAAAAACATTAGCTTGTTCTTCGTTAAATGAACTTATTCGACCTGGGTAAAATCCCAGCGATTAACTTTGAGAGCGCGTGCTCCTGCTGGAAGTTTTATACTTCATTTCCAAGACACCGGGTGGTTTCGAGCTTCAGCTCTGTGGCGTGGCCGCGCTCACGGGGCGCACCGCACCGCACCGCCGTCACCCCTCAGCGCGGCCTGACCGCGGAGCGGGTCCGGGGCCGAGGGGCCGTGCCGGGGCCGAGGGGCCGTGCCGGGCTCCTCCGCCTTTCCCGGGAGGACCCGCCGCAGCTCCGCCGCCGGCTCCCGGGAGGGGGAAACCTTTCGGGGTGACACCGCACTGCTCCGTTGTTGACGGTTGCCGTGGTAACGGCAGCTCGGTGCCGCGGCCCGGCCGGGAACGCGGCGCGCAGCGGAGCGTTCCGCGGCGGGGCGGGGCCCGAGCGCGGCGGGGCGGAGCGGCCGCGGGCCCCGCGCTGCTCCCGCGGTGCCGCCGAGCCATGGAGGGCTTCGTGGACTTCACCAACCGCTGCCAGGGCCGCGACCAGATCTTCCGGTGAGTGTGGGGGCAGGCGTCCTCCCCGGGCCCCGTCCCGTCCCGCCGGGCCGCGGCCCCGTGCCCGCACCCAGCCCGGGCCTGAGGCACCTTCCGCTCCAGGATGGAGCCGGGCTCTCCCGCGGTGCCCAGCCGCAGGACGAGCAGCGATGGCCGCAAACTAAACACAAGGAGTTTCACCTCAGCGTGAGGAAGAACTTCTTTACATTGCGGGCGGCAGAGCGCTGGAGCAGCTGCCCAGGGAGGTGCTGGAGTCTCCCTCTCTGGAGACATACCAAACCCACCTGGACACGCTCCTGTGTTCCTGCCTTGACACTGGGGTTGTACTCTATGGTCTCCTTCCAACCCTGACAATTCTGGTTCTGTGAAATAAACCTGTCCTGCTGCTGCCATCCTGTGATTGTCTGTGTCTCACCTGTGTTCCCCTCTCCTCATTTTTTCCCTTCCAGAGCCACTCAGTACACATGCATGTTGCTTAGCTATTTAATAGAGAATAAAGCCGATAAAAAGAAGCTGGTAATGAAACTCAAGCAGTTGGAATCTAGCATGAGCTCTGGCCGGAAAAGTAAGTATCTGGTGTCTAGAAGGATAAGACCTTCTTCACTTGCTCCTTCCAGTAAAACTTCCTGGCCTTACGTTTCCTGTAGTTAACCTAGCTTGAGCCACAAAACCTCTTTTAGTATATTTACAAAACTGTCAATAGGCCTTATCTCTGCCGTGGCTTGCCAGGCTAAGTAGGGCCAAATAGACTTTTTTTACTTCCTCAGCCTCCTCTCCAGTTAGACAATCAGAATTACTGCTGGACAGGCCAGAGGAAAAAGTCAACAGTCAGCTGCTGCTGTAGAGGCCAAAATGTCACCTCTGTTCAAGGACAGACCAGGGTTATGGGCAAGGCTGGCTCACTGTGTGCTCATTAGTTCTTCCAGCTGATGAGTTGAGACAGCACAGTGTTAAAAGATCATCATCCCACAAAATCACCTCTGAAGGACCATCCTGCCATATGGCTTTTATGTCCTTATATACTTAACATATTCATTTTCTTTAGCATTTATACCCTACTAAATCTCATACCCTTCCGTGCTTCTCCCACAGCCTGACCATTTGCATCACTCCATTCTGTGTCATGGTTGCATCCACGATGGTTACACTGTTATTGTGTGTGTATCACTTGTTTTCAGCTTGATCTTCCACCCACTTGTCAATTGCTCAATCCTGGAGCAACTGCAACGTATGAGACAAATATTCTTGTCTACTGTATTGCCATGGATTTGTTTATTATTCCATTAGCTTCAGAGCTATGGTAATTTCTAGTGGGGAGGCCAGTTAGTTTATCAGCATAGCCATAATTCCTGTGCTTCTGCTAAATAAATCACTAATAGACATCAGGCCTAAATTCAGGACTCTTGTAGTTCCACCAGGCTTGGGTGCTGTCAACATCTGTCACTGTGACAAGGCAGCAGGGTGTAAAAAGTGTTTCGAATAGTATTGTATTAACATTCAGGGACCAAAACCCAAATGGTGCAGCAGGTGAAATCAGGTTTGCCATATGTTGTAGCTTGAAATGGAATACACTGTTCCACACAGTTTGCAGGGAGCTGCATGTCCCTCTGAGAGATTCATGGCTGAGGGACTTTGGTGTCCATGCTCAGCAGGTGAATCACCAGCTTTCACAGGCACAAAGGAAACTTGTATGCCATGGTTGCAGTAGGATTAATGCAGTAACATCTTCTGTCCACCAAGTGAGATAAAATCCAGTGAAATGTACAGCTGAACTTAGAGGCTCTGTTTGTGTTCTTTATTTGCTGGCACTGATTCCTGCAGACCTGAGAGTGATTCTGGTCCAGAGGGCCCCCAGGTGCAAGAACGGGGTGGCAAGGAAGGCTGCAAGTCCAAACCTGTGTGTATGTCCTGGGCTGGTGATTTTTACACAAAACTGAGATGTTGACACCCCTTTCCTCACTAATTCTAGGCAGTGCTTAATCATACAAATGCCCAGAGCCCTCCAAGTTTTGTAAAGCTACACGTGGACAGCGGCAGGAGGAGTTCTGCACGAGGCAGTGCTAACCTTTGTGGGGTTTCTTGCAGTGTTCAGGCTGGGCAACGTGGTGCACGCCTTGGTGGCAGCCAGGAGAAGTGCCGGGCTGCCCGAGGCCGTGCCTCGCCTGTGCCTCACGGCCTCGCACCTGAGCCGGGCGCTGTACTTCGTGTGCGACGCCGTGCTGTGGCTGCGCAGCGTCGGCCTCCAGCCCCGCATCGACAGGCCCAAGTGGCACCACTGGGCTACCAAGTGCTACTACTGCTCACTCCTGCTCAACCTGGCCAGGGACTGGTATGAGATCTCCTGGAGGCTGGAACAAGCTGCGCTGGAAGAAAAGACAAAGGAGAATTGCTTCTGGCAGGAGCACAGCGAGGAACTAAATGGTGTGAAAAGTGATGGTTTGCACAGTTTTCTCCGCCAGCTCTTTCAGATTCTGAAAAGGAATCCTCCTTTGCTTCTGGACTTGGTGAAGAATCTCTGTGATCTCTCAGGCCCTCTGGATACGCTGGGGATCTACAAGACCAACCCAGGAGTGATTGGTTTCTGTGGCCTCCTCTCCTCCCTGGTGGGCATCCTCACATTAGCAAGCCCACATCTGAAGCTCAAACAGTGACATAAAAGGTCGTGCATAGAGTGAGGCTGCAGCTTTGATCCTCTTGATAGATTTTTATCTTCATATGGCACTTTCGAATGAACATGTCTTAAAATAACCTCAAGATTAATTTTGTCCTCTGAATAATTGAATTCTGCCCTTTTTCCTTCCCTGTGCCTTTGCAGATGAGTTTGGTGCCATGACACACTCCCTGCTGGAGTGGAGAGAGGAAAAGGCTGAACAATATTTCACAAGCAGAAAGAGGACTTGGAACTTGGCTGCTAGATAAAAAAATATTCATTTATTTTAATACAGGGTTGTGAAATAGGTGCATAGGCAACAGTAATAACTGTATGATTCATGACTACACTGATCATGTTTACACTGGAAAGTTTCACTAATTCACTAATTCAAGATCCCTTCAGTCGGATTGTCTAGAGTGGGCTAAGGCAGGTTAGGAACTGCAGTTAGAACTGCCTGAAGTCAGGGATGAGTGTTCTGGTGGGTTTGGGTTGATGGATCCTGTGTTCTGCAGGTTCTGAGTGCACTGTGAAGGTACCTGGAAATGGTCTCTGTGGTGTGTGCACTGGTGATGCCAAAGCTGCAGTCTAGCGAGTGCCAACTCCTGTCCCAAGAAATCTGCACTTTCTTTGTTTCCTTTGATACTGTGAGCCAAGGACTTTTGGCCAGTGACTCTGACTGCTCCAGCAGGCTACAGCTGAGGGCTTTGGTGCAGGACACCATATTGACTCCCAAACCCCTGTAATTGCAAGCACAACTATTTTCCATTGATGATATTGTGATAAGGAGCTTGTTCTTCTCTTTTAATTTTACATGAAAAATTCCAGTATAATAAGGAGTTTGGAACATGCAGTTAAGGAGAGAAGCCTGGCTCAGAGCTTGTTGAGTCAGAAAATCTGCAAGGACACGTTTCTAGTTGTGTAAGCTCCAGGAGGGAAGAGAATGGAGTTGGTCATAACATCAGAATCCTGTGTGAGAAGAAAGCTTTTTACTGGATTTGGGCATTCATGGTTTGGACTTTCCTATCTGGTGCTCCCTATCCTCCCTGCTCATGACCACATGATTGTTTGTGTGCTCCCTCGCTGGCTGAATGGGTGCAACCATTTGAAAATGCCTCATGTTTGCCCTGCAACTGTGTTATTGTTTATCACTGACCTCACTGGCAGTGATGGCTGGCAGTGTAACTGGGTTAAAAGAGAAGTGCTGTGTCCAGCTAGCTAGCATGGCATGCAGATTTTGCTTCTCCTGACTTCAGAGTACCAGTTTTACACCAGCTGAGACAAAATTCCACATTATATAGGGGATAAATGTAATATTTTTCTTCACCAGAGTAAGGCCTGTGTGTTCTGCTGCTTCCTGGCGTAAGAAATTCTTGTTTAATCTGTCAAGGAGATGTGAAAAGACTATTCTAACCTGGACCAAGGTGCTCTCTTATTATTTCTGATGCTATCTAAAACCAGAAAATTAAAAGGTGTAGGTCTCGTTTATTAAAAGGCAAAGGATGTGGAATTAAGTAGGCAGGTGAGGCAGTGCTCCAGTTTACCTGAAGTTGTGGTTGGGCTTGGAATTGCTTCCAGTTTGAATATGAAGTGATAGCCTGCCAATGAAGTGTTTGAAAAGAAAGAGGTTGCTGGGCAGGATAATTTAGTGTGTTTAAAGACCAAATGTGGCCTTCAGCAGCTCTTATTAATATGGAAATGAGTACCACAAGTAGAGCATATTGGCAGTTCAGGTCAAAGCAGAGCATTGTGTTTGATATATATTATGGGCTATATTCTAGGCTTCCTCTCCTTTATAACAATGGAATTTTTTGTTTCTTTCTCCATTTGTCTTTCATCTACCTGGCTATGGTAGAATCCATCCCTGCCTTGGTCAGAGTCGATTATTATCCCACTGTGTAGCAACCCCTGGAAGAAAGGAAGAGGAGTCTTGATCATCTGACAGTGGAGGTTTGACCAGTTTTTATCTACAGAATTCCATTTTATTGCTAAAAATGTGTTTTCAGTCCCACTCAGGGGAGCACTCAGGTGCAAAATACTTCACAAAATATTTTCACTGTTTGCCAACTGCTTTCTCTTTCTTTCTTACACTTTTCAGGGAAAGCCATTGATACAGTGGTATAGCCCAATCTCCACCTCCCTGTGCCCTGCAGGCAAGCACTGTGCAAAGCTCTGAGCCAGTCTTTGATATTTCTCCCATAGGGCCTGATGTGGATTAGCATGTACAGCCTTATTGAGGGAAATGGGGCGTGAATTTTCAGCCTGTCTCAGCCCTGCCTGTCTCATTCTCCATGATGTGGGCTGGAACACACGGGAATACCTCTGTTTACTGGATGTTAAGCACTAATATTTGCCTTCTGCTCCCCAGCTGGAAGCTGGTGATTTAAGGTACCTTAATGTAATGTGACTGAAACCGTAGGATTGTGATCATATGGAGAAAATTCTTTTAGTGCCTTTTTTTGTATCTGTTTCTAATACAGCAGTTGGAATAAGAACAGGATGTTTGAACATAAGCAATAAACTGTAATGAGTGTGACACTGTGTCTGTGTGTAACTTGGAAGGTGGTGTAAAGAGATGCTGAAGGAGGGAGTATTCCTCCCACATCTGAATTTTATGAAGGGTGACACTCTTAAAGAGACATTGCCTGTGATTGGGTTCTAGAGCTTTCCTTTTGCAGTAGCCAACTGGCAGCTAGATTTGTCCAGCTAATTTAGAATCACAATTTCAGCTGCAAAAACATTAAGAAATACGTGAGTATCAGGTGAAACTGAATCCTTAGAATGCCCTGAAACAAGGTAGTTTGGGAATTGCCATCAGCTGCCTTTGAGTACTAGCAGTGAGGGCTGGAATCTTATGGCCAGTGTAAGCACAGCTGGGTGGAAGGAACAGGGACACCTGCATTTCAGTATCTTATAATTCAGTATCTTTCATTTAGGTGCTCATAGTTTAAGGACAAATGCTAAACAAAGGGTAATATCTCAGGGTAATAGGTGGCAAGGGATGGAGCCAAGCTAACCATTAAACTGTGCTCACTGTTAGCTCCTACCCCCTGCAGTGAGTCTTGTAAACTTGGAAGCTCCAAAATGTCAGCTCTTGAACAATGTATAAAGCATGGCATTCAGGAATGCTTTAGCAAGAGTTTCCTTCTGGTTTAGTGGCCTCATGCTCATTTTGTAATGGAAACATCTTCTCTTCTCCTTACAGACAGGGCCTTCCTAACATTAACACTGTGCTTGGCATGGCATTTCAAGGAATACTTGAGCCATTGGGGATTCCCAGGTGAGCGTCAAGAGCAGTCAAATATTAAAAACCAACATCTCCAGGGAGATACCAAATAAACCAGTTCTGTAGAGGAAGTGTGACTGGAGCAGGGTGTGAGTAGTCTTCCAAGTGACTAAAAGCTTTTCTGCCATGAGCAAGGCAATGAATAAGTCTCTAAATCCAGGAGATAATCCTTTTATATTCCCACAAAGAATTAAATCACACTTTTTTTTTTAACTGAAAGTAAAATAAAAATCTAAATAGACTGCCCAGAAGGGCATTCCTTAAAAAGAAACTGGGCAGACATCTGTCAGCAGTGATTATGGGACTGCTGATCCTGCACAGAAATGAATGAGATACCTCTCCAGCCCCTTCCCAGACCAAAGTGTAAAGGTGCCTTGCAGGGCTTTGGGGATCTGGCTGATCCTCTCGCCCTTGTTTATTAATGCCTACAGAGCAAACTGCAGAGACAGGGTGTGAAACTGCTTCCTGCACCCTGTGGATCTGGTGAGCTCTCAACGTTGGCTGCAGGAGCACAGGAAGTGTTTCTGGTGCAGGCTGGAGTGGTGGGGCAGGGAAGCCGTGGTACCTTTGCCCTGCAGAGCTGGGGCTGGCACAGCCTTTGCCCCAGAGGAAGGGAGGGGATGAGCACAGGCATTAGTAGGGCAAAGGCTGTGTTGGCTCCTGACTCCAGCCAAGGCAGAGAGGAGGTTGCTGTGCCCTCTGCACTTTTAGCCATGCCAGCAGGGCTGGAAAAAGTCTCAGTGCCAAGAGAACAAACTTTCAAGCAGGCTGGTGCCCTTTGTCCCTCTGTCTGAAGGGCAGTGAGTGACCCCAGCACCAGCTGGAGGCAGCCCAGCACATTCATGTGCCTCTGTACCCAGCCAGCAAGGCAGGCACAGCCCTGGGCTGGGAGTGGACTCTGGGCTCTTTGGGAAAGAAAGGGAGAGTTTCCATCTGGGGCTTTCCCATGCCCCAGGGAAGCCTCCCACCCCCGTGGGAGCAGTGCAGCCACACGCAGGGAGCCGTGGAGCTGTGTTGGGTGCTCATCTCTGTGTCCTGAGTGGGAGTGCTGGGCAGCTGTGGGCATTGTGAGCCACATGCCAAGGGGCTCCCTGCCTCACCAGCTGATCCAGGACACACAGCAGCCCTGGACCACCCATCTGCACTGAACTCCCTGATTATTGCCTTGTCCTCTGGCATTTGTCCTCTTTCTACCACATTGTCCTCATCTCATCAGTGTGGCTCATCTGTAGTCAATAACCAAGACTTGGCATAGCCCCATACAGGTGGTGTGGTCTTCTTTTCAGTCAGTACCACAAATGGATTTGTTAATGATGGTGTGAATCCTCAGTGTGCCTCCTGTGCATCAAGGCTGTGGTGAGCAGCATTTTGCTGAGAACATTGCTGGCTGGTCAAGGAGGGCAGTTGTTCCTCTACAAAGCATTTGTGAGTCCACATTTGGGGAACCATGTCTTGTTTTGGTCCCACCATCACAGGAGACATCTTGAATAGTATGTCAGAAGATCACTGAGAGGGTAAGGCATTCAGGGGCATGGAACACAGGCTGCACCAGCACCAACTGGGGCACAAATTCTGCTCAGAGGTATACAAAGCAAGAATGGGAGATGTCAGGTACAACAAAGAAAATTCCGGTTGGACGTTGGGAAAAAGGAGTTTAACCATTAGTATGGTTAGCACAGAAACTGGGCCCCAGAGAGAGGAGTCTTCTCCCTGAAAGTTTTTAAGACTGGACAAGACCTAGAGCAGCCTGATCTAGGTTTGAGGGTAGCCCTGCTTTGAGCAAGAGTTGAATGAGATGATCTTCAGAGATCACTTCCAAACTGATCTTTTTCTTCATCTCCCACAGATGCCTAAAGCTTTCCTAATGTAGTGTCTGCCCTGACCCTCAGCTAAAGCCTCTGCAACAAAACCCTTGTGAATCATGTCAGAAATTGCAGACCTGCCCAAAGCAGATTGTTTCAAGCAGAGTATGTCCCCTCACATCTGCCTTCTGCTCCTTGTGCTTAGTAAACTGTTCTGGGGAGAAACCATGTTCTTGGTCCATGTTAGGTTTCCCAACATGCATGAGGCATAACAGGGCTTACAGAAATACAGGAAGGTCTTAATCTCTTAGGAAACTCTGCCTGACTCTTCAGCTTCTCCTTATCTGCTCATGACTGTTGTTTTTGAGGTGGTGAGGTCCCAGAGCAACTTCTCATCTTCTGTGGAAGGAGTGGTGTTAAACCCCAGAACACTTCAGCCATGCTGTGGCTTTGGACTCTCCAGGGAAGGCAACTTGGGGATTTTCTGCCGTCATCTGTTCCCAGTTACGGTGGTTCCAGGGAGCTCCTTGGCCCGTTTCCACCACAGTCCGTCAGCTCCCGAGCCCACGCAATGGGAGGTGGGGCCTCGAGGGGGTGGTAGTGGCCAGAGCACGGTGCATCACCCTCACAGGACCTGGCTGGAGGGACAGTGCAGACACCACTTTCTGCTCCTGCTCTGCTGGGGACAGGCTGGCCCTTGGTGAGTAGCCCTGTGCCCACTGGGTGCTCCGGGACAGCTTCAGGGACCAGGGAATGAGAGCAGGGATTCTCTCTAGATTTCCAGAATTTCATCTGCTGCTCAGAAAAGGGGTCTGTGCTGGGGCTGGAGCTGTGTTTTCACAAGGATAAGTGCTGTCATTATGAGCAGCAGATCTGTGTGTGAGGGGAATGCTGACCTCACCTGGACATCTCACCATATCCCTACTCATCGCTCTTCTATCTGCTCCTGTCCTACCTTCATACCCCTTCTCAGCCAGAATCTATTCTCATGCACATCTGTTGGCATCCTGGTTGCTCCGAGTTTGCTTTGCCAGAATACTTTATCTTGCCTTTAACTTAATTTCTCTAAACTAGATGCCTCTCAAGTAATTTTTTTTTAATCTTTGGCTGTTAAGGCACACGAGAAGGGCAGGGCTGCATGGAGGCTTTGGTTATACAGTTTAACTGGTAAAAAGTCAAGCATTGGGCAATGCCATGTCCATTGCACCCATGGGAGGTGTGTGTCAGCCCAGCTGCTGTGTGTGGGGAGTGCTGGAGTGAGGGGGGAGCACAAGCCCAGCCCTGCTTTCAGGCGGAGTCTGCGGTTCCCACCTTTGCTTTGCAGGTGTGTGCACCACAATGACGGTGAAGAAGACTCAGGCTCTGCAGGATGGAAATGCCAAGGTGGGTGCAGGGAAGGGAGAGAGAAAAGGGCAGAGATGTGCCAAGGGGGCCACATGTGTGCTGGATGAATACCAGGCACACCTCATGCTGTCCCAGATGTTCCCATGCTCTCTTTATATGGATCTTTACCTGCAGTAGCATAGAGCATCATCAAAGGGAAAGGATACACCTTTGTACTTCTTTGAAACTAAATAGTTGAGATTCAAAAAAGTTGACCTTGAGTGATGAAAGCACTAAGTGTTAGCTACCAACTATGCCTGTCCTTCATTTGTGTCCCATTTATTCCGCAGACCTCCAGCAGTCATGGAGGTTTCCACAGGGTGGAAAGCCAGAGGGAGCACCTAAACAGTTGGGCTTGGGAGGAGTGGGGACTGTCCCCCTCAGACACTGTCCCTGCTCCCTCAGTGGCAACAGCCAGCCTGCTTGTCCTTACTCAGCACACCTGGGAGACCCTCAGTGGGGCTGAGAAATGGCCTCCTCCTCTTGCTGTGCAAACTGAGGTCCCCTGGTCACTGCAACGCACCGAGAGCCGCCGGTGTGTGGGCAATGGGGCATTCCTCAGGGAAGGGCTGCTGGCTCAGCCAGGTCCATCTGCCCCGTGCAGGAGAACGTGCTGCAGAGGGTGCTGCAGCTGCCCGTGGTGAGCTCCACCTGCGAGACGCTGCAGCGCAAGTACAGCAGCACCAAGGAGTCGCACCCGCTGATGGCCTCGGTGTGCGAGGTGTACGAGCGCGGCGTGCAGGGCGCCGGCGCCCTGGCCATGTGGGGCATGGAGCCCGTGGTGCGCCGGCTGGAGCCCCAGTGTGAGTCTGTGCTGGGGGGCACGGGGGGGGCCCAGCAGAGCCTCCCTGCTGGGACAGCGCTGGCACACACACGTGCCTGGCATAGCCCAGGTGCTTTTCTAACCCTGCTTTTGCCCAAGGCAGTCGCTGTGGCCAACAACCTGGCTTGCCGGGGCCTGGACCACCTAGAGGAGAAGATTCCTGCTCTCCAGTACCCTGTCGACAAGGTAAGTCACAGGCAGGACAATCTGGAGCCCCCCAGCCCTTCTGAAAAATGCACAGTAATCTCCTCTAGCCTTGTTTCTGGATGGTGACAGGCTGCTGGCTGGGAAACAAGGCAGCATCTCCAGGTGAGGGCTCCTTCAAGGGCTTCTGCAGCCTAAGCGATGGTTAGGGCTCCCAAAAATAAGTCAGCAGTGTCCCATCTCCCATCCCTGCTGGCTACCTCCAGCCCAGGTTGGAGAGAGCTGCTATGCCCCTCTTGGAACTGTTTAGTGGCATGGACATGGCTGGAGTCCCTGCGGTCCCTCTGGCTGTCCCAAGCACAACAGTGGGGCTGCTTTCCATCTCTCTTTCCACAGCTCGCATCTGAACTGAAGGACACCATCTCCTGCCCCCTACAAAGTGCCAAAAGCACCATTGGCAGCTCTGTGGATAAGATCAGGGAGCTGGCAGCAGAGGGGTATGAGGCCACCAAAAGCACAGTGGAAACAACAGCCAAGTATACGAGGAAGAATTCAGTGACCCAGATGGCAGCTGCAGGGGTCGACACAGCCCTGGGAGGGCTGGAGAAGCTGATGGAATACCTGCTGCCAGAGGAGGATGAAGAAGCAGGTAGTCCTGATGCCCAAATCCCCTCTGAGGGAGTCTGGTGACAACTGGCTGGGTGGCTCCTCAGTTGCGGGGTGCATGGGGCAGGAGGCAGCACCTGGATTTTGGCATAAGGCTGCCTAGAAGGGTTGTCCCACCAGAATGTAACCCTCCCACCCTTCTGCCTGTACTCTTCTGCCTTTAGATAAGAAGCCCAAAAAGAAACATCTGTCAACACCCAAGGCCTCCCAGCAGCAGCCCAGCACTACCACCACTACCACCACTCTCAGCACTCCCAGTGCTCCCAGCGCTCCCAGGGCTTCCAGTGCTCCCAGCGCTCCCAGTGCTCCCAGCACTCCCAGGGTTCTCAGCACTTCCAGTGCTGCCAGAGCTCCCAGCGCTCCCAGCACTCCCAGCACTCCCAGTGCTCCCAGCACCCTGGGCCGGATTGGTGCTTTGGTCAGCACCGTGTCCCACCGCGCTTACCAGCAAACCACCCAAAGCCTCCAGCGTGCCAAAACCAAAGGGCAGGAGCTGGCCTCCTGGATCCCCATCCTGGTGAGTGCCAGAAGCCATCTGCTGGGTTCCTGCTCCCCCCATATCGTCTTTTGAGCTGATTTTTCTTTCAGGCAGGACATTTCAGGCTCCTTGGAGCAAATCTGAGCAGAGTACATTTCCCCTGCTCAGCAGGACAAGCTGGGGCAGGCGGTTCCTGCGTGATGTTCACACATAACCATGTACCACATTAGTGGGACAAGTTATTTTTAGCAGGCTCCCAGTCTGTAATTGTTGATTTATGGCCTTGCCATAACATCCTTCCTAAAGCAAAAAGCCCCTGCAGAAACTCAAAGGGGATGGGGAGAAGGAATTGCTTCTCCCACCCATGCTGCAGTGGGAACATCTTCCTGGCTTGTGCCAAAATCCCAGAGCTCCCATCTGCCCTCAGGATTTCCCCCTAGATGCACAAATGAGCTCCCTGCTCCCTGTGCACCCCTATGAAATCCTCAGGCTATGGGATGGAGTGGATGGGATCAGCTCTCTCTGAGTGGTGGGTTTTGCTCCCTTTCCAGGGCAGCCTGGCCAAGCCGAGTGCCCCCGTGGCCCCCCAGGCCCGCAGTGATGGGCAGGGCAGCGCGGGTTGGCCGACCCGGCGCCAGAGCAAGGCACCAGAGCAGAGGCAGGAGAAGGCAGGGAAGAAAGACACCAGCCACACCAAGGTATGGAGAAAAGCAGAGCAGTGAATGCTCCAAAGCATCCTCCAACCCATAGACCATGCAAGCATGGAGGCTGTTTCCCCATACCTTTGGGGCCCAGGCCCCTATTCCTGCTCAATCCTGAACTGCAGCTTGGAGGATGCAGGAGGGGCTTGGCAGCGGGGCAGCCCCAGGAGTCCCCTACCAAATCTGCAAAAGCTGGGGCTGTGGGCAGCCTCTGTGCCAGGCAAAGTCACCCTGGCTTGTATGTTCAAAACTCCTTGGGAGCTGTGGAATGTCAGCACTGAATTCCCTACTGAACCTCTGAACACCCCCGAAAAATCTCCACAGCGAGGGGTGGTGTGAGCCGGTGGGGCTGGGAACAGGCTTCAGCATGGGCTCCGCTGGGACCTGGGGACAGGAAGCAGCAGGTTGGGGTCAGTGCCCTTTGCTCTGCCTGCAGCGGAAGCACAGCCTGGAGCAGAGGGTCCCCAGGGCCTGGAGTGGGGGAGCTGACAGGGGTGGGCAGAGACCCTGCTGCAAACAGCTGTGGTGCCTTCTGCAGAGCAGCAAGCTGAAATCTCTCAGGCTTAGAGCTGCAAAGGGGATGGGGAAAGCATGGCCAGCCCTGGAGGGGCTGCTAGGGCAGAGGGCCTGGCAGGAGCTGAGCTGGTTTCTCTGGGCAGCAGGGACAGGAGCCCGGGCTCGTGGGCAGCGTGGCTCAGAACCTGCAAACCGCCTGTGCCTCCGGCATCTCCAGCGTGAAGAAAGTCCCGGCCGTGGCCTGGGATGCAGCAGAGGGCTTGATCCTCTTCACCCCCCGCAGGCTGTCCAGGGCCATGGAGACAGTGGATGCTCTCGGGGGCACCCTCGTCAGTGCCCCTAAGCATCTGCTGGGCACCCTGTACAGCTATGTGCCGGTGAGTGTGCCCCCAGCCAGGCCCTGTCCATCTCCAGCCAGCCCCATTTTGCTCAGTCTTCTGCCACAAGCACCTCATAGCTGCAGGCAATGTCAGGGGGTACCAGACTGGGGAGGTGGGGTGCCATGAAGACATGTCAGTCCCACCCTCCTCTTGAGCATCCCCAAAGCTATGACAGCAAGTCCCCAGTAGAACAAATGGGTCAGACACACCTTCACACTGTTCATGCCCAAGCCAAGGTGTGACCACATTCCTGGGAAGGTGGAAGTTCAGGCTGAGACCATGTTCTGTCTCCTTTACCTCAACCTCTTGCTTCCTTGGGAGCATTTTTCCACCACAGCTGCTCAAGGACTACAAGCCACCCACTCCCCTCCACTCTGGGGGCAAACTGGTTTCTCCTGATGTTCTCCCAGTTCATGGGGGGCTGTATAGCACAGGTGGAGCAGGGCTGACAGGTGGGTACAACGTGGCTGGGTGCTCACCCCATCTCTCAGCTCCGCAGGCAGTCGGTGAAGGAAGAAGAAGCATGCAGGGGCAGCAAGACTGACACGGAGAAGAAAGAGAAGAAGGAGGAAGAGGAGGAGACCAAGCCTGCTGCCGCCTCCAGTGAGGAGAAATCCCAGCTGAGGAGCGACTGGCGGCAGTACCGCGGCCATCACCCCCTCTCCTTCCTGGGGCTGGAGGATCCCCTCTTCCTGCGGCACAACTACTACCGCAGCCCTGCCTTCGACCCCGACTACCCATTCCCGCGGAAATCCGCCTTCTCCCCCTACAACCGGCGCGTCAGCGAGGGCTCCTACCGCTTCAGCCCCGAGTCCATGTACGGCCGGGCCTACTACGGCAACTTCTACAGTCCTGTCTTCAAGAAGGACTGAGCCAGCGGGCGGGACATCCCAGCACATCCCAGCCCCTCTCAGACCCCCTCAGCACGCTTTGCCTGGGCCCCTGCCAGCAGCCCACACACACCCCTGTTCCAGGACAGGAGCTTAAAGTGCTAGACAGGCCATGGGATAGCTTATTCTGGAGTGCATCAAGGCCATGATGGGGGAATAAAGGCAACCAAAAGCCCTACTGCTGGAAGGAGGAGGTAGGGAAAGGTGGGACTAGAAAGGTGAAGGAGATGTGGCAAGAGCAGTGAGACCAGAAGAAGGGACCGTCCAGGGCTACCTTGGACCCTGCTCAGCAAACAGAGTGAGCTTAGAGAACACATTGAGAACAGCAGTGAGAGAGAGCAGGGAGGATGGCAAAGCTGTCAAACATCAGCATAGCAAGCCTGTTTCCCTATCCCTCCTCCCTCCATCCCCCTTGCAGGGCCCATCCCTAGGCACAGATTGCTCCTCCATGGAGGCACTGAAGATCCCCACCAAAGAGCAGGATTCATGAGTGGGAAAGTCCTGGGCACTTCCCTCCCAGCTGGTGGTGGAATGGATGGTGGGGTCAGGAAAAAGGCTGGTGAGAACAGGTGGAGCTCCTGGAGCCCCTCTCCCACAGGATCACCTGGCTTCCCACAACCTTGTTGCATCTGCTGCAATAATAAACCTGCAATAATAAACCACCTGCCACTCACCCCCTCTGCTCGGCTTCTTTGTGCGAGTGAGACACCAAACCAAGGGAACAGAGTGAGGTGAGACCCCCAGATCAGGGCCAAGGGAGTGGGTGCGGGAAACATCCTGCTACATTCCCTGTGGGTAGCTGCCACTGGGATAGTGGGTGCTCATGCCCAGCACAGTACGTGTCTCTTCCCATGCCCCAAGTACAAATTCACAGCTCCAAGGAGCTGGGGCTTCCTGCCAAAGAAAATTTATTGCATTTCCAGAAGAACACAGCAGAGAAATCAGTGTCCCTACAGCACGCACAAACCTTCTTCCAACGCACTGCTTTCCCAGGGCACAAAGAGAAGGGTTTGGGAGAGGCAGGGAAAAGCCTCCCAGCAGCAGAAGGGTTCAGCCAGGAGCCCAGAGACCCCTTTCCCCACCTCCTCTCCTCCCCGGGGACAGGCAGCCTTACAGAAGGGGTGGCTGGGAAGGCGTGTGGTGCAATCCCCATCCTGGGAACGAGCCCCACGCCTGGCTTTTCCCAGGCACAGCCTGTGCAGCGCTCACCCGCCCGCACAGGGGAAACGCTGTGATCGCTGAAAGGCTGTGGGAGAGAGGGCTGCCAGCAGGGCTGCTCAAAAGCACAGCAGGGGGGGTGCCAGGCACCAGCCCTCACCAAATCCTCCAGGATTGCCAGTGCCCTGGGCTCTGGCACACTGTCACACACAAGTGAACTACCAGTGCCTCCCCAGCAGAGAAAGCCCCACCTCTCCAGCTCATGGGTGCTCCAGGGTTACTGATGAGGATCCTGATGAAGGTTAAACAGGAATAAGAATCCCAGAGCAGAAATGGAGAGACAGCTGTACAAGAGCAGGATATCCTCCCTAATTGCTGACAGCATGGGCAGCTCCTGCTGCAGGAGCTAGGGATGCTGCTGCCTGGAGCTTTGGCAAAATCCCCCCCGTGGTTTCCAGTGTTGGAGGATAAAAGGAGAAAGCAGGAGGCTTTCTGGTACAGCAGAGATGACACTGTCCCACGGCAGAGCCAAGAGTAACACACTACAGTTCTCAGCTGCACTGGCTGTGCACGGCAGGACTCCCAGACCCTGACACTAGGAGGACAGCAAGGAACCCGTCATACTTATGGAAGGACACACACCGTCTCCATGGGCACCCAGTGAGGAGGCTTGGCCCAGCTGGGCAGCACAGAGAGCAGAACATCCTGCAGGAGCTCAGAGGGAGTCTGTTCGCTTACGGGCAAACACGGCCGACATGGTCTTGACGATGCCACGGATCCCTGTGCCCTTCTTCAGGGCCAGCTTGGTGTCTGGGATGAGCTTGGCCAGTCCATGGAAGACCATGAGGGCCCCGTGATAAGCCTCAGCTGCAGAGACCTCATAGAAACCACAGTCCAAAGAGAGGGCCAGGAGCCGCCCCTCCTCGCTGGACACCACCCGCTGGTGGTGCAGGTCCCGTTTGTTGCCCACAATGACAATGGGCACCTTCTCCTGGCTCTGCCCCTCCTTGGCTGCCTTGATGACCTGGATTTTGAGGGGCAGGATGTTGAAGCTGGCACGGTCACAGATACTGTAGACCAGGACAAAGCTGTCTGCCCACTGGATTCGCTTCTCCTCTGAGGAATTATCTTCTGCCTGCTCCTGGGGAAAGAGAAAAGGAAGGGTTGTTTTACTGCGCTTCCTCCCTTCACACCTGCCTGCTAGAAGAGGGCAATCCTGAGCCTCTTGAGACAGGGACAGCTAGAGAACAGCAAAAGGGCAGAGAGAAAGAGGAGTACTGAGGAGAGCAGAGCAGCACCTGGCAGAACTAACCAAGGGGGGATGATTCAGCTTTCAGCATCACACCCTAATCCTAACCCTCACCCAGCTGCCAAGCACTGCAGGCTGTAGGTAATAACAGTGTGGAGACCTCAGAGCAGCACTTCTTTAGCACAGTCCCCTATTAGCATCAGTTCTTCAGCTCCAGTGTTCTCAGCCAGAGGGCCATGGGCTATGGTAACTATTGCTACCCTGTCAGCAACATTGCTATCCTGTACTTGGCAGGTGAGAAGAGTTTAGTCACTTAGGAACTCCGATTTGAGAGCCTTGCCCAACTGGAATTCCTAGCCTGTGGTTCTCCATAGGTAACTTCCAGCAAAGGGGGTTTGTGTCCCTGGGGTAGAAACGGGTGATAGGAGTGGAGCACTCTCACCTGGGAATTGGGGACGTCCCAGATGTGTAAGAGAATCTCTCGGCCATCCACAGTCAGGTTGTGGCTGTAGATGAATTCTGCCCCCCACAAAGAGAAAAAAAAATTGTCATCTTCATGGTGTCATCAGCTGCCACCCTTGACTTTTTGCACCCCAGAGAAGCAGTTCTGGAGCAAAGAGATGGGTCACTGAACAAATACAACATCGAGCCCCTGGGAGCAGGCAAAGGCTCTGGAGAAAGGCAGGAGGGGATGGGCTGCAATGAAATCCCACAGGCAGAAGCAGGGTTGTCTCTCGACCCCAGTCCCTGTTGGGAACTGGCCTGGCCCTGGCCTGGCACTCACCCATGTCTCCATACTCTCCAATAAAGCGTCGGGTCAGGAAACGCACAGTCAGAGCTGCAGAGGGAAGGATAGGAATCATCAGAATAGCCAAAAACCTGGAGGATTCTCCTTTCTAAATCCAGAGCAGAGTCAGGCACCATCCCCTTGCAAACTCCTACAAGCAGGAACGACCTCTGAGTTTCCCCAGCCACCAGCAGGTCTGAGGGTGCAGCAGAGGCATAGCAAGAACCGAAGCATCTGCACAATCTGGAGCATCAGCAAACTGCAGCTCAGTGGAAAATACCTTCCTCTTCACTCCCCGGCTGGCTACAAGGTCGTGCTCAGCTTCCTCACCTTGACTCCCAGCTGCCCTCCAGGGCTCAGCCCCATCTCATCAATTTGTTCCATGGCTGCTCCCTGCTACTGGCCCCCCAAACAGTGCTGCAGTTTCCAGCCTGGGAACCCCCTGTTCCAGCTCACGGTCAGTTCTTACCTGATTTCCCTACGTTGTCCGCTCCCATGACAAGGACGTTTGCTTCCATCTTCAGGGCAGTGGGGCCGGGCAGCTCCATGAGGGCAGGGTGGTCGGGGGTGAAGCTGGTGCTGCGGCGCAGGGGGAGCCGGAGCCCCATGCCGAGCGTGGCCGAGCCGCTCCGGCAGTGCCGGCAGTGCCGGCCGTGTGTCCGACTCCGCTCGGCACAGCCCAGAGCCCCGCGCTTCCCACGGCACCCAGGGGACCCGCGGGGCCCGCTCCCCTCCCCGCAGCCGCAGGGGCGGTGCAGAGGGAACTGCAGGCAGCCGGATGAAAAACTTTGTCATCGCTCAGATTGTCCTGAACGTACGTCAGTGGCTGAGCCGGCCCTGCCAGCCCCCGGCACGGCGGGCGGCCGGGAAGCACCAGCTGTCGGCACCAGCTGCTCCGCAAACTGCATCCCCGGAGCTGCCCACGCCTCCACCTCGAGCACTTTGTGCCTCGGCAGGGCCACGCAGCCCCTTGTCCCTTCCCCACGGGGATGGTGGGAATGTCACCCGGGAGTGGAGTGTCACAAGTGCTGGGGTGATGAAGCAGCTGATGGGAGATGCGAGTCCCTTGTGACTGACGGAGCATCTCACGGGCGGTGGAACTTTGTTTCACCAGCGATGCAACACCTCGCGATTAACGGAGCGCTGCCTCGCCAGGGACGGAGTCCCTTGTGAGTGATGAAAATCTCAGGAGTGATGGAGCATCTCCCGAGTGATGGAGCTTCTCTGGAGCACCGGGGGGCCGCCGCGCAACTCCCGCAGCCGCGGGAGCAGAGAGGACCGGCCGCATCCTCCCTCTCAGCTCTCCGCATCCCTCCTCCCGTCCCGCCGCATCCTCCCTCTCAGCTCTCCGCATCCCTCCTCCCGTCCCGCCGCATCCCTCCTCCCGTCCCGCCGCATCCTCCCTCTCAGCTCTCCCATCCTCCTCCCGTCCCGCCGCATCCTCCCTCTCAGCTCTCCGCATCCCTCCTCCTGTCCCGCCGCATCCTCCCTCTCAGCTCTCCGCATCCCTCCTCCCGTCCCGCCGCATCCTCCCTCTCAGCTCTCCCATCCTCCTCCCGTCCCGCCGCATCCTCCTCCCGTCCCGCCGCATCCTCCCTCTCAGCTCTCCCATCCTCCTCCCGTCCCGCCGCATCCTCCCTCTCAGCTCTCCCATCCTCCTCCCGTCCCGCCGCATCCTCCCTCTCAGCTCTCCCATCCTCCTCCCGTCCCGCTCCCGCTCCGGCCCGCGGGAGGAGCCGTGACGCCATCGCGGCGCGCCGGGCGCGGCCATGGCGGCGGAGGCGGCGGCGGTGCGGGTGGCGGTGCGGGTGCGGCCGCTGCTGCCCCGGGAGGCGCTGCGGGGACACCGGCCCTGCCTGCGGGGCGATGCCGCCACCGGCGAGGTGGCGCTGGGCCGCCGCCGGTTCCGCTTCTCCGCCGTGCTGCCCGAGGCGGCGGGGCAGGCGGCCGTGTACCGGGCCTGCGTCCAGCCGCTGCTGAGCGCCTTCTTCCGCGGCTTCAATGCCACCGTCTTCGCGTACGGACAGACCGGCTCCGGCAAGACCTACACCATCGGGGAGGCCAGCGTCGGTGAGTCTCGCCGGGATCGGCGGCTCCGTGCCCGCCAGCATCCCTGTCCCGCACCAGCATCCCTGCTCTGCCTGCATCCCTGCTCCACCAGCATCCCTGCTCCACCAGCATCCCTGCTCCACCAGCATCACTGCTCCACAGGATCCCTGCTCCACCAGCATCCCTGTCCCACCAGCATCCCTGCTCTGCCAGCATCCCTGCTCCACCAGCATCCCTGCTCCACCAGCATCACTGCTCCACAGGATCCCTGCTCCACCAGCATCCCTGTCCTGTCTGCATCCCTGCTCCGCCAGCATTCCTGCTCTGCCAGCCTCCCTGCTCTGCCAGCATCCCTGTCAGTCCAGCATCCCTGCTCTGTCAGAACCTTTGTCCTGCCAGCATCTCTGTCCCTCCTGTCCCCACCACCCTCTGTTCTTCCCACCAGACCCACATCACCACCTCCTTCCATCTCCATCTCCTTCCATCCCAGCCAAGCCCCCCACACCACCATTATCCCAGCCATCTCTCCCAGCCCACCAGCCCCACCGGTGCTGCTGTCCACACCCATTTCAGCACCTTTGCTGTCTCTACCCAAACCCAGCTGTACCATCAATTCCATCACTTCCAGTTTCACTCCCAAACAACCCTTCCACCCTGCCAGCCCCTCCAGTTCAAGCCAACCTCCCTCTGCCATCCTACCCCCCAGCAGCCTTTCCTTTCCCCCACCTATGTTGCTGTAGCCACTCCCCATGGAAACCTTTGATATTACAGTGTCTAGGTTTCTCCTCTTTCACTGCAGGACAAGTGACAGGGCCTGGTCCTCCACCAGCTTTGGAGGTGGTGGTCATAGTCCTATGTCCTGAAATAAAACTGAAGGAGAGGGAGGTTTGCAAGTGTTAATCCTGTTTGTTTCTTTATATGAAGGAAGTGAGGAAAAAGACAACCTTTTCCTTCTGGTTTAATGGCATTATGATTTCTTACAGAGAATGTACTGGAAACATTTCAGTCATCTTTAGATAATTGCATCATTTGTAAACACTATATTGTTTAATGCTTTTAATCTACATCTGTTTTCAGTCTCCCAGTTCAGGCTACCATTGCACCAAATTTGGGAACTGCCATTTTACATGGCTGTTGGAGACAAAAGGAAAAACATTTAAATTCAGACAGTGGAGTGCTGTGGCCAGATACAAGCAAGCTGCAAGCATAATAAAAAAAAAAAAAAAAAAAAAGCTTCTCAGAGCTGGAAAAAGTTGTGGAGTCATGCTGGCTTCAGAAGACAGCACACTGTAGCTGCAGGCATGGTGTTTGAAACTCACTAAAATGCTGAGGTGCTTTTTCCTTCTTGAGGAAGGTCTGGAAACAAGCAGCTTTGCTGGATTCCAGAACAGCAGTGGGATAGGATTTGCCCAGAGCTCTTGTGGGATGTGTAACCCAGGCTGTAAAGGCTGAGCTGTGGGAGAGTTGTGAGGCTGCTCCTTTCCAGCTGACAAGTGTGTTGCAGGTAGACTTCTGAGCTCACTCTGTCCCCAGCCAGCATGGGCTCCCTGGACATTCCCTGCTCTCCCTGAGCCTATGCCTCTCTTTGCCAGCTTCCATCAATGAAGATGAGCAGGGCATCATCCCACGAGCCATGGCTGAGACCTTCCAGCTCATCGATGAGAATGACCTGATCGACTACACGGTCCGAGTGTCCTACCTGGAGGTGTACAAGGAGGAGTTTCGGGACTTGCTGCAGGTGGATACAGCCAGCAAAGACATCCAGATCCGGGAGGATGACAAGGGCAACATTGGTACGTGTGGCTGTGCACAGGTTTCTTCTCCCCATGTTGTAGGCCAGAGCTGGGTTATCTATCCATGAAGGCAGAGCCAGGTCTTCTCCCTCCATCCCTTTGTCTCCTGCAGCAGTTTGCTGTGCTTAATCTTGAAAGCTGGTATGGGCAAGGCCCAGTACAGGCAGGGTGACAGCACCGGGCTGTGCAGAGGAGCTGCATCCTCGGGCAGCCCGCCCCTCCCAGCCACAGCTGCCTTTGCTTTGCAGTGCTCTGCGGTGTGAAGGAGTCAGAAGTGGAGGGGCTGGACGAGGTGCTGAGCCTGCTGGAGATGGGGAACACAGCCAAGCACACGGGAGCCACGCACATCAACAGGCAGTCGAGCCGCTCGCACACCATCTTCACGGTGACCATGGAGCAGCGGCGCGGGGCCGGCCGGCTGCCCCTGCACCGCCGCCCGCCCGCCGCGCCCGCCGCCGGACAGGTCCTCGTCTCCAAGTTCCATTTCGTGGACCTGGCGGGCTCAGAGCGAATTGTGAAGACAGGAAACACGGGGGAGAGGCTGAAGGAGAGCATCCAGATCAACTGTGGCCTCCTGGCCTTGGGCAACGTCATCAGTGCCTTGGGAGATCCTCGGAGAAAGACCACCCACATCCCGTACAGGGATTCCAAAATCACCAGGTACCACTGGGACCAGCACCCCCACTTCTTATGGGCTCAGTTTACAGGGCTGACTCACGTGGGTTTTCAGTCTTGAGGAGCAATGAGGCCAGGATAGAAATGCAGGCCTAGCTTGGTACAGTGCTGGAGGCAATGAGGCTTGCTTGAGTCATGCTGCTGAAGCTGAGATGAGGCATTACCGTGGGTTATCCTGCTCTTCCTGCATGGCAGGGAATAAAACATACTCCCAGTAGACTTGTTTAATGGTCCACAGTTAGTTTTTAGCTTGAGCAGTGGCCTTTGCAATCTCCAGCAGGACCCCTGGCAGCACATCCCTGGCAGTGATCACAGAGTCAGGGAGTTCCCAGCCTCAGGAGTTATTTGGTTGGAGACTCTCTGTGGTGCAAACTGTTAATCCTCTGCTTTAATGATTCTATTCACCTCACTAGTGCCAAACCAACTACAGAGCAAGGACATCATTTTCCTTGGGCTTAACCTCTGAAAAGGGTTGAAAGCATTCTGTTTCCTGTGCTGTTTCGTATTCCCGCTATTTTAATCCCTGTGCTCTTCCTTAGGATCCTGAAAGACTCTCTGGGGGGCAATGCCCAGACCGTGATGATCGCCTGCGTCAGCCCATCGTCCTCTGACTTCGACGAGAGCCTCAACACGCTGAACTACGCCAGCCGGGCGCAGAACATCCAGAACAGGGCGGTGGTGAACTGCCGCAGGGAGACGGAGCACGTGGAGGAGCTGCAGCTGCAGATCCGGCAGCTGCAGAAGGCGCTGGAGCAGCGGCAGCGCTCCGAGACGCGCACCATCCGCCGCTCGGGCAGCGCGCGGCGCGGCGCGCCCGACGCCACGGCCCGGCTGCTGGCCGAGTGCGCCCACTACCGCACCTGCACCGACGCCGCGCACCGGCTGCTCTCCGAGCTCCAGGAGGAGGGCAGCCTGAGCCTGGAGCACATCCTGCGCGTCAAGGAGTGGCTGTGCGCCGTGGAGAGCGAGAGGAGCGAGCTGACCTCGGCCGGGCTGGACAGCGGCATTGAGAGCACCTCCATGGAGGACCAGGGACCCGAGGGACAAGGTGCAAAGCTGGCAAAAGCCCAGGTAATAGTGGGGTGTCACAGCTCTGAGCTTGGGTTCGTCTCATGGTCACAGCAGATCCAGCACAGCGTGATGGAGGGCAGGAGAAGTAACCTGTCCAGGAGGCCCTAGGGAGGCAGAAGGACATGGTCCTCCCAGCAGGCAGGGAGAAATTGGATTCAGCTGCAGCTGAGAGATTTAATGCACAGGAAGAACATTGGTCTGCAGAGCTGTTTTGTCTTTGCAGAGTCCACCATGGGAAGGGGAGGACAAAGGTGGATGCTGATGCTGCCTCTCTTTTATTTTGGGGAGCAGGTGAGCACTGAGAAGAAGTGTGAGTCCATCAGAGATGAGCAGGTGGCCAAGCTGCAGAGGCAAGTGGAACGCCTAGAGGAGGAGAACCGTGATTTCCTGGCTGCCCTGGAGGATGCTATGGAACAGTATAAGCTGCAGGTATTTCTGGGCTCTGCTCTCTTTGTAGGGACCTGCCCCACTCCTCTCTTTCCTGCCCAGGGGTGCTCAGCCCAGCTTTCAGGTTCCTCTGCAGTGGCTCTCAGGTCTACATGTGTCTTAACCACATTTTTCTCATTGTTTCCTAGAGTGACAAACTGCAAGAGCAGCAGGATAAGATCTCAGAGCTGCACGTGCGCTTGGAGATGGCAATGCCACACCTGTGTGTGCCGGGACTGCTGGAAAATCTTAACCTGGTGACTGCCAGCCAGAGACCCCACACAGCCCCACTGGATGCTGCCCTGTCCCATGGCCTTGGTGGGGTTCCCTCAGGGCTGCTTCCTGAGCAGAGTGGAAGAACTCTTTGCAAGAAGGTGAGGGTGTAAGGCTGTGCCACTGCAGAACTGCTGCCTCTTCATTTGGCTACTCTCCACCATAGGAAAGCTTCTGCCCTGCTGTTCAATGTGATACTTGTCAGAAGTGTAGTCCAGAGGACTGTGCTCAGTGTTCAAACCCAGAGTTTTACAACTCTGGCAAAAACAGCCCAGCTTCAAAACTGAGGCTTTTGCTTTCATGTTGTGGGTGAGTCCCAGATTTGTTCAGTGTTTGAGCAGCAGAAGCACAGGCAGCTGGGTCTGGCAACAGACTGATTCTCCTGCAAATACACTCAATTCATTTTGTTGCTTTTATGTCTAGCAGTGATGCTCAGCTGGGAGCCGCTTTTTCTAACACTGGCTCTCACACAGCTTGTTTCCTCTCTTTCCAATTCTGTGCCCCAGAAGCTCAGCAGCAACTCCTCCTTGCAGAAGGAGGAGCCAGCAGGCTGGCACCCGAACCACACACAGTGCTCAACAGGCAATCCTGATGTCAGAGATGTGGTGCTGAGGAGGGAGCTCAGCCAGGACTCGGAGAAGCCATCAGAACTGTCCTCAGGAGAGGAGATGGAGGAATGGGAGCGGACACAGTTCCTGTCCCAGTGCCGGTGAGTTGGGATGTCCCAGCCAGCTGCCCCTGTGCAGTGCCCTGGCAGTGACCTGTATGTCCCACAGCTGCAGCTTAGCTCTCATGGCTGATGTAGGGCAAATGCTGCCTGTGTGGTCAGTGATGCTGCTGAGACACCTTATTGCTCCCTGGGGAACTCATTACCGTCATTCCTGGCCACAGCTATTGTTTCCATCTCCTTCTGAAGCTTGTAGATCATGAGGGTCCTTACTGGGAGCAGCTTTAGCTGTGCCCAGACCAAACTAATTGATGTGCTTCTCCTTCTAGAAATGGGATCCAAAATTTGAGCAAGAAAGAGATTTTCAAGTTGAGCGAGGACCCAAGTGGAGGCAATGCCCACTCGATTCAGGAGGAGCAGCTGGAGCTGTCAAAAGGCAAGTAGCAACCATAGGTTGTTGGACAATCTTCCATGGGCTGTGGTGCTTCACTGGGTGATGATCTTGATGTCCCAGAGGACAAAAATGGAGCAAAAATAGAGCCCAGCTGCTTTTCTTAGGGAGAAACTTGATCTTGTAGGGTCTGGAAAAGGGTGTGTGTTTTGGTGGAAGCTTCAGGGGACTCTGGGCAATGCTGTGCCAGACTCTGGCTACAGATCCAAGATCAGATTGTCCTTCTGTCGCCCATCTGCTAAGACAGGACTTTCCTGACCTGGGAATCTGTGTTGCAGAGGTCTGTGGGAAGCGGGAGTCAGTGCTTGGTTCCTGGGAGCGCCTGGCGGGGAAGGACTCTGAGTGGAGGCTGGTGCAAGCACAGCAGAAGATTCGAGAGCTGGCAATCAACATCCGCATGAAGGAGGAGCTGATCACAGAGCTCATTAAGACAGGTGCAGAGCCACTGGCAAGAATATGCACCCATTTCCCATGAAACCTCCTCCTAGTCGTGGTGCTTAGTCTCTTCTTCCGTTGTCTTCTCTCCCTGTGTTGCTTGTGCTCAGTCTCTTCCCCTATAATCAACAGGGCCTTGTTTCTCCATCCCTCCAGCTGACAGAAACCCTTCCCACTGGTTTGTCCCTTCCCTGGAATGGCTGAGGGAAAAGGAACATTCATTCTCTGTAGCCTAAAATACTTGGGGAGAGGGAGGAAGGGTCAAGATCCTGGCTGTGAGAGAGAGGGCTGTGTTGCAGGGAAGGACGCCCAGGCTCTGAACAGGCAGTACAGCCAGAAGATCAGTGAGCTGGAGCAGGAAGCAGAGCAGGTGCGGGCAGAGCTGAGCGACAGCCAGAAGCAGCTCCAGGAGCTGGAGGGCAAGGAGCCGTGGGACCCTGGGGAGAAGCGCAAGCTGCAGGAGTTCCGCACGCGCGTGGCGGCCGCGCAGAGCAAGGCACAGGTGAGGGGAAGGGCTCTGCACACCCGGCACTGAGCAGGGGCAGAGCTGGGGGCGGCTCTGCAAAGAGAGGGGAGCCGAGGCCAAGGGTGGTTTTACCCTCTGGCAGGTTCTGTGCAGGAAGAAGCAGGCGACAGAGAGGCTGGTGTCGCTGTCGGCGCAGAGCGAGAAGCGCGTGCAGGAGCTGGAGAGGAACATCCAGCTGATGCGGCGGCAGCAGGGCCAGCTGCAGCGGCGGCTGCGCCAGGAGAGCGAGCAGAAACGGCGGCTGGAGTCAGAGGTGAACAAGGGACAGCACCGAGTCAAGGTAGGAGAGAGCAGGAGCAGCTGTGCTGCTTGTGAGGGTGGCAGTGGGCGGGCTCTGATGTGGGCTGGGGTTGTCTTGGATGGCATGGAGACAGAGAGTATCCAAAGAGCGGGGGGAGAACATAGCCTGTCCCTCAGCCCCTGGCCATAGGGCAAACATCTCCCACTCCCTCCCTGCTCACAGCTGCTCTTTCACACGCAGGAACTGGAACTGAAGCATGAGCAGCACCAGAAAATCCTGCGCATCAAAACAGAGGAAATTGCGGCTTTCCAGAGGAAGCGGCGGAGCGGCAGCAATGGTTCTGTGATCAGCCTGGAGCAGCAGCAGGTACAGACAGCAAGCCTGCCTCCGCTTTCCTGTTCAGAGGGGGTGCTTGGCAGACTGCAGCCCGATGGGAGAGAGCTGAAAACAGGGACCTGAGCCCATCCCACCCTTGAGAAGGACAGTCCAGAACATCATTTGCATCTAGTAGCAGAGGACATAAGATCTTGTCTTAGCCTCAGAAACAGGATCTCATCTAAATCATTGGTAAAGAAGCTTTGAAATTTTGTCTGTTAGCAAAAGGATGGTCAGAACCTCCAAGAACTCCTTGACAGCTGGGAATTTAGTTTAGCTCTGCCTCTTGAAGGTGTTGGAAGGATAAAACCAGCAAAGTCTGGGCTGTGGGGGTTAGCAGAGATGGAATAGGGGCTCTTGCTCGGATCTCATCCTCACTGCTCTTTAGTCCAGCAGTTGTGGTCATTGTTGCTGCTGTCTGCACACACACATGCCTTTTGCTTCTCCCTCCATCAGAAAATTGAGGAACAGAAAAAGTGGCTGGACATGGAGATGGATAAAGTTCTGGAGCAGCGCCGGGCCCTGGATGAGCTGGAAGATGAGCTGAGGAAGCGAGAAGCTATTGTGGCCAAAAAGGAAGCCCTGCTGCAGGAGAAAAATGGCCTGGAGAGCAAACGGCTGCGCTCCAGCCAGGTAGGACAAGAGTGTGACACCTCAACCTTTTGCTTGATTTCTAGCAGAGATGGGGGCTGGAAGACCTGGGTGCCATCCTGGGTCTGGCAGAGGGCGGCAGGCTAGCATGAGGTGGTGTTGGGAAGTGGGAAATCTTGTCTCTATGAAAAGAGTCTGGTTGTGCTGTGCCTCTGAGCTTGTTGGTTTGGTAACCCTTGGCTTGTGTCTGCCTGGGGGGTCACTTGACCTAGAGAGAAATTAGAATGGGGCTTAGGGCCTGACTTGCTTTCAGAGCAGATCCCCTTGAGCACCCTCTGCTGCAGGCCCTGACAGATGACATAGAGCGCGTGTCCAGCCGCCTGGAGCACCTGGAGAAGGAGCTGAACGAGAAGAACGGGCAGCTGCGTCACGGCAGCGCCCACGACCAGCAGCAGATCCGCCAGGAGATCAACAGCCTGCGCCAGGAGAAGGACCAGCTGCTCAAACAGAGGCTGGAGCTCGACAACAAGCTGCGCCAGGGCACACTGCTGTCCCCAGAGGTACCTCTCTGGGCTGGGGTGCAGGAGGCTGTAGGACACAAGAGCATGAGGTCATTGGCAGGTGCTCCCCTGCATCCCAAACTGTGCATGTCCCAGCTTCCCACCAAGACTGTTGACACGACAAGGAAGGTTAGGGCAGGGTGAGGCAGAGCAAACCGTTTGCTCCCTAATAACTACAGCTCTGCCTTGGCAGGAAGAACGGATCTTGTTCCAGCTGGATGAGGCGATCGAGGCTCTGGATGCAGCCATTGAGTACAAGAATGAGTCCATCACGTGCAGGCAGCGAGTCCTGCGGGCCTCGGCCAGCCTGCTGTCCCAGTGTGAGATGAACCTCATGGCCAAGCTCAGCTACCTCTCCTCCTCCGAGACACGAGCTCTGCTCTGCAAGTACTTTGACAAGGTGGGAGACAACTGCCCTCTATGCTGGTGGGAGCTGTATTTCATTTATTGGCTGTTAGTGATTGCATTATTAGCCAGTTTGAACACACTTACTAACAGAAATCACAATCTGACCAAACTCTTGTTTTCCTCAATTGCAAGCTTTCTCCTTGCATCATACTGTAGTTTTGCCTTGTAAAGTCAGGCCACAATCCCCCAGCTGGGAGAGTGGTTTAGCTAGTCATAGGATGCATAGATGCCTGCCACATCAGTGCAGCCACACCTTGCTCTTCCAAGGCAGCTCTGATATCCCAGCACTACCAACCTTTGTTAGCTCTACCAAAAAACTAACGTGACTGAGACTCACTGGGGCAGGAAATCTCCCCAGGCATGAGGAGCTGAAGTGTTCCTTGCTCTTGGGCCCTGGCCAGGTGGTGACACTGCGAGAGGATCAGCACAGGCAGCACATTGCCTTCTCAGAGCTGGAGATGCAGCTGGAGGAGCAGCAGCAGCTGGTGTACTGGCTGGAGGCGGCCGTGGAACGCCAGCGGCTGGAGATGGACCGGCAGCTCACCCTGCAGCAGAAGGAGCACGAGCAGAACATGCAGTTACTGCTGCAGCAGAGCCGTGGTAACCCCCCAGCTCTCCACATGGGCAGCAGGGCTACTGCTTTTGTCTTTCACAGGGCTCCCAGGCTGAAATAGCCTTGTTTTTTCTTGCAGAGCACATGGACGAGGGGCTGGCCAGCAGCAAGCTGCAGTATGAGGCGAGGATTCAGGTGCTGGAAAAGGAGCTGAGCCGTTACATGTGGGCAAACCAGGAGCTGAACCAGAGACTGAGTAACATGAACCTCCACTCTGGACAAACCAAAGGTGAGAGGAAACCCAGGCTAGGGCTTTGCTGTTCCTGCCAAGTTGAAAGGGAGGTTCAATACCCTTGCCTGGCAGTGAGAGCTTGGAGCAGTACATGTATAGTTCCTTCAGCAATTGCTATATATATATAATTTTGGTGAGGAAAGTAGAGATCCAGATACTCATCTCTGTACCCTCAATTTTTCCCAGCAGGGATGGAGAGAAGCATTCATGGGGGTGCCCCTGAGCTTGGCACCTGTGAGGAACTGAGCCTCAGGGAGCAGCCCGTGCCTCCAGCTGCCGCTGAAGAGAGCCCTCGGGCCAGGGAGGAGAGCAGGGACCTGGTGCACGCCCCTTTGCCCTCGACGTGGAGGCGTTCCTCGCTGCCCAGCGACAGCCCCGGCGACCCCCGGCAGAGGGACACGGAGCACTCGCTGCTCCCAGCACGGAGCCTGGCTGCTGCTCCCAAGCCCCGCCGGGAGCTGCGCAGGGCCAGCCTCAACGTGAGCCCAGTGCCTTATCACCCTGCCATGATCGACGTGAGGAAAAACCCGCTCTAGAGCCGGGCTCAACACTCACCTGGCGCAGGGCAGGGTGCTCAGCTGTTGCTGACTGAGTTTGAGAGCCCTCCTGCCCCACAAGCCAGCCTGGCTACAGCCCTGTTACACTGCAGAGACCTGCGGAAGAGAAAGATGTGATTTGTTATCACAAGGGCGTTGAGTGTGGGAGCACCAGCCTGCATTCTCCACATTGCTGCCAGTCCAGGCAGCGCTGACAGGATGCTTTTCCTCTGCTCCCTCAGCAGCGTAAACCCTGTGAAGCAGGAGACACTTTCCTTCCAGGCCTCTTAACACTAAAAACTTGTTTACAATGTGGAATTCTCAGCTGAAGGGCTTGCTCAGCCCTGGCAGCCTCGGGGGGAGGTGCTTTGCAGTCCTGCAGAATTTGTACATATATTTTTGTAGTAACTTTGGGTTTTTTACATTTCTACTATAACTTTTCTAATAAAGCAGAGTGAGTTTTATGGTCACTTGTCAGAGGGGCTACTTACTCCGAGTATGTAGGAAAGGGTTTATACTTAAATCTCACTGCATGGGAAGACAGCCACTGTCACACTGTTAGCCTAATGTTTAAATATGTGCTTCAAGCAGTCCCAGCCACAGCTGGTAGGCCTCCTACATTAAATTGCCACAAGAAGAGCATCTGTATGTCCATGATAAAAGTAACTCTGGTTCTCTTTTTCTTCTGTGGTCTCTAAGCTGCTTTAAAGCAGGGTTTTCATATCCTTAAAGAACTTCCAGTCTGGATTTAAGACAGACTAAATACAATCCTGCAGCTTAACACTGACAGCTCAGGAAGGGAGACCAAGTTTAACTCTAGCAGAGCAAGAAATGAAAGCCCAGATATCTGCTTTAAGGGCAAGGGGCAGGAGGCAAAGGGCTGCTTGACTACGTAACTGTAAAAAACAAACCACTGCTTCAGCCTGAAATGAGAACAGGTACTACAGCCACTACTTAATAAGGAGTAATACACCAAGTTAAAAGCCAGCATCTGACGTAAGAACCACCTTCTGATCTCCTACATCCTTGACCTTGCCTGTAGTGGTATGACAATGAGGGGGGGGATATTGAGGGCTCTGTATGTGGCTGAGCTACACATGATTAAGTTCAGACATTTTATTTCCTGTTGTTCAAAACAAAGACCCTCAAACAGGGAAAGTAACAATTCATCCTACTTGGAAGTAAGTAATAGATTTGGAGTTCCAAGCTTGTGTCACTCCACATCCTTGAAGCAGGTGCAGCTCTCCCAGAAACAAAACAATCGCTGTTAAGCACAGGATTCCACCCCTCTTCTCAGCAGGAAATTAACAGCTTTCCTGCAACAAATAGTGTGTCCAGGAAACAAGCTCCCCTCAATCGCACCTAGTCCCTCAAAACCTTAAAGGCACCTTACAAACCTGATTTCCCATGCCTTGTTTTAGTTCAGGTGACCTTCCTGTGCAGTCAGTAGACACAGTGGGGTGACTTCCCCAAGATCCTGCTATGCACAAACAGATCACTATCCCAAGGGAAAAAATTCAGCCCTTCCAATATTATGCACAATTTTAGCCTCTTGTAGGCTACACCTCAGGCACTGAACCACAGATCCTGCTCTCCTCATGGGGTTAGAACAAATGTGTCACAGGCAACTAAATCACTATTTAATCTATGACTCAGTTTGGTTAGGAGTACTCTTGAAACTCATCTTCAGTTATTCCATCTAAGTTTCACTCCTCAAGGACACTTCCCCAGCCAATTCTCTCTGGCTTACTGCAAGTTTGCAGAAAAGGACAATGAAGTCATTCCATCAGCATCTGCTTATCCAGCAGTAGCCAGGAGCGGATACACCAAACCATTCATGAACTACAAAGATGTTCCCAGTTAAATTATCTTTCCCTTTTCTGTACTCTTGGCATTTGGCTAATTAATTAATCCGCTTGTTATTTTCCCACTAAGCTGTGGCAAACTGGATGCAATTAACAGAGGGATCCATTTAGTATCAGGACAAGACACAGCAGGAGCATGCAGCTTGTTCTGTACCCATTCGCCTCCAGCATCCTCCTTCCTGCAGCCCCCATCCCTTAGCCAAAGACACATTTTGGATTAAAGGACACAATGAAAATTCCTATCAGTTTATTTTACAAGAAAGCTGTAGAAAAGTGGCAATTCTCCCTCCTGACCTGGGAGAATTGGACCTTCACTGCAGAACTCACTCTAAGCTTCCACTAGCAGGAAGACCACGCTACGCTTTGAATGGATGGAAGAAACCATAAATTTTTGAGTGGTGCCATGTGCTTGCATCCACTCTCCTATCCAACACAAGGCAGCTCCAGCCCAGCACCAAACTCCAGTCTTTGTTAAAAGGTGTGCTGTACAGCTAGGATAATACAAAGTTTCCCGTGCTGGCCTGGCTCCAAACTTCAGCTGAGCAGCTTTTTCCGTGAGTAAGTCCTGCTAAGGCGACGCCTCCTGGAAACCATGATGTGCAATGGAGACAGCTCCTGGTTGGCAGTAATTTGGACAGCATCAGATCCCTCTTCTACAAAAACAGAAAGAATACATGAAAGCCACAGTTCATCAGGATTCACTGGTGATTCCAAGAAGCCAAGTACCAAATGTAGACAACGAGAACTGGAAGTTGCACTTCCCATGTAGCTGCTCTCTCTTCATTGCTACCTTTCCCACCAAACTTCCCAGTTCATGCCAAGTTTCTTGAAAGCATGTGAGATTGAGACACTGAACACAGCAGTGGCAGACACAGTCACAGGTTTTCTGCCCAAAGCCCAACCCCCAGCACAGCATGATTTTGCTCTTATGGAGGCCAGCAGAGCCCAGCCTTTCCTCTCTTGTGCTTACCTTGAACACGCTTCCTTCGAGCCGGCGGTGGGGACAGCAGAGGAGACTGGGTCAGGGCTACAAGGCTGCTGGCAGAAAGTCCACTCTTCAGGGGTGGAGTGGAGCCTGGAGAAGCACAGGGAGATGCTGCAGCAAAACCACTCAACAACTCAAATGTTAAACCTCACACACAGCCTTTATGCTACCTCAAAACTGCCATCAGTGTAAGTGATACTTTATCTGAAACAAACACTAGGCTGTCACAGTGGTGTTTCAGCATTTGAGAAAGGTAAATGGCAGTGTGGAGTCAGGTCTTAGCACATTTAATTTTCTTAGTTGGTTTAGCAGAAAATCGCTTCACTTGTATTAAACACAGGTAATTCACATTTCCTGGAAGAAAACTGTTACAACCACAATGATCTAGAAATATAAGCACAAGGTCTGTAGGTACAGAAAGTCTCTTACAGGACCATCTTAAGGCTAAGCACTGCTATTACTTCATGTCCTGAAGATGGATTAATGTTGCTTCAAGGTTTGGCCTTTTGTCTGTGATGATGCTGAGTAAGACACTGCCTCTATACAAATCTTTCCTTGCAAGAGAAAACAGGCACCAAAGCTTAGTGCAATGACTACAGAACAACACCTGCCACAGCTCCCTGTAATTTCTACAACAATACTGGATTAAGTACTTGAAATTAACAAGGCCTTGTGTACAGAGCTGAACAACCTGTTTCATCAAGGTTAGCTGAAGCCTCTGTACCCACAGCAAAAGCAAAGAGACAGCTCAGACCTATTTATCTACTGATATATTATTGCTAGCAAGGGAATCATTCCTGGCAGCACTTTCAAGGGGCCACCACAGGCAGAGACAACTGGAGCACTAATAAGCACCAACATCCACAGGACTAACCCCACCACAACTCCAGTCTGAAGCACTGAAGCAGCCAAGCTTTACACTTAAGATCTTTTGCTTCAGAGCTGGATGCTGGGCAGAAACAGCCAGTGGCATCAACACAAACCTGAACAAATCACCAGCTGGACGCAACTGGCATCCTCTCTCCTCAAGTTCTCAAAATTTGCTTTTGGTTCCTCCAGCCTCCTGCTCTTTCCTATTTCTCTGCTCTCTCTTCCATCATTAATACCCTCATATCCAATGTGCCTCTCCACATAATTATCTTCCATGTCACCTACAAGCCACTCCCCTTTCACCTCACTCTCCCTCAGATAATTACACATAAAACAATGGTGTTCTTGTTTTAGTCTAAACTCCATTTTTAACCACATCTGAATTTCAATGGAGTGTCTTTCATGCCATTTAATTACCTGACAAAAGGAAGACATCATCATCCCCTAGACAACTGTGCTGCTCCAGTGTTTTGAGAGCACACACCCCTTGTTTCTCAGGAAGTACAGAGTCTGTCCTTGATTTACTTCTGTTGCCTTCATCTGTGGAAAAGCCAGTGAAATCCAAGCTGCCCCTATCAGGACATGATCTCTTGGCACTGTGATTCTCCTCCTTTTCTGGTGATAGATAAGTAAAGACCCGCTTCCGAGATTTCAAGCCAAAAGTTCCCATGGCAGAATCCTCATCAGCCCTTGGTTCAGAGTCACCAGGAGATGCCTGATCCTGGAGCCTGCAAATCCCTTCCAGTTCAAATTCCCCAAGAGTATTTGTTACTTTGCTGCTGCAGTGTTCTGAGATCCTCATCCTTCTCTCTCTGCCTGCTGACACCCGTGTCCATTCATCAGCACTCCTCTCACTCTGACCACAGCTCACATTAGCAGTGCTGCCTGCTGCTCTCTTCCTGCGAGGCCAATCATTGATGGCATCAGGAGTAGTCTTCCCCTTCTGCTTTGGAGGTGTCTGGAGGACTCCTGTTTCCAATGGGAATGGGGAGGTGACAGCAGAGGCACAGCTTGTTGGGGTGTATGACTGGCATATGAAGGTCTGTCCTGCACCTTTCCCAGGTGTAGTATGGAAAGAACGGCAGCAGGATGGAGAAACACAGGCAGCTGCCAGTTTTCCTGGGTGCTTGCTGCACCAGGTCATAGCAAAATCACTGAAGGGGCTTTCTCCTCCCCTGGGTTTGCTGGCACTTGCTTCAGGCTGAACTTCCAACGATGAGCAGGAGCCAATTTTCTTAATGCGAAGCTTGGGCAGGCCTGAAGCCTGCATTTCCATCTCCACTTCGTACGTCGGCGAGCTGGCAGAAGGAAGTTTGCAAGGACTTTCAGGAGTGGAGAACTTGGCTGTGAACGGCGGCTCTGCCATGCGAGCCGCAGCCTCCCGCTGCCTCCTGTCTGCAGTGCAGCGCAGGGAATAGGCAGGAGGAGACTTCTGCATGGGGGGAGAAGTTTTCAGGGCAAATCTGGAGCGTTTCCTGAGATTTGGAGTTTTCAGTCCCATATATTCTTCCCTCGTCAGAGTCCTTGGTTCCAAGTCATCACTAGCTGTTTGCAAATCACTTAGGAAGGACTCGCAGGTGTTTGCACTGCAGTTCTCCCCCTTAACTGATGGCTCACAGTCTCTCTCAGCATTCTGTGCATGTTCCTGCCCTCCAGCAAAAGGCTTTGGAGACAAATGGTTTTCCAAGTCCTCCCTTGAAGGAAACTTTTGAGACACTCCATCCATCTGTTTATTTTTCTCCAATACAGAAGTATTTTCAGTAACTTGGGACTGATGAAGCTGAAGGCTTTCTACAGAACAGTTACCACCACTATCATGATGACTGTCCTCATTTTCTGTAAGTGTTGCACATGTGAGGCTCTCTCCTCTAAAACCTGGTTCACATTTGACCTGCTTGGATGTGTGAAGCAGGGGCTTCAGTGAAGTGCCAGTAATACCTGGAATCTTTTGAGAAGCTGGTTTAGATGCACCAGGTTCCCAGTCAGACTCCCTTGCCTGCGTTTGGGAAGCAAAGCAGCTTGTCACAGTGTTTGTGGAACTTTCACTGAGTGGAGAACTGCAGAGAGGCTCTGGCCTCACAGCAAGTTGAGGTATTTCTGTGCTCAGTGGGCTTGTACATAACTTTGATCCTGGATCTTCAAGTTTCCTGGGTGTCCTTTTAGGTGCTTCAGATAACTGATCTGACTGCACCTGAATTTCCTTTTTGAGGATCTGCCTCCGAGCACTGACTGGAGAGGTTAATTTTGAGAGGTGTCTCAAGGAACGCCGTGGAGTCTGACGTTCTGAAAAACACCTTCCTTGGTTGGCAGAGGGGGAAGAAGAAGCAGTTGGATTTGAATCTGTTGGAGGCAATACAGAGGCATTGAGGCCTGTGAATCCTTCACGGTTTGGTGTTTGCAAGCCAGGCTCTTTGCAGGGAGGGGAAAGTGTTGCTGCACAACAGTCCTCAGGAGTTATGTGCAGTAAGTGAACCCTCTTGCTATCAGTTGGTGCAGATGGAGACTTGACCCTTTGTGCAGGATGAGAAAAGTACTTTCCCAAACATTTAGCTACAGTCTGCTTAGCTGTTGGACTTTTGCCAGGTGTCTTCTCCAGCTTCTGTGGCGTCCTGTGGACAATGCGAGGCGATCTCCTTGGGAGCTTACTGGCAGAATTTAGTGGCTTCTGGGCAAATTTATGTGGTGCTTTTCTAGGAGTCTGCAGGGGAAAAAAAATAAAGTTAAAAGTATTATCTATCCATTTTCATATGTACTTCCCAAGATTTGAAATATCAAAAACCCATTGGATGAGACTTAATGAACACTAAATTTAAGATGCTGATGAATGGCAGAGAAAATGAGGATGGGAAAAAGAGAAAGGGAGGTAATTGTTTCTACCTGACATGAGGGAAGCTCCTCTAAGTGTAAGGAATCTTTTCTTGTTCTCCTTCTCCCAGGTGAATGCTTCACTGCAGGACTACACATGTCAATGACTGCACCAAAGAAAAACCTCTTGGGAGTCTGGACAGAGGGGTTCTCTGAATGCTGCTTAAGGCCTATAAAATGGAACAGTACAATTTAACTAACACAAAGTAACGTGACACAATTGTCTGAATCATGTCAGATGTGTGGAAAAGTAGTGTAAAAAGCTCATATCCCTGGCATGCTCTTTTCTAACCAAGTGTAAAAGCTTCACCAGAATTATTGTTATTTCCCATTATGAAATTAATATCCATCTGTAGAAAGAGTGCTCCAATGGTAAAAAAGATATAAAATACCTCAGCCTCTTATTCTATTTATAGCTTGTAGCTTTACATAGTTCTGGTTCATGACTAAGGATTCTAATAAGTGG
The DNA here is from genome assembly GCF_029582105.1 of Oenanthe melanoleuca. Lineage (NCBI taxonomy): Eukaryota > Metazoa > Chordata > Aves > Passeriformes > Muscicapidae > Oenanthe > Oenanthe melanoleuca. Next base: position 10,024,990 of record NC_079344.1, read on the forward strand.
AATATAAAGAACTAAGCGTCACCATTTTTAGCTGATAATCCTACTGAGAAAGCCTGCAAAGAAGATCCCATCAGTCATTGCTTTATGCTGCCACAGAGTAGACTGAAAGTAAGCTACAGGATTTCTGTCCCATATTTTATAAGGATTTCACTGCATTTAAGGAATGCAGACTGACAATCAGTGGTATTCTGTTAGATGGGCCTGACTGGTTTGTTAAGCTGGCAGAGAATTCATCATAGAAATAGCTGCCTTACCATCCTCAAAAATTACCAATTAAAAAATAATTACTGAGGATGAATTTCTGTCTATGGAAGACATTACATGACAGCTCTTAGCTTCTTACAGTCTCTTGTAGAGCCAAATCAAATCAAACTCAGAGCTACCCATGCCAGCTTTTCAGATCAGCAGTATCAGTCTGCTCAAATCCCACACTGTAGTACCTTCTACATCCTGCAGTTTACAGCTCTCCTTTTCTTGTCCCTGGTGGAGGTGCTGTGAATTTTTTGAGCTGGGCTGTGTAGAATAGCAAGCACCAGAGCTGGTCCTGTTCAATGACAGCTGTTTGATGCGTGGGCTTCTTCTCAAACCTGCTTCTGAAAAGAAAAGGAAAGACATTGGAGATTGAGCCTTCTTTCCCCCTCAGCAATGGGCACAACATCAGGAACAGTTCACAACTGCAAGGAACATACTCTCAGAAGAAACTTCTCTACAGATACCCATCTCACCCAGGAAGGCAAGCAGTGAAGTGAAGAAAAGGTTCAGTTTTCTTGAGGATTTGGAATATCTATGCATACAAATCTCCTTCTAAAGTATGATGCTCCTCCTCTATCTCATGATTACTCTTATTCCTCTTTAGATATTATATGGAAAGGAAAGCTGGAAAAAGCCATGTTCAATGCAAGTTACATCCAAATTAAAAGATGGGTTAATGCTCTTGTCTCTTTTCCATAGCAGTTTCATTTTCCTGCTTGCCCAGATATACTGGGGGCTTTTTCCCCCTTCTGGGGAAAAGGAACAGCAGTAGCCAGCATAAGAGACATCCCAGAGCCAGGTGTGTCTGTCTGTTACAGCAGAAATCAGAGCAGGGTCACAGTACAACATGGTGAAGTTACATTAAAAATAAGCATGTGCTGGTTTGACAGTAATTATAGCAGCACAGAATCTTGTTCACCCTTCAAGTTCTTCACATTTTTTCATTTAAAAGACTTACTGTCTACCTGTCTTTCTTAACTTCTACTGTACAGAGCAGTTAAAGCAGTGAGCAGCAAGTGGTTCCATCAGAACAGTACAACACTTTTGGACTGACTTCTCATGAATTAGCCAAATCAAAGCACAATCATCTTACAAGCTACAACATAGCCAAATCACCTTTAATGAAAAAATCAGTGCTTACCATATATAGCCTTCTCTGGAGATTCTTCTACAATACCAGTATCACAACCTGGATCAGAAGACCTACAAAAACAACAAACATTCTGGGCTTAGCATACTGAGCACATTTACAGGAACACAACTTGCCACAGAGACTGAAAAGCAGTGTTCTATTCTACACCAATATATTGCTTTGTGGCTACTCTAAGAGAGCAATTAGTGAGCACTTTGCCTCCTATTGACATGTAATTAAGTATGGGTAGCTCCCCAGATGTACAGGTACCAGTTCTACATGAAAGAAAATGCTACAATTCAGCCTGGAGTCCACAAAATACAGCAGGAGCCTTTTCTTCAGAAGCTCTTGAATCAGCATCTGAACCTAAACAGACATTAGCTGCAGGAATTAAAGCAGCTTGACTTACATGATGAAGCAAGCAGTATTTCCCTCCACTTAAGCAATGGCATTTAGCCTCCACTGGTTCTCTTACTGCCTTAAGTGAAGATCTTACCCACAACAATACCTGGTAATTCTGCTCACAGCCATTAATTAGGCATCCATTAATTAGATAGCCAATACTTACTGAAGAAATTCAGAAAGAACTCACCGGCCTTTGATCTGCTTGTGTAGGAGTCTCCTGGACACCTGCTTATGTATTGGTGTTTCTGCAACTCTCTTGGTCAGTAACTTGCGATGATCTAAAAATCATGCAAGAGCTGTAACATCACACAGTTACGAAGCACTTGGACAAATAAATAAATACAGTTTTGTAAAGGCTGAAGCTTGACAGTCAATATAGAATCTCTGTGCTGTCTCCCAGCACTCACAAGCTATCATTATTTCAGTCCAGTGTCTACACCTCCCTCCCACTCTCTCAGTATTATTAGTAGTACCATGTCAGACATAGTTAACCTACAGGGATAATTTCATTCTTTGTCTTTATTTCACAGATCCTTTTTCAACCAAGCATTTTTAACTTTAATTTTCTTTGAGATGTAAAGAGTTCAGGTTTCAATTTCAATACCATCATTATTCACCCTCCAAATACCACAGCAATGATCTCCTTTTATCTATTAAAAACAGACCATAATTGTTTCATAGAACTGAAAATGCAAAAATAGGAATTTTAACAAAAGCTCTTCCACAACAATCCTACATGTGCAAGTCATACCCTACCTTTGTTGCCCTCACTGGTGCATTTGTATTTTAGGCCTTCCACAGCAGACACTGACTGGCTTCTAAGCATCTTCTTCAGCGACCTTTTTGATGGTGAAATTATCTCTTCATTGAAGAGATTCCTCCTTACCTTTGTAACCTCTGTGAGGCAAGGAAAGCAAAACAAGATCAGATTACAAGGAAAAGCAGAAGAAAAAAAAATGAAAAAAAAAATACAAAGTTAATTTTGTCAGCCACAAGGGATGGAATAATGTACCAGCATGGAAAGACAACTTTTTAGAGGCTAAAAAGCTTTGAAAAGTTGTTTTTTCTCCTACTGGAACATGTCCTCCTCCAAATCCATCCCAGCCTTCTCTTCTGAATTTGTATTATTTGCATGATTCCAGCAATAAGCTACAACAAGATGCCATAGCAGGAAAGGCAGACAGTCAGTGTCCCATATGGAACATTAGGTGCACTACAAAATTTCAACCAAAGCACATCTTGGTTCAGAGAACACATGTGAGATTTATTTTTATGAAGCATTTGTGGGGATGTATCCTATTTTCAGATATAGTTCATTCCTGTCCCCATTTTCTTTTCAGGACAGAGAAGATGGAAATAATTTCAGGAGTCAAGGTTTTCTTTTGAGGACACAAAATTTAAGTTTTCTGCGTATGAGTACAGAGAATACCGCATATTTTTACCCCTCAAAGTTTTTGCACAACTCAGCAAAACTTCCTTCAGATTTCCAGCATGCCTCAGCATAATTTCATCATGGCTCAATAAAATTTACAGGGACAACATGTGCTGAAGATGCACCTTTCCATGAACAAGCCAGAAGTCAATATACCTTGCACTGCCTCTTTCTGCAGCAAAGGCATCTGCTGGGACTTCTCAGTGGCAGGGTAAGAACGCAAGCTCTCCTGAAACAAACAAGAAATCACCCTCAGCAGCAGTGCAATGTTATGTTTAACTACAAATATTAACTGTAAGTTCTGAACCACACATTATTTCAATTTCTCCTTCAAAACAATTTGATCTCTGTACATGGCACACTTACTAAGGGAAGACAGAGCAAAAGTTTTTGCAGTCAAGCATCACAACTCACAGACAATCCTTCTGGAAGAACTTTACCTTTCTGACAGTGTTCTTGGCTACCTTGGGAATCTCAATTTGACGCAAGTTCTGTGGCGCTTCTGTCATGCTCCTGTGTCTGGCTAACACGTTATTCCTTTAGGAAATACACAAAAATTAAGTTAATACAAGATCAAAAGCACAGTTATCAACCTACTGACAATTAAACTTAGGTGTGACTCAAGAGATAGAAAGTGTTACCCTAAATTCAAATTGCAAACTATGTTGATACCTCACTTACTAGAACACTGAGATGTGATTTGCAATTTGCTAATATGAACACAGAACCCCCAACAGAGAGATCTCCAGTAAATCACTTTTAACTTTAACAATATAGATCAGCTACTGCACAGCATAATATGCTTTTCCTCTCACGGAAGATGCTCCTGAAACATACTTTTGCAAAAGATACAAATACAAAATAAAGTTTGTATTTTTTATAGTAAACAAAAAGCTGTCTCCTGTTTGGAATTGCTACCTTCTCTTTTTGGCAGATCTGGTTCGCAGCTCCTCCAGCTGATCACTCTCACTGCAAACAGCACTGGGAGTTAAGACAGATGATAAAGAGGGAGGAAGGCCTGGAGATTTGCTATCCAAAGTCATGGAGTCATCACTGAAGAAGTCTGAAGGCAGAACTGATGCCAGCTTCGGAGGTATCTGTGTACCCAGACCATAATAAATACCTCCAAGGGTCTTCGGTATAGAATTCATATACCTGGAGCATCAGAGAGACCCACATGAAATACACCTCTCCCCAAAATTGTTGGTATTTCAAATCCAAGGTGTGAACTAAATCCTTGCTCTTACATGTCAGTTTAAAGACAACAAACTTATTATCATAATATGGGTTTTTTCATTAGTTTACTTGCATACCAGCTATTTTAACCAAAATATAAGCATAATAAAGAGAAGACCTCTAAATTTCTGAGAATTGCAAAGATGCAGTAAATCAAAGCTGTTGATTGCTATCTACTCATAGACAACATTCAACCCAAACCACAGTCCCCAGCAACACATAAGTCATGCTAAGTAACTTACAGTTCTAATATTTCCTCTAGAAACTTTGTAAGATAGGCTGGGTCTTCAGTCAGACATAAAATGCGCAGCATATCTGTCACCTGGAAGAGAAAGTCAGGTGGCAAAATGGATTAAGGTGTGACAGCTGCAGCAGCAGATATTTTAGTAAGTAATATAAAGTGTTAGTGTAAAATCAAAGGAAAAGTAGGTTCCCGATCTGCATTTCCAGTGCCCTGCAGAAACACAACCTGGTTTATACTTTACTTGCCTCTTCTAACAGCTGCTCCATTTCCTCAGCGTTGCTTTGCAGCGAAGGGCACTGAAGGCACAACTCAAGGCGCAAAAATACCTGAAGTCGGCACCTAAGAAAACAAGTAATTATCCACCACCTCTTTTTCCAAGGGAAACAGCAGATTTACTGCAAAAGGTGTGCTCAAAAAAGCAATGGGAAGAGAAGTGGTTTCTTTTGACAGCAAAATTTAGTTAGCATTTCATTTTGGTGGCAAGGGAGATGCCTCATTCCAGATATAGCCTGCAGTGCTTATCACACAGCACGGGTATATTTGCATTTAATGAAATGGTTTTACTGCAGCCAGAGTCCCCTTGAAATATTTGCCCCATGTAAATACTTTTCCAGTTGTACAAAAAAACCACCACTAAAAACTGCTAACCAACTCCACAGTATTTCAGAAGCTGAAGCAAATACAGTGTCTCATACTCTCTGACTTTGGTCTCCTTCTGTGAGCCATGCTGCTGTCTGAGCATTTTGCTGGTCTTCAGGAGATGGTTTCTGACTCTTCCCACACAGGCCACCTGCAGACACATAATGACAGCAAGAACTTCCAAACTGTTCCTTGTCTGCAGGGCACATTCCTCCCTTGTCCCCAAGTTATCCCCCCAACTTATTCTTTCGGAAGTAGTTCAGTTTTTTCCTTTTCTTTCAAGGAAAGGAATTACTTTTCCTTTCAGTAGCAAAGTTATGACACAGAACAAATTAGAGCTTGAAACCTCTTGCTCGCAGCTTCAGGCCTTCTTCACTCTGGATCCACTTTGGATTTATCTCTCATAGTGTTTTTGTTAATTTAATCACAGGTTTACCAGTTTTGGTTTCAGATTATTGAAAGCCTATAAATAGTGCTAAAGATGGTAAGAAATACCTTGAGAAATTTCTCTTTCCTGGCAAAGCCAGGGCTATATTTGCTATGCAATGCAAAAGCAAAAGATGCACCTTCTTTAAAATACAGTTTTCAAGAATGCATTTTTTAAAGTACTGTCTCTGAAATTAGAATTTGTAAGGAGGTCAGTGTAAAGAAAAGACGTCTTGCAACACTTAGCAAAGTTGTAAAGTGATAACTGATCTGGATTTTCCTGTATTTTACAAGCATCCAGTTTTTCACTACTGAGTTCTCACAGATAGATGCAGTCAGTGACCATGATAAAACATATAAAACTTGAGGGAACATGAAGAAAAGGTTGCCCAACATAGTAAAACTTCTAACTTCAAGATCATCAACAACCCTGCCCACATGCTCTTACCTACCTCTTTCTCTTTGGCATCTGGTATTTTCAAGAACCTTTTAATGGCCATGATCATACTCTGGGCACACACAGATGAGGGAATTCCCTCAGCAACAGCCTTCTGGTAGCTTGCAGTCAAGTGGGACTGCAGCTCCTCCTCTGTTTGGAAGTCTGCAAGGAAATGGTCTCCATTAACTAAATGCATGTTTCACCACATCTCACTGGTATAATACCCCAGCTGAAGCAGGGAACAGAGGAGGAAATAATAAATATTTCTTCCAGCAATGATGCATCCAGACCACAGCACACTAACAGAGGTAGTCCCAGGTCCAGGCCCAGGACATATTATAAGCTAAATCAATCCTATAATCAGTAATGTTTGCTTAAGGTCAGCAAACTTTCAGGCTACTGTAGCAGTCAAGAAATGCCCTTTATTTCTGCCTAATTAGTAAATACGGCTGCATTTCCAGTCATACCTTGATGAGTGCTTCCCTCTATTTCTTTTGGTTAAAAAAACTTAAAAAGTAAATCCTTATTGCCTTTTTCAGATGGACACAAGGCAAGAAACTAGCCCCAGAAGCAGCTGTAATACCAGTTTGTAAAGAATCAGAAACTAAATGGCAGAAGGGTGGGAGAAAATCTCTACACTGCCATGCTGAAGATACAGAAACTCCAATACTGATCTACTCCTTGGTACTGAATACTCCATTATTATCCTTTGCTCTCCCTTCCATAAAAATCCTCTACGACTCCTATAGCAGGATATCAAGAGTTCATATGGGATGTATCAGGATAGAAAGATAACAGGACTTAACACACACCAATTGATATTTTAAGTGCTTTTGCCTTTCCTTCCACCTTTTCATCCAATCTTTTTGCTGAAAGCTTCTGTGGAACCTTCTCATTCATTGCTGGTGGCACAGCATCAGGTTGAAACTTCTGAGCTTTTACATTCAGTCTTGCTACATTGAGCATCTGCAGGGATCTGGGCATGGTCTTCATCTTCTGCCTGACTGGAGTTCGGGGAACACCACCTGCAATGCCACAAGAGAGAATTCTACCATCAGGCACATTGGGGCAGAAACTCCATCCAAGGTAGAGAACAACACTAAATTCTGTATTACTGTGAACTTAGTAATCTCCTAGAGGAAAATATGGCCCAAAAGGTTAGTATTTCTTCATGAGATCAACATATAGGCAGTGCAGCAGGCAGCTACTCATCTAAATAAAAAGCCAGGTGCATATTGCTCTGCATAAGAACTTACATAGGTTTAATCAGAAGTTATATATATATATATATATATATATACATATATATATAGGCAGCAATCTTATGTCACAGAAATAGAAACAGCTGACAGAGTAGGACTTGAAGATACATGAGGCTAGGGTAAAGTCAACTGTAGTTAGTGTAGAGAAATGCAATGATTAAACTCTTCTAGAAGAAAGTATTTTAGTTCTCTAATTAGAACAAAATAAGGTTGCAATATTTACTAGTGGTTGGAGCAGTCCCTGTTTCAACAGCCAATTAAACTGCAGAGCTCTGCATGTTGCTTTTAACAGCTTCAGTCACTGCACAGCCCCGAATTACAATAATTTGGATTCTACTACAGAACAAACCTAATACTAAGTAAATGAGACCGTCCCTAAATTTAAAAAAAAAAACATCTAAAGCATGGTACTGCTTAAGAGTACAGAACTCTGGAGTCCACGCACCATCTTTTATTAACAACATACACATATAATCCAGAAGCACACATACGTCTTTTTTTGTTATTTCCTGGTCCAGCTGCAGCAGAGGTTTCACTGAATTTTCTCTGGTACAGCTCAGATAGACTTTCTGAGAGCTCCACATCAGACTGGTCTGCATCATCTTTCCTGTTAGCACAAGGAACCTGCAGGAGCCTATATGAAAGAACAATATTGTTATCAAAAAAGGTGGGAGTAGGAGGCATATCCTTTCTTTCCTGTGGACAGAAATAAGGTTTTTCTAGATTCCACTATGCAGCAATATAGTGCAAGTAGCACACACTAGTAACTCTTCCAGCACCTGTTCCCCAAGACTTACGAGATGCAGAAAACCCAAATGCTCTTAAAATGCTAGAAACAAGAGTTACATTAATGTACAATGGACGTGGCACTGACCTGTAGCACAAAACTAAATGAGCAGCTTTGTGCTTTCCAAACTACCCTGCATTTGGCTCTTGTTTTACTCAGCAAGCTCTTTGAAGAAGCAAGCTTATTAATTCCAAATAAACATCCTGTTCTCAGTTTCTTTTGTCTAATTACCAAGAGATAAGCCAACAGTAAACTGTGTACAGAAATAAAAGCAACAGAGAGGTACTTAATTCTAGAACTCTATGCAATGCTACAGCCATACTCCCTCAAAAGGAAGCAGAAATCCTTGATTATTGCAGAGACATTCAGAAAAATACCTGAATGACTCCATCAGATCTGAGCTTGCTCCACAAGCATTGGATGCAGGATACCACGCCTCCAGCACTGAAGGATGCCAGCCCCCTGTATGGGACAGTTCCCGTTGGACCCACTCTGGCACTGGAGTTTCTTCTCCTGTAAGCAGACACACACATACACAAAAATGAGAAAAACTGAACTAAGTGGCAGAAGGCCCCAGCCTTCAGAAGCTCTAAGACAGAGGTTTGCCAACCTTTGATTCTGGGGAGACAATTTCATAGCATCATACATCAGATGATGAGAAAATTCACTCTAACAGAAAACACACATGTAAAAGCAGCTTCCTCAGCACACTCATACAGATTTCTTTCTGCATCACATCACAAGGCCTTAGCTACAGATGACACAATGAACAAGTCCCAAAAATAAGACTGCTCAAGACGAAAACAATTAACTTTAGATTTTTTTCCACTGCAGATCTAGAGATGATCATAAGATGGAGAGTTTTGCAGTTCCTGACACCTACCCAGACTGGCCAGAGAATCTTCCACTGACATGTCAATTTTACTCAGCACGCTATTCACAATCTCTGGCAGGTGAGTAGCACAGTCTTGGGAAGAATCTTCCACTACAGTTCCTTCAAGGCTGCATCCCCAAATGTCAGCAGTCTTCTCGGGACCAAGCACAGTCAGAACTGCAGTATCCTCAGAAAGTGGTGACAGAACAGCAGTGCAGGGGCACCAAGTTTCAGACAGAGATACTTCAGCAATCTGCATTTTAAAAGGAAAAAAAAAAAAAAGGAAAAAGAGTTTACTTTATCTAGAAATACAGAGACCTAAGGAGCACAGATACTTCCAAGCAGGTTATAGAGGTACATGATCTCAAAAAGTTTTCTGGATTTCACTTCAAATGAACAATTTGTAGTACAGTGTCTATTATTGTCTTCACAACATGACACTGCCACCCCTTTTGCCTCAGTTCATTTCAGAGCAGGTATTAGTCTACAGCAAAGAGGAAAATTTACCATGTGCAGTCCTTCAGCCACCAGACTCCTCAACAGCTGATGAAACAGAGACCTGTTACATTCTCCCTGCTCAGCCTGTGAGCTCTGCAGTATCCAGCTCTCTGTAAGGAACTGGCCAGCCTGTGCCAAGCTCCAACCCGTCAAGCTTCCTTTCAGGAAGATGCTGACTGGACACTGTAGTTGTCTTTGGCTCATGGCAAGAGGTACCAGGATCACAGCACAGCTTTCCTGCTTCTTCTCTCCTGTGCAAGCATAGGATAAAATAAAAGTCTGAAAGCAGGTAAAAAAAAAAAAGCTTTCTCTATCTAGGTGAAGAGACAACTTCAGTGTCAAAAGAGTGAGTTCCAAGATTAAACAGGGAATATACTCTACAGTAAGTATGTTACAGAACTGACCTCCTTCCCATGCTCTCAAGCAGCTGAGTGAATGGAAGTACCACTAAAGAAAGACCCCATGCATACTGCATGCTGCTTTACAGCTAATCTATTTTCTTTGGAAGGGGCTTTTAAGCTGTGTTCTTATTTTAGCTAAATAGAATAACTGTATGAGAAAAGGGAGTACACCTCTATAAGGTGTGACCAGCAAAGGGCTCTTCATCCAAACTTCTGGGAGCATGGAAGACTGAGGAGGCTAAACAGAAACATAGGCTCACAGTTCCCCTATCAGAAGGAGAGCACAAGCAGAACTTTAAAAGAAAAACACCTAGACTTTTAAATATGTGAAGTTACCTCTATACACACCATTCACAAGGGAAGCTCATCAAGGACCCTGCATGAGAGATCAGTTATTACCATGCACATCTGTTTTTTTCTTTTTTTTTTTTACTACCTGGCATGCTGAGAAACAACGTTCCTTCTTGCTGGGGAAACACTGATCGATACACGGATGGCCTGGAGAACAAACAGTTCAAAGTCCCATCCAGGGGCAGAAGTGTGGCCCAAGGCACAGCCTGTGGCACTGGGAACCTGGAGTCTCCCAGGAAGCCAGGAGCAGCATCTTCCCTGGGGTGACTCAAACAGTGCACCAAGGCTTCCGCTGGCAAAATGGTGCCTCCCATCTGACAAATCACTTCAAACATTGTCCAGTAGCCACCATGATCCGGGCATTCAACCAGCTGTAATAAAAATAACAGAGAGGTCTCAAGTTAAGGTTGGCAGTAAGAGAGCTTTCATGCAAACAAATAAAAATTGTGCTTTTTCAGAAAAGCTGGCATATGAAATGTATCCATAGCACCTAAATACGGTGCTGAGTGGTTTTATTAGCCTTCATAGAAACCTAACAAACCTAACAAAGTAAATACAAAGTGAATGAAAATATAGCAATATTTTCAAGCTTTTTTAAAAAAAGTCTGGTAGCTACATACTATCAGGCTGCTTATCTGCAATTCTGAACAGCTGTAACACCCCTCTAAGTCAAAGCACAAGGCATCCCATCAATAAACACTGTACAGCTACTCCGCTGCAGATGTATCTCAGTCTCCACGTGGATGACTCCATTCCAGATTTCAGTCCCTTGCTGTAGATTATGAGGAAGTAAGTGAAACCTGGCACGGTTCCCTACCACACAAAGATTACTTATACCAGAAAGCAGCGTGGCAGATGTCCCGCTCTTGCTACCAGCTGAAAGCTGTGCGGTATAACCTCGTTACCTGATCCCAGTCGGCAGTGTCCACCCAGAACAGCGTGATTTTCTGTTCCACGAGCAGCTCCTGGACACTCTTGGGCAGGAGTTTCTCCGCCAGCTCCTGCGCCGTGGGCGGCTCTCCAAGGGAGGAGGGGGCGTCGTTCCCCGACACGAACTGCCGGAGCTCCCTGCGCGAGTGCGGGCAGGGGGAGAACACGAACACGGCGTTCACGAAGCCCTCGGGCGGCGCCTCCGGGGGCTCCGGGGCGGCCAGCCCCGTCCTGCGGCTCCTGCGGGGCGGCTTGGCGGGGGACGCGATCTCCGGGCGGTCCCACTGGAAGTCGAGCAGCGTCTCCTTGAGGCCGCTGTGCGTGAGGGCGGCGCGCGGCGCGGGGCCCGGTAGAGCGGCGGGGGCCCGGGCCCCGAGCCGCTCCGCCAGCTCCTCCTCGAACCGCTCCCAGGCGCGGGGCCCCGGCGGGCGGAACCCGCCGCCCCGCGAGGCGCCGCCGCGGCCGCCCAGCGAGTCGAAGAAGCGGAAAGCCCAGCGCAGGCGGGAGAGGCCGAAGCGGCAGCCCAGGAGGGTGAGGAGGCGGAGGGCGCCGCGCTGGAGCCGCTCGCGGCGCGCGGGGCCGGCGGTGTCCAGCAGGAACACGGCGCTGTGCGAGCACGACATGGCGCGGGCCCCTCACGCCACCGCCGCCATCGCCCGCCCGGTACGGCCGCTCGCGCCCTCAGCCAGCGCGGGCCCCCATTGGCTGCCGCGGAGAGCCCGCCACGCCCACTCCCCGCGCCGCCTTCTCCCATTGGCGGAGAACGGGGAGTGAGAGAGCGGAGGGGCGTGGCGGCCTGAGGGGTGCTCGCTGCTGATTGGCCGGCCGCCGACCAGCGCTGCCATCTCATTGGCGGGGAGCAGTGACGGAGGGGCGGGCGGGGCCAGCGCGCGGACCGAGCCGATTGGGCTCCGCCACCGGTTTAAAATTTAAAGCCGGCAGGGCGCGCGTATCAGTGACGTCACTGTGCGTGTGGTATGACGTCACCAGGGCGGGGCCGCGGTGGCAGCGCTCGCCGGGCGCCAGGCGGGACCCGGGGCTGAGCTGCGACACCGGCCCGGTGCCGCCTGCCCTGCACCCGGCAGCTCCTCGAGTGCCGCTAGAGGTCCGCGCCTGCCCGCACACCGGCACCTGCCATCCCGCCACCGCCCGCGGCAGCAGGGACAGGACCGTGGCACACACAACCTGCCCCAGGGTCCTGCCGCACGGCATCCTGCTCCCGAGCCTCCCTGGGGGACAGCAGGGACAGCCCAGGGCCCGCATGGGTGAAATACAGATTCAAATTCAGATTACATACTTTAAAAAAATAAATTACTATTCGGTTGGGCAGGGAAGTGTGGAGTCACCATCCCTGGAGGTGTCCAAGAGGCGTCTGGATCTGGCCTGGGTGATGTGGTTTAGGGGTTACAGTAATAATGTTCTGCCAGTGATTGGACTTGATTGTAAAGGTCTCTTCCAAACTTAACCATTCTATGAAAAGGTGTAGGGTCAGGGCACCTGCACAGCGGCTTGTGGAGGACGAAGACCCTGGGTTGTCATCAGCTGCCTCGCCCAGGAGCATCTCCTCCCTGCAGGGCTTGAAGCGCATCTTTCCCACGGGGTCAGCGGTGAGGTGTGATCACAGCTCGTTACCCGCTGGGTAAGGGCGGAATCCCCACAGAGCAGAGGCACCCGGGTGTCCGCTCCACCCTCACTCCAGAGCTTGTATGTCCCAGCCCAAACCAGTGTCACCAGCAGCCAGTCGTATTTATAGGGCAACAAAGACAAGTGGACACTAAACTGCCCATTCGGCTCTGCTGGTGACTGTGAACACAAGTGGATTTAATGAGCTAGAACCAGGAGCTGATGCACTCGGCTGGGCAGGAGTAACCTGCCGCCAAGTGCAAGAGAAGGACAAGTGTCCCTGGAAAAGTGCAGAGGGCAGCCTGCAGCCTCGGGGATGTGAGCTCCCTTCTCCTGGCTGGGAGCTGACATCTCTTGCTGCTTGGCATCACTCTGCTGTTTGAGCCCTGAAGAAGAGCCAACCACACCGTGTCACTGCCATTGTCCAGCCACTGGCACCTGTCCCAGCAGTCTGCTGAGGACACTTAGCAGAGTGTGACCAAAACCTGCCTTATCACAGTCCACCTGAGACCCGAAACAAACCCAGGGCAAAGGGGAGTTTCCCAGTAAAGTCTGACAGCTTCCAACACAGGAATGTTTCTAGCTACTCAAACTCCTTCTCCTTTCCTGACCTACAGTGTATTTGCTCTGGAATCCTATCCAGCTCTTGGGAAACCCAGTAGAGGTGTTGGCTGAGCCCAGGGGTGTTTCCCAGTGTGACAGCCAGAGTTGCCCATACCTTTGCTTCTTGTGCTGCTTACACAGACATTTGCCCTCCCTACCTGTTCCACAAGGACACTTCCCTCTCAAACAGTCCTTGGGTTCTTTCTGGACAATCATTTACTTGCTGCTAAATGCTGTTTCTTGAGAGGAAGGAGAGGGCACAAGAAAAAATCATTTGTGAATTTGACTCACGTGTGATTGTCACTTTGATACAGATAAGTTTTGGTTTTTCTACTTAAAAAGTCTTGCTTTATTTTGTCCTGTTTCCAATATTTATCTCCAAGGGATGCTAAATGGTGGAGCCTGATAAAAGGGAGGAGAAAGCCCAGACCTAAATGAACTGTTTGATCTCCCCTCATTCCACCACTCTGTCCTGCCCCAGTGGAAAGCTTGTTTGCCTTTCTGCTGAGCCAGCCTGGAAAAAAAAAATAATTTTGTTTTGTATTGACTCAGATGCTTTGCTTTCAGGTCATTCCTCAAGGACCTGCACAAGCAGCAAGTCACCTTTGATACTGGGCAATGCCCAGAGTCTGCCTTGTGCTGCATCAAGGCTTCCAAGACTCCCCAAGTCCTCATTCCCCAGTGCCTTCTCCACCCCATGTGCCCAAAGTTGCTGCTTTGACCACTGATTCTGGGGAGAACCCACTCCCTCCTATCCAGGGTGAAACTGCCCCAAGGCCTCCAGGCAAGAAGGAGAGATTTCTGTGATTTAGATTTTGTCTCTACCTCTTTCAAATATATTTAGTGCTCATAAAAGTGAGAAACTGGGAGAGACCCAGCTGGGACCAGTACTGTACAGCCCTCCCCTAAGATAACTAAGATCTGGCCACTGCCAGACGCAGTCCTACATCTCTTAAGCAGAAAGGCAAATGTTCCTCCTCCCCCAGCATCATCCCAGTGATTTTTTGGGGAAACCTTGCAGCTCTTACAGGTGCTGGACATGATGGGTGAAATTCTGTGGTGGAGCAAGCTCACACCAGCCTGAAGTTTCCAACAGGACATTTAAGCACCTTGATATTTGTGACTGAGGCATGGTGAAAACAGCCCTGTGTGTCCTACCACACAGTTTGGTACCTTGTTGGGTGGATGCAGTTGTGGTCTAACCCATCATAGGAAGGGCTCTGCCAGCACTGCTGCAGACACAGGTGCTGGCACAGTCCCATCAGCCTTCCCAGTGTTATCCTGGCCCTGAAAAGGAGCCTGGAGAGAAGCTAGTCCTTTAATGGGCTCTCACAGCATGGACAGCCAGTGAAGCATGCCAGCCCTGATGGGACTGCAGTGACAAAGTGCTGATCTGCAGGGTGATAAGGAGGGGCAGCGCCAGGCAGTGCAGCAAGGTGAGACTATCAGGCCAGCAGAAAAGCCATTAGCCTTTGTTCCTGGCCTCCACACGTGGGGAGAGGGGCTGGGGACAGCAGGTGGGGCAGAGCTGCTGCCTCGGGGGTCTGCACAAGGGCTTTGCAAGCTGCTTTTCTGGACACCCTGCCATTTCAGTGATGCCATAGGTTAGAACAGCTCTGCAGTTACTCTTTTGCTACAGTAATTACAGAATGTAGCTGCTGGTGGCTGCAGCACCTAAGCAAGTTCCCTTTTTTAAAAAACGCTCCTTTGTGCTGCCTTTTTCGAGGTGTCTAAGGGCTGCTCTAGGGCAGGGCAGGTCTTACCACCCAGTTGGCACCAGAACATGCAACTGTCAACAGCGTTCCAGCAATTAGAGATCAAGTATTGTTTGGGGATTTCAGCTTCTTTCTAGCTGGAGATCTTTTGTATCCTGGTGTGTACAGCTGAGACTGCCCTGCAGGAACCCTGTGTAACAGGAGACCCAAAAACACACCCTGAGCAGCATTGCCCGAGGGGGAGCTCATCCTTCAGACAACAGCAACATCCACTTGCTTTAGGTGTCCCCAAAAAGTGACCCCAGCCACATGGAGCTCTGCTCATGCAGGGTAAGGGCTAAGGCAGATGGGCTTCTCTCTTCTTCCTAACGCTGTCTCTATCCTGCTGCTTGCACGGGGTTCAAATGAGGTTGGAGAATTATTTTCTGTGGCCGTCAGTCTCTTCAAGACCATCCACAGCATTTTTCTGCCATCTGTCATTTTGAGAAGAAAGCACACAAGAAAAAATAATAAACTCAAATTATTGCCTAATCAACACCAAAATCAGTGCTGCTTGCTCAGCCTGCGGGCCACAATTAGATGCCATCAGCAAATTTGGGCAGCTTGCCTGGGCTGCAGTCTTTCATCTCTTGAAGACTGACAGGCAGCCCAGGGATCTGCAGGCAGAGGAGGGAGCTGGGATCTGTTTGCAGAACTAGCCCAGCTCTTTGGGAAAAGAGCACATAATTCAAAAGAGTAGGAAAGATGGAGTTTTGTGTTTATATTTGTTAATTAAAGAAAAACCATACCAGAGGAGGGGATGTTTAGGCCTCCAGCACCATCTCACTGTATTGCCCTGGTTATGCAGCCCCAGCTCAGTTTGCCTTGCCAGAAGGATGCTCAGGGTGAATCACTTTGAGAAATTATGGAACATGTGTCACTTGAACATCCTTACAGCCTTGGCGGGGCCATCACATGTCTGTGCACTCATGTGGGTTCTTGGTACCTGGTTTGAAGCACACACCTTTCTCTTCCTCCTGTTCTGCACCTCAGCTGCTTTTCCAAAAGCCAAGAGCTGGAGCAAAGGGCACCCTGTCTTCACCCACAGTGCCAGCTGGGCAAGGGCAGTCTCAGAGTTGGGGAGCACCCAGAGCCGGGAAGGAGGGAACAGCAGGGATCAGGGTGCTCCTGCCAGGGGCAGAGAAGGGGTGTGGGACTGGGCAGAGCAGGGGGCTGGACGCTCTGGCTCCACTGCCCAGTCACACTGGCCTCCACATCTGCTCGTCCCCGCGGAGGCAGGGCTCACAGCTGCTCGGAGCAGCTCGGAGGAAAGGTGCTGAAGCCTGTCCCTCCTCCCAGGGAGGAAGGTGGGTTAGAGGAAGAACCCGGCTGAAGCTCCAGCTCTCTGAAATGTGATCCTGCCGGAGGCACCTCCCTGGGCCCCACCTTGCCCTCTCCGAGCTGTATATATCTGTGACCCGCCTCGGGCGGGCGCGGGGGACGCGGGCTCGCTCGGTGCCCCGGGATCCCTGCGGATGGAGAGGCAGAGGCACCAAGGCATGGCCAAGAACACGTACATGCGCTGGCGGCTGCCGCTCGTGTGCCTCCTCTGGGAGGTGGCCATGATCGTCCTCTTCGGGGTCTTCGTGCGCTTCGGCGCCGAAGCTGATGCGCACTGGGAGGAGGAGAAACGAGAGATGAACCTGACCAGTGACATGGAGAACGATTTCTACTTCCGATACCCCTGTGAGTATTCTGGAAGCCTAATCCTTGTGCTGGTTGGTTCCCATCCCATCCCAACCCATTCCATCCCATCCTATCCTGAGCCTGTCAGAGGAGCTGTCTCTAGCGATTGCTAGGAGGTTGTGCTCTTGCCTTGAGGCTGGCTTGGGCTTCACCAAAGAGCAGGAGAAAAGCCTCATGGCCCTCCGGTGCCTTGGGGCTCTGTCAGCAGGGTACCATGACGTCTTTTTTTTCCAGGAATAGGGCTGACGTGTTCCCAACACTCCGCAAGTTTCAGCTTGCTGCCCCCTCCCTCAGCTCTGGATCAGAGCGAGCCTTTCTGTGCACACAGAGGAACGGCTGTCGACATCCTGTGACATCTTCCTCCTCTTCCTCCGTCCACCCCCTCACTTGTGAATTACCCTTAAGCTACTGGCATTTCAGTGCCAGAGCCCTCCTAAGCTGCCAGGTTCCCGGAGTTCTTGGGTCTCTGCATCGTAGTGACACAGAAATTATTCAGAAGGTTAAAGCTCTTCTGGCCAGGCAGTGCCCTTGGGTGGCTTTGATCTCCAGGGCTGGTCATCTGTGTGAGCCTTTCAGAACAGGCTGCTTCTGTAGGCAATTGTTTCCAAGGAAGCAACAGGCCTGAGTCATGCATCTATTTAGAACATTTCCATTAAAAACACCTGCTAAATCAAAGGAGCTATAGCAACCTGTGGCTGCTGAGGATTAGCTAGTTCAGAAAAGGATTTGCTCACAGAAACCCGCTGCTCAGTCAGCCTCCAGGTTCATGTACGGTCGTGGCTGCCTTGGGCTCTCCTTGGACATCTGCCCTTGGGACCAGCCCCACACAGGTTGGCGTGAAGCAGCAGCAGTGCCTGAGGGCTGCTCTTGTCACTGGTGTGCTGGGAGGACATCAGAAGTCCAAAAAGAGTGTGTAGGAGCTTAGGAAGTGACATCTCTTCTGTCCTCATATCCCACTCCTGCTCTGCAGTGCCAAATATTCCCCCTCAAATGGCAGGATGGATTCAACGCAACTAAATCAATCTAAGGGCAACTGCTCAGTTTAGCTGTGAGTTATGTTTCTGTTTCAGACCTGAGGAAGGGCTCACGTGCCCAAAAGCACAACTGTTCTT
This sequence comes from Oenanthe melanoleuca, assembly GCF_029582105.1. Classification (NCBI taxonomy): domain Eukaryota; kingdom Metazoa; phylum Chordata; class Aves; order Passeriformes; family Muscicapidae; genus Oenanthe; species Oenanthe melanoleuca. Next base: position 10,043,076 of record NC_079344.1, read on the forward strand.
TCTGCCTTATCTAATCAGAAGTATTCTCTCTCTGCAAAGATGGACAAACATGACAAGGTGGCCAAGCCCTGGAATTTTAATCCTTGTATCCATCCAGTGCTGCTCAGAAGAATGTGATGGTTGAACACTGAAGATCATTTGTATCAACACGTCTCTGATCACTGCTGTCCACAGCACCTGTCTGCAATGGCAGAGGGGTAGGGGTGACAAACACCTTCAAGCCAGAGAAGATTGGGAAGGCAGGCAGAAGGAAGGTGTTCAGTTTTCAGGAAGACAGTATGTGGTTGTGTCAGTGGTGCCCATTGCCAGGTTCGGTCAGTGCGACAATTCCTTCTCATTTTAGATTGCACGTGGATATTCCGTAATCAGTGACTCATCTCTAGGGGAAAAGAAATGAGATTTTTTGTCCCCGAGAGTATTCCCAAAGCCAAAACACTTATTCTTGATAGTTATGGAGACTGTCCTGCCACAAAAGCAGGCTTACAAAACCTTTAGGGCATGGCAATGCCTGCGCTGCCTCTGAGTGATAATAATGTTATTCTTACTAAGGGAAAACAAAGGCAAGGGTTAGAAAAAGGTTTTAGACTGGGTGTGGTTTAAAGAAAGATCGGCTCTTCCTCCTGAGTTTGCACGGTCTAACACAGTGGGACCCTCTGTGTTTCTGGAAGGCACGCAGTCCACAGCTTTAACTCTGACCTGTGTATTTCTGCCTTTAGGATGAAAGAATGAATATAAAATGCAAATGGCATCAGATAAATCTAGCTGTATTTTGTGCTGCTTACACTGGAAAAGAGAGAGGGGGTATAAATACAGCTGCAGACGGAAGTCTGTGGGGTTGTGTGGTAAAACCACAGTAAGACTGGTTCCTAGGACACGTGTAGAAGTGCTTTGGAAGTGACCTCTGCTGAACAGTGCCAGCTGCAGATCTCATCTCCTTCCTTTTCAAAGAGTGATTTCATAGGCATGGGGGGTATTTTTTAAAAGCAATCAGATTAACATGGCACTAGATGGCTTAAGCCTGTCCAAATGCTCATCCTTAAACAAGTTGCAATGTCTTCTAAAGCACAGAAGGACAGAACTCTCAGCTCCTGCAGAGCTGCACTTCAGGTAAGACTTCACCAGCCCTCAGTGGAAGTAGCAGGCACAAGCCCTGTGGAAATGGACCAGGGCTGATGGATTTCAGCACAAGCTCAGGGTAGAGCAGACTTGCAGCCACAGAATTTCCTTTGCACTGAGCTTGCACCCTCTCTGAGTGCACAGACTTTGCTGGATATGGTGACTATACTGTTCTGTGCACTGCAAAATGCAGAACATTCCGGTTTAGCTCCATCACTGCTGTATTTATTTATCTGCTCTGCAGCATGGGTTTGCTGGTGGGAGTCTCCCAGGGGGGATCCCAGCCTTAGGTCTCCTGTTTTTTCTCTTGGCTGAGTGGCCTGCATTTGTGAGGGTTTGCATGGTTCAATTTGTAAGTATGCAAGCGTTTCAGCTCACTTAATTTCAAAGCAATGCTTATCTGATAGAAATGTGCAGCATTAAAAAGTACAGCAGGTTTAATGCACCAAGAAGGTCTTTCAAGAGGCTCACACAGATCTGGTTTCCCCCGGGGAAGGGCATCTGAGGGGCTCAGGTGAGCAGATCTGACCATTAGTGGGAAGAACTGGGTCTCTCTGGTTTAAGCACTAAAAATCTCACAAGGTGGGTTTCTGGTCTCAAGGGTATTTTGCCACTGATTTCTGAAGCATTTAAAAATGTGTTTGTAAACTTCTTGTGCTCTCCTTGCACTGAGCCATCACCAAGACCCTGTACTGAATGGACCTACTCAAAATTTACATGTTTTTACAAAACCTTACTGTTCATTTCACATATTTTTTGAGTTTCTTATAAAATGGGAAAAAAACAATCTGAATAGAAAAATGTTTTCATCTGTACACTCCATTACTTTCAGGTCTTCTTTTGCACACAGCTTTTGATAAACATTTACTTTAAAGGCTGAGCCAGTTTCCAAAAGCTGAGCCATTTTCAGACTTAGAAACACGGGGACATGAGGCAAACACACATTTTCTCTTGAATTTCCCCCCTACTGCTGCTGATGTAATTAGTTTCTTTTCAACACCAAATGCACATGGCACTTGCAGCCCTGCTGTCCTCGCATAGCTGACAGTCCCTTCCCTCTGCACAGCTTTCCAGGATGTCCATGTGATGATCTTTGTGGGCTTTGGCTTCCTCATGACCTTCCTCAAGCGCTATGGATTTGGAGCTGTGGGTTTCAATTTCCTCCTTGCTGCCTTTGGGATCCAGTGGGCTCTCCTGATGCAAGGCTGGTTCCACTCTTTCAAGGATGGGAAGATCCTCATTGGAGTGGAGAAGTAAGGAGGAGTTGGGCTCTGGGATGGCACCTCTGGCCTGGCCAGTGGAAGAGCTGGAATGAGAGCCAAGCAGTTGGCAATACCTGTCCCTCAGTTATGTCAAATACAGATCAATCTCTAAACTGTTGTTTTCCCTCCACATACTTCCACTTGCTTTCCACCTTTTAGTCCAAAGGTACCTGCCATTGTGGTGGTATTGCTCAAAGGGAAGGTTGAGATGAGTTTCACCTCTTAGTGCCAAGCCAGGCACCACAGATGTCAGTGCTGAGGACACAGATCATCCATATTATCTGAAAAATGTGGGTGTGTAAGGGTGGGAGGAAGGTCAGTGGGAAATCCAGGGATGTCTCTTAATCACTTCTTTATCTTCAGGTGGGATCTCTAGAGCTGGGGATAGGTAACAGTGATTTACAGAGAAGTATTTCCTCATTAAACCACTATTTTCCTGTCCCTTTTCCAGCCTGATCAATGCTGATTTCTGCGTGGGCTCTGTGTGCATCGCCTTTGGGGCCATCCTGGGCAAAACCAGCCCCATACAGCTCCTTGTCATGACTTTGTTTCAAGTCACACTCTTCTCAGTGAACGAGTACATCCTCCTCAACCTTCTTCATGTAAGGCTTTAGGTAGTACCTGCTTTGTTCTGCTCATTCCTCTCTGCACCTCTCCAATCTGCATCCCTTTGCTGTCTCCACCAAGCCACTGCCCTCATAAGCATTTAAAGTGCAAGAATTCAGGCAGCAAAAGTAGGCAGATTGTGAAGGAGAGGGGCAGTGGGTTGTACTTCCCTGAGAAGGGAGATCTGGGGTTTTACACATCAGCCTAGCAGTTCAGGAGCACTGGGTCCCTCTGTCAAGTGTGCAGACAAGCTGGGCACAATGCAAATAGGCCTCAGCTCCAGAATCAGTGGTGTCTGCAGAAGCAAACCTCTGTTTTCCCATGGCTGCAGGTAAAGGATGCAGGTGGCTCCATGACCATTCACACCTTTGGAGCCTACTTTGGCCTCACGGTGACACGGGTCCTGTACAGACCCAACCTGGAGCAGAGTAAGGACAAGCAGGGCTCTGTGTACCACTCTGACCTCTTTGCTATGATCGGTGAGTCTGCCCTCATCTCGGGGTGCTGCTGCGTGGGGACCACTGGCTGCACAGGGCTGCTTCCTCCTGTGTCTCTGGGAAAAAACTGAAACCAGGATATGGAGTTGAGGAGCTCTGTATCCCAGAGGTCTTTCACCTTTCAGTTACTCAGGTCCCTTCATCAGTGCCTGGGCTGAGATGATGCCTGGGAAGACAAGAATGCATTTTGTTTTCCTTTCTATGCCAGCCTTTCCTGATGCTGATCTCATCATGCGGGGAAAGCAGGACTATGGGATGTAATTTCCCCCTGAAAAGAAAAACCTTCTTTAGGGTTTTTTTTCCCAATCCCTGGTTTCTCTCTTTTCCCTTTCTCTTCCCATCTGCCCCATCTCACCAGGTACCCTGTACCTGTGGATGTACTGGCCCAGTTTTAACTCAGCCATTTCTGATCACGGGGATGCCCAGCACCGCTCTGCCATTAACACCTACTGCTCGCTGGCCGCCTGTGTCCTCACCACCATGGCCTTCTCCAGCATGCTGCAGAAGAAGGGCAAGCTTGACATGGTAAGATGGCAGCAGAGAGCCCTGCACTGCCCAGGGGACATATAATGAGGTTGATCAAGAGTCCAGGAAACAATTGACACTTGTGCTTTGCTGAACAGGCACAGGGTTTCAGGGCATGATGGTGAAACCATAATTCAGGCAGAAACCCTGAGGCTATATTGGATAAGGAAGTGGGAATGGGTCCTGCAGGGCTTGAGGTGTGGGGTGATGCCCTACCTGTGGTGGACCCAAGTCACAGCAGGGACTGGGCTTGCTCTGCTGGGCATGTTGCAGAGCCCTGTTTGGCAGCACTTCCCATCAAACAAAGCCTGCACAGCAGCTCGTGAGCAATCGGGGGGCTGACATGTACGTGTTGGATGTGTGGGTGACATGTCTCTGTGACAGCAGAGCTTGCATGACACACGGGTGAGACAATTTCCATCTCATCTCAACTCCCCACCCATAGCTGTGGATGCAAAGAACGTGTGTGGTACAGGGAGTGGGAGTCTATGTGCACCTGTGCTACAGACAGAAGCTGCCTGTTCTCTTCTTGTTTTTCACCACTGAGTGAGAAAATGGGCCCTGATATTTCCTCTGGAAACATTTTCGGAGCTGATTGTCCCACTTTGCCATTTGCACCATCCCTGAGCAGTTGCAGTGCCCCTGAGGTGCCAAGGCAGAGCGGTTCTCCTGCAGGTGCACATCCAGAACGCCACGCTGGCCGGCGGCGTGGCCGTGGGCACCAGCGCCGAGATGATGCTGACTCCCTACGGCTCCCTCATTGTCGGCTCACTCTCTGGCATCGTGTCCACGGTGGGGTATGTCTACTTCACGGTGAGTGCTGCTCCAGGGGTCTGCAGCCCTGCTCCTGCTGAGGAGACCAGAGACGGATTCATTTCCCTTTGACGGTTCCTGCTTTCCAGAATCCCTTATGAGATGCACTACTGTCTCCTTTTACTGCCCCAAAATGCTCAGGAAGTTTCAGACTCCAAACAAGAGAGTGTTTGGAGGATATGTTGTTAGTTTATCCTGAGCTTGGCTCACATTTTTGTCTACAAGCCTTTAGCTCTTTAATGGGACATAATATCTCTCCTCTTTCTCTGTTTATCCCAGTCCTCCATGGAAGGAGCTAATCCTTCCCAGGCCACACTCAACTCCCTGATCTCTCTCTCTACTTCCCTTCCCCTCAGCCTTTTTTGGAGTCTAGGTTGCACATTCAGGACACATGTGGCATCCACAACCTCCATGCCATGCCAGGCCTTATTGGGGGCATTGTGGGGGCCATCACAGCAGCTGCAGCCACAGAGGATGTATATGGAAAGGAAGGGTAAGATGACTTGAAAATAGATTTTACCTGAAGCTCTGTGGGCTGGGAGCAGGGAGCAATAGCAGCTTTTGTTAATAGTTCAGAGTTGCCCAGAGTTGTCCCTTGAAAACATGGGGTGCACTGACTGTGTTGGGTTTTCTGAATTGTACTGAATTGTAGCTCATCTTAAGCAGCTGACTCTTGGTGGCCTCATAAAGTGAGCCACAGTCCTGCTGTTTGGCATTATTCTGGGCTGCAATGGGGAGGGAAGTGCTTCTCCCTCTCTGCATTGTTTTGTGGGGCCAGGTAAGGCTAAAAGTCTGAACCACAAAGGGAATGTTTATATTTTGGGCTCCTGTTTGGTAAAGCTTTGCCAGGGGCCAGAGAAGGAAGTGAGCAGTTTGGGCATTGCAATGCTCTCCTGGTCCGCTGCAGAAGAGGGATGGAGCTAAGGAAGACTCCCAAGAGAGCAGGGCAGCGTGGCTCCTCTGGAGCCAGGGAATGTCTCCTGCCGGGGCAATGGCCACACTTCTGCCCTCGGCAGGTTCATCAAGGCGTTTGACTTCACCGGCGTGTACCAGACACGGACACCCAGCATCCAGGGAGGGTTCCAGGCGGCCGGCATCGTGGTGTCTCTGCTGATGGCCTTTGCTGGGGGGGCCATCGTGGGTGAGCCGGAGGGCAGCACGGGGAGGGGAGGGTTGAGGCAGCCTGCAGCTGAAACAGAGGCATCCACGTGCTGCTGTCCCCGGGATGCACCCGGGGGTACAGCTTGGGTGGCCCGGCCGCACCCTCCGCATCCCCCGGCCCCTGCCCACCGCCCTGCCCCTCTCCTCAGGGGGCATCCTGAAGCTGCCCATCTGGGGGGACGCGGCGGCCGAGAACTGCTTCGAGGACGGCGTGTACTGGGAGGTGAGGGGCCGGGCGGGGGGCGCGAGATGGCGCTGTGGGCCCGCGGCCGGCCCGGGCTCAGGGGGCTCTGCCGCAGGTGCCGGAGGACGAGGAGAGCGACGCGTACCACATGCACAACCCCGACAAGCCCGCCTCGCCCTGAGCCGCGCCGAGCATCGCCGAGCCGCGGCCAGGGCTCTGCCCTACTCTGCCGCCTTCGTACGAGCTGCTGTGCGTGGAATAAAGTCGTGTTCTTCTTTCCAGGCCTGTGCTGCCGTGTGTCAGCGGGATGGGATGTCGGCCAGACCCGTCCCTCCCGCCAGCGGCACTTGGCTGCCCGGGGCAAAGCGGAGGCGCTGGGACACTCCTGGTGCCTTGGGGACGAGGTGAAGGCATGAACGGTGGCAGTACAGGCCGGGTGTGTTGGACAATGTGTTAGATAATGCAGTCTGGGGAGATACTTGCTTTGGGAGCTGGCACCTTGAGATGACAATTGAGAAGGTGATGAGACCCCCACCCCTGTGGGAAGCACAGGCCAGGCTGGTTGTTTTTGAGGAGGGGATGCTGGGTGCAGCAGCTGACCCTCTCCTCATCCTGGCATCCGTGGCTGGGTGAGTCCATCTGAGTCCAGCTACACTTCTACATGGTGGCCTCTGCCATCACCTTCCCTTGAGCTGCCCCACCAAGGCCTCCATCAGCTCCTTGTTTGCATGTACAGCACAGGCTGACAGGACCCTTTCCTCTTTTTTGGCTTCAGCCATTTCTTCCAGTGTCATCAGATGGCTCCTTCCACTTACTGGTGCTGTTCTCATGGGAAGAGGACAGCCCCTGTCTTAGCGGGATCATCAGGCTTCAGCCAGAGCTGGAGGAAACAGGAATGAAAACCAGGCCTAAAATCCTGCATGTTTTCCAGGGTGATATAATATGAGGAGCAGGAAAGGAAAAGAGAGGGGGGGAAAGGAGGTAGGAGGGCTGATAGGTCTCTTCACTGAGTCTAGCTTTTTAATTCTTACACCTGAGGGGGGGAGTCAAAAGTAGCTATTCACATCCCCTTGGGATATGACACCCTCATTTTCCATGCTGGGTAAAGACAAAAACCCTTTACAACATGTTTCTGGAATTTGTCAGCGGCTGCCAGCAGCAGCATGTTAATTAAATGTCGGCAAAGATGGAAGCAAGAGGCTCTGCTCTAATTGGACACTTTGCTTGGTGGAGCTGAAAAACATTGTGACAGAGGAGGAGGTGCCAAAACACTGTGTTCCTGTGCCATGGCGGGGACAGGGACAGCCAGGCACGGGAGACACTCTCTCCTGTACACGCGTTGCCTCCACTTGGCCTGAAACAACCTCACCATTGAAAAAAGAAGAGTTATAAAAGGCCTAAAATCCTCCATAGGATTGGTCTCAAGCGCAGCAGCAGTGTGGGATGCAGGGAAAGGGCTGCTTGGCCAAGGAGAAATTCAGAAACATGGTAGCTGGGCCATCAGTAGCTCCAGCCCCCTTGCCAGCAAATGGTGTGTTGTATATTTCTTTTATGGTGGCAAAGGCAGGTCTGACAGGGGTTAGAAATTATCTCTGGAGAATGATCCCTGCAGAGCCTGAAGCATACACTGAACTGCATCCTTTCTCCAAGACAGGGATGGGAAAATGTAGGGCAAGTGTTTTCCCTGTGCTGGGATCTGCTAAAGGAGGGAGAACTCCTCCTACCTTCTCTGCTCTGGGAAAGGGATGTAACAGCCATTTTCTGCTCACAGCTTCATCCAGGGAGTGCACAAACCACCACAGGGGTGTTTACTGACAGGCACCATAGACAATGTCATTTCAAAAAGGGAGTCCTAAACTTTTCCCCAAAAGTCTGCAAAATCTGAAAGCAGAAGCAGACCTTTTGAGCACTGCATTTCCTACTGTGTGACTGGACTAGTGTCCCTTCATCCCACACCATTTGAGTTCTGTCTGTGTCCCAGATAATCTTTCATGGCCTTTGGACTCCCAGCAGCTTGCAAGGATCCATGGGGCTCAGTGATGGCTCATCTCTGGTGGGGCAGCTCTTGAGCCCTGGGAGATGGTCCCGTCCCATGTGCTGGGAGAAGCCCTGACCCAGTTCCTTGTCCCTCTGGGCTGTGCCTCCTCCTCGTGGGAAGACACCTAAATTGCCCAGGCGGCTGGGCAGCGAAGCGTTTTATTGCCCGTGCTCTTGCGGGGCTCAGTCTGCTCTCAGTACCTAAATCACTCGCTGGGGCTGGCCGTGCAGCTTTAATTCCCGGGCAAACAATGCCGGGATCGGGCTGCCGCGTTTGAAGTGCACTGGACGGAGGGTTTCTCAACGGGGGAGCGTGGAGAGCAGAGGATTGGGCTGCTCCTGCAGGCGGGAGAACGTGTGAGAAAGGGGCTGCAGATACTCGCGGGGATTAGGTGGTACAAATTGGCTGGGAAGCACCGGAGGCATTGACCAAAGTTGTCCTGGGGCAGGTTCCCATGGGGGGGGTGGCTGAAACAACCTGCCTTCAAGGAGGCTGGAAGGCCCAGCCTGGCTGCTAATCCCCTGGGATCTCTGTGGCACGGAGCAGAAAAGAGGTTAAAAAAAAAGGGAAAATCTCATGTAAAGGTGGTGGTTTCCCCAAGGGGATGATGTTAGAGTGAGAAGGGAGGAGGTGGGGGGAGGAACAGCATAGTTTAATCCCTCTTTTAATAGGCAGGTGGTGGGCTTTGCTCGCACTCCTGCTCCTGCAAGCTGCTGCAGAGATTTTGGCAGAAGGTCTTTGCTCACCTCTGCTGTCCCCCACTCTTGGTGGAGAGGGGCCCCATCTGTGGATCTGCCTGGGACAAGGCGGGGTTACCTGCTTACTACATCTGTGCCTATGCATGTGTTGGTGTGCACAGGTGCACATGCATAGTGCCAAGCCCAGATTTGGGCTGAAACGGGCTCATTGCACACCCCAGCCACTGGCCACTCCCTATCTGCTCCTGCCCCTGTGTACAAAGCAGGTCCCCACAGCCATGCCCTCAGCCTCCTCGACCTTCCACAACTGGCAGATCACTGAAAACCAGGCTGCAGGTGCTGCTGGTGCTGCTGGCCACGGTGCCAGCGTGCACACCCACCCACCTTCGGCTGGGGCGAGCGCGCGTGTCCGAGCCGGCGTGTCCGGGGCTGCTGAGCACCGCTGCAGCCCCTCTGAAGGAGCGCTGTAAATTGTAATCAGATTAGGGCAGCCGGTCGCTTAGGGCCCTTGAAAAGGGCATACGTCCCCTCATCAGTACCTAGCATTGAGTCGCACAAAGGGTCTAAGTAACTCGGCAGGGGTCGGGCCCTCTGGAGCGCAGGGGAGGGGGCTCGCCTTTCTTTTCTCTCTGTCCCTTGTAATTATGTCAATTTGCTAGCCAAATTGTTTGCTTGAGTGGACAGTGGGGGCTTGCCCCCCTTCCCACCTCCCCCCCACCCCTAACCCCATTCATGTGCTAATGTGGGAAGGAGCATGGCCTCCTGACTTCGGGAGGTGGCCGTCAAGGAGCAAAGCACAGGGGGGCACGGGCCAGGAGCCCCCCATTTTTGTGCCCATGGATGGCTTGGCCTTGCAGCCCTGATGGACGGGGCTGTCCAGTTCACTTTACCCATGGCAGGATGTGCAATGGCCAAGCAGCCCCGGCCAGCCCTGGTTTTCTCTGGCCACCCCTCACCTGTGCCACATTCCCCACGGCATCCCCCGGGCCAGGAGCCGTGCCCTCTGCACTGTGGTTTTCCTGGCACGCCGCCCCACCCGCGCACCTCCCAGCATTTGCATATATTCTGCCCGCAAATCCTTGTCAAGGGGACCCTCTTTATTGCCTGTATAGATCACAGGGTGTTAGTTAAGGGGCTTCTTTGTATTGCCTCAGACAGCTGGGGTCATCAAAAGTCCTGTGGTGGGAAGGAGAGACAGGAGGAGGGGGGAAGCTCTGACAATACAGACTGAAGGATTAAAGGAGCATATAAAGTTCCTATTGAGTGAGACAAGAGGCTGTTCACTCCCAAGATTGACAGCAACCAGGAGGCGATTCCCAACACAATGTCCAATTAATTCTCTACCCTCTTCGCTGCCGTCTCCTCCTCCCTCCTCTCCTGGGCTGGGGCATGAGCAGGGAAGGGCTGAAGCTAAGATCCTTGAGAAGGTAATTAATTATTCCTGACTAAGAGGAGCTTGCTGAGGTGCAGGCCAGTCCCCAGGCTCGCTGGGCATCCATCCCCCTCCCACAGGCTACCAGCAGTTTGGGCCACTTCAGAGTAGTTTTCCTCTCTATCACAGAGCTGTCCCACCAAAGGTCCATCTTCATGGCATGTGCTGGACAATAACCTGTGCTGCTGCTGAGCCTGAAAGAGGCAGATTTAGGGCTAAAGCCAAGCAAGTGGAATGCAGCAGGACAAGGCAGCATCAGGAAAGCCAGGGAGCAGGGCAAGGTGCATGACCAAGATGTATAGGCATGCAGAGCATCTGGGGAGAGGCAGAGCAGCATGTGCTGGGCCTGGGCATCAGATTTTACCTGTGTGTGCAGCAGCAGTGGTTAAAGCAGCTCCATCTACCCTGGTTTTACAGGGAGAAGTGGGTTTCTGGCAGTGAGGGTGCATTGCCACTGTTCCCTGGGCTGGCCATCCACACTGGCCCCAGTGCTGGGCATAGCAGGACATGCAGGAGATATTGTAGGATGCTGCAACTCTTTGATGTACCCCTGTGTACAGGAGCAGAATCTGGGCCATCATGTGAAATTTCTGCAAGCCACTGAGTACACAAATGTCTGATTTGTATGGTCTGGTTTTCCCTTACAAGCTACCTCAGCCCAGAGGGAGGAAAGCACCTTTCTCCGACCTGGCCATCTTTTTTTTTTTTAAATCTCTGGTACTTTGCAATGAGGCTCCCAGACATGAGTGGCCGAAGTCCTTCAACAATGACAAATATCTTCACCTCATTTGGGAGAAAAAGCCATGCTACCAGGGCAGCCTGTTCTCACCACAGGGATATTTTGGTCAGCCCATCTTCTGCAGCTCAGCACTGACCCCTTCCCCCTGCTGCCCCTGCCCATGGCATTGAGGATGCCGGGTCAGCACGGCTGGGGGAGCAGAGCTGCCCTCCCTGCACACCTCAGGAGCAGGGGATGCCCTCGGCATGCCGGCATGGGGCTGCCAGTGCCTCGGCATCTCCTGCCCGCTCCCTCCCTCCGCACACGCTCCCAGTGAAGTTGTTTGAAAATCTTCCGGCAGTTTTCACGGCCAGGAATAACAGATTAGCCATGATCTGATCAGCCCAGTATCTAAGCTGTATTCTCCCTGCTGACAAGTATTTGAAAGAGGGGAGGGGCCACTTTCAGCCCAACGATGAATCTTTCACCGACAAGAAAAGACCCTTTTTTGTGCCTGCCAGCCGCGGGCTGCTCCGTGCCCTGTTGCTAAGCGAGACCCGGGGCTGCTGCTTGCACGCGGCCGGCTCCAGGGTTAGCAGGATCAGGATATTCACACCAGACATCTTGTTTTTTAGGGAGGGTGTTTCTTTTCTCACCCACCTCTGGCTGGCGAATAACAGCTCGCCAGCGAGGCCCGGGGATGCTCCTGCTGAGGCAGCTTGCCCTGGGAGGAAAGGGAAAATGCAGAAGCTGTTGGGGGGCAGACTGGGGCATTGGGGTCAGGCACTCAGCCCTAAATGTCTGGGGTTTGCTGCCACACGTGGGGCTGTCCTTATCTGGGCTGTGAAAGGGCAGCCACCCCACAGCTCCCATGTCTCAGTGGTTTTGGGCACGGTGGGACCTTGGGGGCACAGACTCAGAGGATGCTTGGTGCTGATGTCCGAGAAAAACCTGGCTTGGCCTCGTGCAGGGGTGGTTCTGGCCGTGGTATTGCAAGGAAACGTGGCAGAGGAAATAGAAGGATAATCTCCAGTTTTGGGATGCCTTTCTAGTCCCCACAGCTTGACTCTGCTCCACAGCATCATCCTACCCTGTCAGCACCAGCCGTGTGACTGAGAGAAAGAAGGGAAAGCACTAAAACAAAGGCTTCCAGGCTATTTCTGGAGCTGCCAGCATGAGGTGCCCTCGCCTAAGACATGGTGCTCGCATCTCTCTGCTCTCCTGCAAGGCAGCAGCACAAGCAGGACTGCAGGCTGCCAGGGCCTGGGCTGGCACCTTCTGGCAGCCCTGACCGCCCTGCCTGCCCTCTCCCGCAGGCAGAGTGCAGGTAGAGAAGGAAGGAGGCTCTCCTTCTATGGTGTGCCACTCCAGTGACTCCCGTGCTGCTGCCGAGCCTCCCTCGCCAGCCCCGAGCAAAGGCATCCCAGTGTTAGTGATGCACGGCAGCTCAGGCTCTTTGTGAGCAGCCCTGTGCAGGAAACCTCACTCTCCATGGCTGTAGGAAGCCTGGAGAAACCCACTCATCCCTGCCTCAGCCCGGGAAGTCTTGCTTGACCTCAGGCTCCTGCAAGCCCTTGATCACCCTTGAGAGGTGACCAGGGTTCATCCCACTGACATGCAGGACTGTGGAAGAGACATGCAGAGAGCCTGTTTCCTTTTCCAGGGGAAAGATAAACTGCTCTGGCACAGCATCACAAGCTACTCCCTCTCCTCGGGCCGTGCCGTGTGCCCAGCTGGTGCAAAAAACCCTGGGAAAAGATGCCAGAGGGGATGTGAGAGTTACTGCTGCTTTCAGCAGCACAAAAAGAAAAGAAATCCTGAGCTTCCTGGTTTGACACACAAAATGCTGGATCCATGGCTGTGATACAGCCCCTTTCTGGATCTTTAGCAGCACAAAGCAGCTGACAAACCAGCCCCTCTGGCCCAGGGAGCTCTTGTCCAGTTTGTGGAGGGTCCCTCAATGACTGACGGGGCAGCACCAGTGCTGATGTCACTGCCACCCCCAGTGCCATGGGCAATGGGATGGCTTTCCCAGTCCCTAGAGGTTGTCCTAAGTCACATCAGAGGCATGATGGCTTTTCCTGTGGTCCTGGGAACAGAAGTACCTACATTTGGCATTCTGGAGGAAGGTGGAGTTATGGGTGCAGGTGTTCTATCAGTCTGTGCTTGCCATGGGCAGCAATGGCTGTGTGGGCTGTTTTTCATTCCTGACAGAGGGCACCCATCCCAAATAAATCCCTCCTAGGCAGCAGCTTCTGAAGGACATGCTCAAATCTCTCTAGGCTTGAGCCAGCAAAGCATAGGCAAGGTCTGCTGACTTTTGAGGCTCTCACATAGTCCTTCCTAATTCTCTGTTACCCTTTTTTCCTGGCTTTTGGCCATTCTGGCATGGGCGAGCTCTCAGCTTTGGGACCTTAGCAGTCTTCTGGTACATCAGGCCAGATTTCTCACTCTTTTTGTGTGTCTCTGCCAGCCATGCGTCACGTTCTCCACTGCACAGACAGGTCTCCTGCCTTGCTCTGCAGCCAAGAATCACCTGTGTGAATGAGCAGCAAGAGAGCTGGTGGGGGGGGTCTGGAGCAAATTCCATCCTCTCCTGGGGAGGCTGAATGACTTTTGACATACATCTTAAAATTTCTTGGCCCACTGCTTGGTTAAACCTACAAATGGCCTCTGTTCCTCTTGGATAAATTCTCTGACTCCTTGTCTTCATCATCAGCAATATGATGCTCACACCATGGACATGAAGACACATTTTTGACTGCCCTTGACTTTCACACTGTCCTGGCACTGACAGGTTTTTAGGAGCTCTGTGTGTTACATACAGAAAATCCACAGCATCAGAATTAATTGCTCCTGGCTTTAATCCTTTTGTCTCAATTGTGCCTGCTGGCTTTGCTTCCAAGCCTTGGCTTTGCCTTGGATTGGGTTGGCAGGTGCTGGAAGGCTCAGTGTGGACGAGAGCAGGAGCATCCCATACGGATTCACTTTTCTCTGGGGAATCCTGAACCCTAAAACCAATTTACTCTGTAACTCTGGGTAGTCTCTACACTGGAAATGTTCTATAAAAGCCTCATTTGGGAAGGATGGGGTCTGCAGAGAGATTTGACTCTCCTCCTAATGGTCTGATCATCTACAGGAGAGCACAAGGGTTTTCCATGGCCAGGGCTGAACAGCACCATGTCTTCCTGAGGAAGAAAGCAAAATTTGCCTTCTAGAACTAGCAGGTAAGACCTGATCTGAGAATTCATGTCCCAGTGATGAAATAAACCATTGTGCAGCAAAGAATAGTACACAATGTAAGCACTCAGGAAAGAAGAAAATAATTTTATCTTGATTTCTAGTGTCTTCCTGGCTTGTGAGCACCCTTCCTTACTCACACACATCTGCAGAACACCACGGAGATATATTTATATGAAAATCCACTTGTCTTCACAGCTATCTATAGCATTTCTTTCCATGCCCTTAGCTCCTGTGGCTGCAGGTTCAGGTTGCCTGTTTAGTTCCAGTGCCTGGAGCATCCCTGTGCAAAGGGACAGCATCAGCATCCCAAAGGAAACCAAAATAAAGATCCATGATGGGATCAGAATGGGAGCTTGGATGGCTTGGGCATTGCAGCATCCTTTTCTGGGGCGCTGCTGGCAGGGAAGGGGGTCCCCCCACGGGCCTCCCTGCAGACGAGGGCCCCCGCTCAGAAAGGAGTGGCGGCACATCAGTATGCAGGAGTGGTCGCTGCTCGCCAATAAATTAGCATAAACCACTCTAGGAGGTAAATAGACATACAAGGCGCCAGTGTGTGCAGCGTGGGCTGTGGCTTTGTCTCAGCCCCACTATTGTCACGGCCCCTGCTGCACACTGACCGAGTGGGGCCGGTGTGGTGGGCTCTTACACTTTTGACTGCTGGATAAAAGGGGGGAACATAAAGAGAGGGGAGAACTTTTTTTCGGGGTTTTTTTATAAGTCCAGACGAAGTTACAGACGTCTGTTAAACGTCAATTACAGCTGAATAAAGACGTCTGCTTGAGGCTTAGTTATGGCTCCTTTCAGCCACCGAGATTTTTCCAGGGCTGGTCCAGGATGCCTTCGGCAACCTAATTTGGAGATTGTAACTCTATAAACAGGCTCTGGCATTAATCAAGGCTGGTGAAAATGCAAATGATGGCATGGAGGGGGCTTGGGGATGGGTTGGGGTCCTGTGCCTTGCAACTCAGGGCAGGAGTAAAAAAGAGGGAGGCAAAGAGGAGGAAGAAAGGGGCCATGCAGAGGAGTCAGGATCCATAAATAGAGAGCTTGGTGGGGTTTGCTGACTTTCCTCATGGTGCCCTGGGAATCTGGTCCCATCAAGACTCATCTGTATCCGACTCTGCTTCCCACTGATTAACCCTTGTGGTGCTCCTGGCCATACTAGCCTGGTTGTCTATGTTTTTCCCAGACCAAAGCCAAAACAGCAAAGAACCAGGCATTTAATGCTTTAAAATGCTGGAGGATCACTGGCTGTTTTGGAGCATCCAGACTATATGAGAGAGGGTGTCAGGACAGTTCAGAGTCTTCAAGGAATGATTCCTTTTGGAAGGGCAGCTCATGCTCTGTGTGTCTCCTTGCTGTTTATTATGTGGCCTGTTGATATTTGTTTCCATTTTGTCATGGGAAAAAGGCCTCTGAGCTCTAGCTGGGTGAGGGGGGAATGAAGCCCCTGTTCAGTGTTGTCCATGCCATTAAAAGACATGCTGGTGACCACAGAGACAAAAACACACTTCAGACAGGACAAGGTACATGAGGACCTTCTTCCTTCTAGGATACGTCCACGTCAAGAGGCCAAGAGTGGAGGGATGGAACTCACCTTGGCCTCATTGGCAATATTGTCTTGTGGCCTGGTGGGGAGAATCATGTCCTATTGTCTACCCATGTCCTAGCCAGATGTTGCAACCCAGAAAATGATGAATAAGCCTGAAAATCAGAGTGGAAGCAGTGCAGATGCTGAGGGTTCACTGTGTGATGTGTGCTGTGCAGGAGGCTCACTCCTCAATCCCCCACTACAGTGCATCCTTCCCATGTTCTGCCCTGGGGTTCAGCACTGTGCTGGCCCAATGTGCCATGCAGTGACTGTGGGATGGATGGTCCAGAGGAGCTGCAATCTCCATCCTTCCCCTAGATTTTCTGGGAATCTTCTATTTTGGAAACATTTAATAGGAGAGGTGAGTATTTTAGAGGTGACAGTAGCACAGGAACCCCCTTTCCATTCCACTCCCTTGGGATCCCTTCACTTCCATTCTTTGGGGAGCATTCTCTCCCCATCTTAACCCCAGTTTTTTTATTCTCTGTCACTCCCTCTCCTCCATTTTATATGAGCACACACTTTCCTGTCTCCTCTCTGTCTTCAAATCAGAAAAATCAAAGATCAGGCAGAGAGGTACAGAAACTCCAGAGAGTTTCTTCTCTGATTTCTTGGAGAAACTCTTGTCTATTTTCAAAAGACCCAGAGTACCAGGTTCTTCCTTGGCCCATGGGGATGGAGGTTGCAGTCCTATTTGTCTCCCAGACCTGCCATGGGACTGGCTTGAGGGTTGACAGAAAGGGGGATTTATTGCAGAGCACAGAAACAGAAATGCACATCCCAGGTCCTTCCCTTTTGGATGATGATCAGGAAGGAGCCTGCCCCTCCCAAACCATTATCCTGACACTCTGAGAACTGAAACATAATGCATTTTCCCCAGTTTTTTTTTTTTTTTCCATCCACCCATGGCTTCACAGAAATGGGCTGAAAACCACCAACATGCTTCTGGAAAACTCCTGAAGGATATCCTCCAACCCAAAGAGAATTTACAGGGTGGATTTATGCCAGAAGACATTCTTTTGATTGTGGTTTATATACAGCTGAGAAGTTTTCCTGATGAAGAATCCTGAGAAATCTCTAGTTGGTCCTGGGGAAGTGTGAATGAGGTGCTGTCCCAAGGTTCTGGAAAGCCCTTGCAGGAAAGTGACACATGTTTATGGGTGTATTTGAATTTTTTTTGCAGCAGGATGTGGTTCAGAGGAAAGCCAGGGGAAGGACAGGATAGTGCAACTTCTTAGGGCTGCAAAGACTGGCTTAGGCAGAGATGCAGAGCAGCAGGACCTGAACAGGCATCTGGTTGTCATGGGGTGAATTGGGATTGCTGGTACTCCAGGACTGATGTTACCATGCAGTCACATCCTTTCCTCTTTCACCTGGGAAGAGGGGTACAGGAAAATTTTGGGGGATTTTACAGCACTTCCAAGGAAAGGGAGGTCAGATCTTGCTGACTTCTCACTTGCTGACACTGAGCCCAGAAACCAAGAGACAACAAAAAAAGAAGGGGTGGAGGTGGGAAGGAGGATGAAGATGAGAGGGTGATAAAGGGGGATGTGAGTCGGGGCAGAGAGCCAGCCCGGCGGACAACGCCCAGGGCTTCCCGAAAAAAATGGAGGATGGGGTGGACCAGCGACAGCTGGAAGATTTAATTGCTCCTCTCCACAGACCTGTTCGGCTCCCTCCCTCTCAGATCTGCATTTCAATATGAGAGCAGCAGTAAGTGGGATGCCGCTGGAAGGGGTTAGAATGATTAATCATTTAAAAAGCAAGATCTTAATTACAGGGTGCAATTTTTGCTATTTAAGGAGTCCATTAGTTTCCAGAAAGGAAAAAATACATACATACATATATATATGTGTGTGTGTGTACATATATATATATATACTGCAGGTTATTCTCCTTTTGAAGAAAATGGGAGGGGGGGGAAACAGGGGGGGCCGCAGCACCCAGGCTGGCGTGGCCGCCCCTGCCTGGGCGAGGGCGTTGGTGTGCGAGGATGGCGAGGGGGAGGTGGTGTCATTTGTTCCCCGAGTGATATTTTTGAAGGGTGCTGGCTGCGAGCGTTCGCCGCGCTCAACCACGCGTTGGCACAATCTGTGCCGGAGCAGGCAGACGGCTTGTGCTTGTGCTTGTGCTTGTGCTCAGCCTCCCCCGGCACGGCTCCTCCTCCGCCGGGAGCCAGGGGAGGACTCGGCCGCTGTCAGCACCGCTGACCCCTCGGCCAGAATAGCTCCCAAAGGATGTTTTGGGGCGTAATTGCCGTGATAACATCTTGTCTGCTGGGAGCCAGGGTGAGACCTCGGAAGGCTCGGCTTGGGGCAGCTCCGATGGTGCTGGGGGCCATGGGCCGCAGTGCTACCCCCGATGGGTGACACGGGACATCGGGCACAAGGCGACACCAGCTCAACTGGTGCTCGGCCCCGTCTCACCCCGCGCCGCAGCCTGGAGGGAGGTGACGGGGGTTAATCGCCCACCGCCTCCCCTCTGACCCCTCTGTGGGTTTTTCTCTTGTATGGTCATTTAGCCGTCCCCTGACACAAAAGGGAGCGATTAAACACAGCTCAGGCCCTTCATGCTTTAGTGGATTAATTTGCTGATCCCCCACGGATTAAAGGTCTCGACAGGATCAGCGGGAGCAGCGGGGCAGACCCCGGCGGGAGGAGGCCACTGATAGTCCCGGGCAAGCTCCAGCCCGCAGCAATCCCCCTCTCCGGGGACCTGGCGGTGTCACCGAGCCATGTCAGGGTTCAAGGCATCGGAAGCTCGCCTAAATAGCGCATCCCCAGCCCTCCCGCTCGCTTTGCCGGCAGCCGAGCGATGCAGAGCCGCTGCCGCCCCGCTCGCTCCGGGGAGCGGAGCACCCGGCAAAGGAGAACGGGACACGCGTGAACGGCTGCTCCGGGGAAACGGGAGCAGTGCTGCTTTTGGGGGGCTGCACCCCAGTGAGGGGGAGCGTCGTTACCCTCCCCAGGCCTGCGGGAAGCAGAGATTGCATCTGCCTTTAATTACTCCCTCTCTACATATCAGATGCTCGTGCACCTTCTGCACATGAATGCTGATTAATTGCAGGGTTAGGCTCCGAGGCAGGCCGGACCACATTATTTCTGATGTTTGCTCTTTTCACGAGGAGAATAAATGCCATGAATCCACAGTAATCAGTGGCTTTTAGCTTGTCACTCTTATGACACTCTTTACTTAGACCAGGAAATGGCAAATGTGGTGGAAATAAGAACTTTATTATCTTTTTTTTTTTTTTTTTTTTTTTTTTCTCCCGAAAGGGAGGTGTTTGGTGAGGAGGGGGAAGAAGGTGGCAGGGGCTTCTCGCGGGAGAGGGAGAAAGCAGCTCCATTTTCCCTGTGCCCGAGGAGCTGAGCTTCACCCTGCTCAGCGAGGGCGAGAGAAAAAGCAGCAGCATCTTCTTTGTGAAGGGAGGGTCGGGTGGCATGTCAGACTGGGGCTATCCTGGAGCAGTGGTGGCCTCCTGGGGACAGCAGAGCTGGAGGGCACTGGGATCTCTGCTACCCTCCGTAGCATCTGCGGCCTTGCCTGGAATGCTGAGCTTGGGCGTGCACGGTACAGCCGCATCCGGGCACTGACACCCACGTGCGCTGCATCCAGCCCCGGAGACATCCCACAGCCTAACCGGAAAGGAACAAGGCTGGGGAGAAACCCAGAAGGATCATCGTAGAAAGGTTTGGGTGGGAAAAGACCTTAAAGATCATCTAGTTCCAACCACCTCCTTCCAAGGATGAGTAGTCTCCCGGCAGGGATGAGCTCTGGGGGACAAGCAGCAGCACCCACAGCATCTCCCAGCGCTCACCCTTTGCCTTCCCTCGCCGGCAAGCCCCGTTCTCCTCCCAGCAGAGCCCCATCGGCTCAGGTGGGAAACCCTTTCACCGCCTCCCTCAATGCCGTGCTACCGATCTCATTGCCACCGCTTAGCTCAGTGCGAGGGCAGCCCTCGCCTTTTCAGCAGCGAACATCTGGCGTGCGGCGGGCGCCTGGCCGCGGCCCCGGCCCCCTCCCCGCGCCGCCCCGCCGGGGCTGCCCGCAATTAGACAGCCCCGAGCCCCTGGCCGCGGCCCCGCTCAGGTGAGCGCCCGGCTCCGAGGATGGAGGTGTAATTAAGGTTAATCAGGGGGCCGGGGATCAGGGCGGTGGTGGGGAGACCCAGCGAGCCTAATGGCGGCCGTAATTAGGCAGCTGTGGAGAAGCGGTTAATGAAGACGGCAACCGTTAATAAAGCTCTTCCTGAGCAGCCTTCTGGCCCGGGTAATTGAGGGATTTGCAAGTGCCATCTCCCCCTTAACCCTGTAATGAGCAGGCCCGTGGCAGCCCGCGTTAACCCTTCCGGGGACGGCGGCGGTGGCAGCGGGGCCGCTCGCCGCTCTGCGCGGCCGTGCCAGCGGGGCTGCGACCGTGAGATGTGGGTGTGAGCATCTTCCCCGGCCACCGGGTCCCCAGGGCTCCCTCTGCCCCGTGGCTTCCCCGGGAGCCCTTTGAGCCACGCTCAAAGCGGCTGGCAGAGACTTTTCTCGCAGATGCTGTGGTTTCCCACGCCTGCCTCGGCATTATGCAATCCCCCCCAGCCCTCACCGCCCCCCCGGCCCCACCACCCACCAGCGCCGGGATGTCATCATCAGCCCAGGCCCTGGGAACCCACATTGTTAGCTTAGTAAATAGAGAAATCCCCACTCAAGCATTGCAAATGAGGGCAGAGGGGGAGCCGGGGAACCGCGCCGGCGGGCCGCAGGGTCTCTCCCCTCTCTCTCTCTCTTTGAGTTGTCAGATGAATTCAGTGGTTAACAAAGAGCAAGGGAGGGAGCTGAGCTGCTGTCGCAGCTGGGCAGGGCGGTAAGAGGAGGCAGGACTGCAATGCCACCACTCCAGTGAGCAGCCTCGGCCCTGCTATACCTGCTGCAGGTGGGCAGGAGCCCGGTGTACCCCAGAGTGGCTCTGCCAAGTACCTGAGCATCAGTAAATCTGCACCCTGAGGCTTGTACTGCAGCAGGGGTGACAGCCAGGGAAAAGCAGAGGGACCAGGGACACATCCTATCCTTGCTTTGCTTCTCTGCTGCTGGTTGTACTTGCATGGATGCAATTCCCCAGGGAATCCTGGGACCTTGCTGAGGTATGGGGACCCACCATACCAAAACGCTTGTGAGCATCCTGAATGTGTCAGAAAGGAAGTGAGGCAGATCAAAAGACACTGAAATGTTTTTATTTTCACCTGAAATAAAAAGAAGTACAACAGAACTGCTTTTTCAGAGCCATGATTCTGCTTTTCTGAGTGGGGCATGAAAATCCTGGTGAGTGGAGCTCTCAGTGCTAGCTCTGGCAGCAGTGATGGTACTTAGTCTACATGCTACAGTAAAGCCTCTCTTGGCCCCACCAGGAGTTTTCCTTCACCTCTCACCAGGGATCCTCCTGTTTCCCACTAGCTCTGGGTTTCTGCATGCACAGGGAGGTGTTGGGAAGGGTACACAGCCCCCTTTGCAAGGTGCACAAGGGCTGAGAGCTGCTGAGTGAGTACATCCCACTTGGCACTTGGAGCCAGACTCCATGCTGAACTGCTGCCTATTGACTCTGCCCTGCAGCAGACAGGGCAGCTGGGAGTCTCTAAAATGTTTATTAAGATGTGGAGGTGTGGGTGCCCTGCTTTGCCAGTTGCCTTAGACTAGAGCTAGAAAAGGTGACAGGCTTTCTGGCACTGTGAGCAGTAATTCTGTTCCTGATGTCAGCAGTGCTTGAGGTCCCACTCTGTTCCAGAGTGCCCACAGAGCTGCTGTCCACAGGAATGCCAAGGGTGGGCAGAGCCAGAGGGTCAGGGGGAGCCATGAGCTGGGTGGGCACCCAGGGGTGAGTGGGTAAGAAGGGAGCACAGATTCAGGGCTGACCTCTCTCCTAATAAAAAGCTTTTGCTTTTTTTTGCATCCACCACTGGATGGTCAGAGAAATCTGATCTGGAGGGCACATTTTCCCAGGCCATGGTGATTTGCAAATGGTTGACAGATCTCAGTCTTTGATTTCTAATGCTAACCTGGCTTCATTGGACTGTTTTGTTAAATTCTTCAAATTATGTGTTTACATTATAATAACATGTTTGGTTTAAAATAAACAAGAATTTTTAAAGATGATAGCAAAAATATTTCATTCTGGTTTTGCCCCCGGTTTCAGCTGCTGCAGCTGGATTAGCAGTGGATGCAGGAGGCTTGGGGAGCCCCTGAATTCCTGCCAGAGTGTTCATCAGAGCACTGGCAGCTCTGCCACCCTGGTAACTTGTGCTGTCAGGTGCTTGTCAGGACCAAATCCTTACCCCAGCACAGGAGGGGCAATTGCTACTGCAATCAGGCAGCCAGAGACAGAGCTGCTCAGACCCTGTATTGGGAGTGAATCTCAAATTCTACCCCATTGTGGGGGTACAGCTGGCATCTGGCACCTCCATACCGTGGGTGCCAGCCCTGCCCCAGGCAGGGACAGTCTAGTGGGGAACACCAGCCCTTTTCTCCAGGGTTTCCAGTGTGTCACATGGTGCTGCAGCCTCAGACTTGCTCACATTCTGCCCTCTCCCCAGATCTCTTGGACTCTCCTCAGGTCATTCTCATAACTAGATTTACTGCTGGTTAGACTGGGGAGATTGAAAGGAGCCAAAACCCAGCCCCATGAGACAAACCCGAAGTGTGGACAGATGTTTGTCCTGCCCTGTAAGACAGTGTGTGTGGAGGGGTGGGGAAGAAGATGCTGTGATGAAAGAGCAGCTTGGAGCAGCAGTTGTATTCAGGAAGAAGAAACCTCTCCTCACAGACCTGCAGGATATTCCAGATATTCCAGGTGCTTCCTACCCATGCCAGCAAGCAACCCATGCTGCAGGGTCAGGAGGGGTCCCAGGATTTTCCAGGCACATACCTACGTACCTTCAATGGGAAATCAGTGGTGGCTCAGCCTGCATCCCTCCATCCCTCCATCCCTCCCTGGTGCCATGGGCTGACCCTGCAGGGACACTCCCAGCCAAGCACTGCAGCTCATCAGCTCCTACAGTGCAGGGTCACCGAGCTGGGAGTCACTGGTGAAAAGTCACTTCCAGGTATTTAGGATGGCTTTCTCTTTTTTTTTTTTTTTTTTTTTTTTTGAGAAGACCAAATTCCTATTAAAACATAGATAAATAAAGAAAAAGACTCAGAAGAGACCTAGTGGTCTTCAGTAGCTGGTGACTTCTGGTGCTGAGTATCTCCAAAACAACCTGATAACAAATATATCCTCTCAGCAGCAAACCTGCTTTGGCAAATCCCACATCAAATAAAAAATGTAGATTTTTCATGAGAAGGTTTATTTTTTTTTTGGCTCATTGCTCTATAAAACACATTTACTCAGTCACATACAAAATACATTTATCCAGTTTCTTTAAAACAAACAAAATAACCTCTCCTCTCCATCTGGCCCCTCTCTCTGCTCCTTTCTAGCCTGGTCTGCTTCCCTATTCCTCGCAATATGGAACATGACAGGGTATTTTCAATGCTATTTTTGTCCGTTGTGTCATAGCTTATATTTAAAATAGCATTTAAATCTGCCAAGTAGTGCGGTGTTTTAAACTGCTGTCAGACTGAATTTCTCCTCCTACATACCACAGATTTCAGCTACGACTTAAAGACAGCTGAGGGAAGCTTTTGAGGAAGGGGGGAGGTGGAGGTGGTTGGGGACCAGATTGTCTGCAGGTGTGAGGACAGTCAAAGGATATTAATAGGGTAAAGGGATGCTGGAGAGGGGACACAGACCCAAAGAAAACCAGGGAAGGTGCATGGGAATGAAATTGCCTTCCTAAAGGAAGCTCTTGCTTGGGACTAAAGGCTGTGATGGTGGGACCAGGAGGCTGCACCCAGCAGCTGTGGAAATGGGGAGGTCTCGGGTCTAAGAGTGAAATGAGAAACCCCCATAAAGGGATGTTTGCTCTGCATTTCGGGTTCACTTCTCAGGTCCCAAAAATAGGGTCAATTGAGCCTTTAGTAAGTGCAGCCCTAAGGCAGGGGAGGAGGTTGTGCTGCCTTTCTTGCTTTGGAGCTTATTCCCCCTTTCTTCACCATTTCATTTTTGGGACATGGCTGGCATCTGAAGAGCCTTGAGGTGAAGTAGTATGATCATTGTCCATGGTCATAGGAAAGGGCCCATTCCCCCTCTTTATGCTTTTGGGAATCTAAAAGTCAGCTGGTCCCTTCCTTCCCCACCATGAATAAACAGTGCAGCCATCCCCAGCTGAACTGGTTTGGTGGCAATCACGATAGAAACACCAGCCTAACCTTTCCCAGACAAATCCTGAGCCAGTTCAAAGATTCACAACCCTTCTGAAATCATCTCTCACTGAAGGACATGCTCCAGTTATGGATCTTCTCTCCCATCTGAACCCAAACATATGTTCAGTCTTCAGCCCTTTTCTTCAGGTGCTGTTGTGTTCCCTTGATTCCCTGTTGTCCCTTTCACATTTCCCCTTCTATCCGTGGGCACATCCCAGCAGCATGACGGGTCCTGAGTGGCACCTCCCACCCTCACTGCTCTGCTCTGCTCCAGGAGCATCCTGCCTTGTGTGTCCATGTCATAAGAAGAGGCAGCACATCACTGCTCGCAGCCACTGGCACATGAACAGTGCAGGATGCCCAGGCTTGGTCCCTGTCACCTGCCCCCGCTTTCCTTCCTTCCCTTTCTGGCTGCTCATGTCCCTGCTGGGCTCGGCTTGACAGCCTGCATGGGAATTGTGGGTGCCTCAGGGAGGGCCAAAGGAGCTGGGAGCATCCCCACACCAAGCCTGGCAGGCACCTGCAGCCCCACGCTTCTGCAGAGAGGTTCAGTGTCTCTTCTTCCTGGTGCCATTTTTGGCTGCAGCAGAGGTCTGGCACAGCCCCACCAGAGCAGCTGATGTTCAGGAAAGGTCTCCTCCTGCACCCCTCTCTCCTCTAAGAGCTCCACAGACAAGGGGTGCAGAGTCTCTCCCAGCCCCTGGCTCAGCCCTGCACCTTCCCCAGTGCCCATGGGACCCATGCCAGATCCTGATGGTTGCTTGATGCTCCTGGATGTCTGGAGGGATGGGATTTTCATAAGGTGCTCCCAGCCTGCAGGTGACCCTACTTTCCAAAGAAGGTTTGGCTTTCTCTCCAGCAGCTGTCCAAAACTCATTCCTTGCTCCACCTTGGTTGGTGTCTCACCCTCTCCTGGGACACGTGTGCCTGCCGTTGAAATCTCCCACCCATCTTCTTCTGTCAACACCACCTAAGAAAGGGACAGATTGAAAATTTAGCAATGTGTCCTCCGTGTCAATAACTCCCCCTCGTCATCTCCTGGGTGGCACAGAGATCTGCTCACCCATCCTCTCCCTGCTCTGCAGACTTCCCCTCCACCCTCTCCTCCTTCACCATTTCCCCTTCTGCCTGGAGTTTTCCACTGCTCACCCTTGTTCCCAGAGGGAGAGGTGACCCTTCCTAAAACTCCTTGTGGTGTCATGCAGTGCCACAACCCCTACACATCCCTGTGCCGGCCCCAAAACCACCTCTGTCACCATGTGCCAGGATGGCAGAGGCACCTCTGTTACACCCCTCGTCTTTCTGGGCTGAGACAGGACAGCCATGAGGATCTCTTCCTTTGGGATCACCTCCTGCCTCCAGTTCGGTCCCATTCTCTAGCTCGGTTCAGAATAGGATGAGGCACCGTGAGTGGGGGTGCCTGGTTGGGTTTGCTTATTTATTCCCCCAAAAAGCAAGGCTAGGGAAGGGGTACGGCTGGCTCCACGATTACACCGCGGCGCGTTAATCAGCCGCATTAAAATTCCGAGGCAGCTCCTGCCAAAGTGGCTGCGCGCCGTGCAAGGTGGCTGGGAAACGCCGGGAGCCGTGACAGGCAGGCGAAGGCAGACAAAGAGCTCGCTCCGTCACTCCGGGTCTGCTCCGGGAGGAGAAAACCAGCGCGCACACACACACACACACACACACACACACACACACACACACACACACCCCGCTCCGCATCTCCACACTGCCCACGCCGCCCGAGATGCTGCCCGAGAGCCCCAAGCGAACGGGCTGCAATGGCCAGAGAGCCTGCAGCATCCCAGCACCATCCCAGGGGATGTCTAGGCTGGATCAGCATCCCGCCTGACCCCACGGAGATGGGTGGTACCCGCCACGGGGGACTGGGATGTCACGGCGGAGGGGACCACCGGCTGTTCATCGCACCCCTGCATGCGTGGGGAGCGGGTGTGGCCGCGGGGTGCGAGCCCCCAGGGCGAGGGCCCCCCAGGCCGTGTCCCCTGCGGAGCCCCTGCCAGCTGTAGTAATGCATTTTGCCACAGGGTGCCACTATGGCAAAGCTGTAAGGCAAGAGCTCAGCCCCGTTGTGTAAGGATACCTGGCGTTACTCACGGCGCTCGTGGTTTCCTTCCTGCCCTCCGTTCCCATCTCCCCTCATCCACCCCGCAAGGAAACTGCGGCAGGAGCCCCCCAAATATTCATCAGAGGGGGACAGTGCTGCCGGGTGACCCTCGCACTGCAGGGCAGAGGAGGGGATGCTGCGACCTGCTCTGAGGTGTCCTGAGGGTGACAGAGTGGAGACTGACATGATGGCATTGCTCTGTCTCCACCAGACCTGGCAGGGAGGAGAGATTTTGGAAACACCGTGCTGTGAGTGAGGGGGATGCTGTGTAACACAGGCGTCCAGAAACAATACTCCAACTATGCCCCTCTCCAGCATTTGGGGTGTTGGGCTCTGGGGATGCAGCTCATGACAAAGGGGGTCTGGCTTCATTGCTAGGGAGCAAGCAAAGGGCCTGGCAAGGCTACATCCACTCATCTCATCCAGCTTTTCTCCAAGGAGGGATCTAACCAGACCTGTCCTCCTGCACCTGGGCCTGTGAACTGCCTGAGAGAAAGGGGACACTGCACCTAGTACCTCCCATCCCATCCCATCCCATCCCATCCCATCCCATCCCATCCCATCCCATCCCATCCCATCCCATCCCATCCCATCCCATCCCATCCCATCCCATCCCATCCCATCCCGACATGCTGTAGGAGTGAGCAGGCTGGGTCCCATGCCCTGAGTTTCTCTTCCCTTGGCACACTCCAGTCCCTTCCCTGCTTCTCCCCAAAGAGGATATGCCAGGGGGCAGCTCAGGTCTGCACCCACAGCAGCACCCACTCTGCAGCCACACGAGGGGAAAGGCACAGCTCACCCAGGAAACGGAGCTGATGAGAGCTGTGCAGGATCAGGCCACGAACCTGAGATTTTTTAGGGTGAAAAGTGCTCTGCAAATGGCAGGCAGTGGGACCCTGCATGCTGCTTCTGCCACGGGCGGAGAGAAAAGGAAGATTCTCTTCTTCCCTCGCTAATAAAGTCTGGCTGAAATGACACAGTATAATCAGTGTTTACCTGGGAGTTTACATATGGTTTGTTGTAATTATAGTTTCAATTCCTGCTTTTGCTTTTTTTTTTTTTATTTTTTTTTCGTAACATCTATTTTTCAATCAGTAAAAGTAAATACTATTTTCAGCCCAATGTAATTCTTCCACTCCCGTGGCCACAAACACAGCGAGGAGAGCGATTCCATTTGCGCGCTGTGCAATTGAGCAGAGAGAGGAGCCCGGCGGCTGCGGAGCATCAGCGAAGCCACGGCCGAGCAGGGACCTGGGGACATGGGGACGAGCCTCCCCTCCCCACCACAAGTCCCCCAGGGCCTCCAGCCCACCTGGCAGGGCTACCTTCTCTGGTAAAAATCAGCACCAGGCCCAGACGTTGCTTCTCATCACGTCGGCATCGTTAAAACCCCAAAGCTGCCTGGTCGGAGGCAGTGGGGAAGGGATAAGAGCCATTAGGTGAAGCATCATTTATTTCAGGGCTGGCAAAGCTTTGTTCCAGCTTGGGGATTGAGTTGGCACTAAAAGCACTGCGATCCCCAAGATTTAATTTCACCCCCCCTCCTCATTTTTATGTGTGTGATTTATAACAAATCAAGGATGCCTGTGTCAGGTCCCCTTCTTCACCCAACTATTGTCACACACACATGCTGATTAAAACCACCCGGGCCCCGCCGGTTCCTCCTTGTCCATCCATCAGCCGCTCCGGGGACAAACTTGGACATCCCACTCCTAGCCCACACCTCCATCCGTGCCTGCTCTGACACCCTGGGTTTAAACCAATACTGGATATTAATTTGGTGTATACATACCCACCTTTAAATGTATATAAATAGGTGCACTTATTTATGCCATGCATCTAAATCCCCGTAAAAACAATTGTGAGCTTTGTCTCAGGGAGGGATGGGGCGTTATTGGGATGCAGAACAAACACGTTGCCCTAGAGACACACGGAGTGTTTCTGCCTCGGCCACTCCAGTTGAACGTTTGCCGGTTCAGGCACGGTTTGAACTCGGTGCCAAGGCAGAGCTGCTGCCAGAGGCCGGTGGGCAGCCGGGCAGTGCTGTCGAGAAGGGGATGAAGAAGGGACCCTTCTCCTGCCCACAGAGTCTCAGCCTGTCAGGGGAATCAAGCAGAGGCCAGAAGCCCTGCCTGCACCCCATCCTCATCATCCTCATTTTAGGGCTAAAAAACAAGTGATGAGGATGCTTCTCCCAGAGCTCTTTGGCTCCACTCTCCCACATGCCCTGCTCCCTACCAGGGGAGTTACTGGGGTTTTTGCTACCTTGAGAAAGGGCTTTCTTCACTCTGAATATCCCTGGGAGCAAATGGGAATGTTTCAGCGAGGGTTTTGGGAGGGGGCCCTGGCCCCCAAGGCCCCAGCACGGCAGGCAGGCAGTTGGGGCTGTGTGGGAGCAGAGCCACCTCACAGCAGCTGGGGCTCCCCAGGCCTCTGGAATGCAGCTGCACCAAAAAATACCTGTCCC
The DNA here is from genome assembly GCF_029582105.1 of Oenanthe melanoleuca. Taxonomy (NCBI): domain Eukaryota; kingdom Metazoa; phylum Chordata; class Aves; order Passeriformes; family Muscicapidae; genus Oenanthe; species Oenanthe melanoleuca. The sequence goes on from NC_079344.1 coordinate 10,071,834, forward strand.
AAATCATGGGACCATTTTAATTCAAGGGGTGTTGAGTTTGGGTTTTCCAAAATGAGAGAAAGGAGGGGGAATATTCACTGGGTCAAGAAAAGCATCCCTCTCCCGCCACTGCCTGTCACTGAAAAGAAATTTAAAACGCAAGCAGGTTTGTTTTTTTAAACACAATAAAATAAAATTGTTTTATTTCTCACAAAAAAAAAGCTCTTCTCACCAATCCTAAACATGAATATATTTTCATAGTATATTTCTTAAAATCTACCACACTCAACCTTTTTTCCCCCAAATTAAGAATGAGCTGGTTTAAACTCTCACCCAAAATATTTATTGCGAGGAACAAAGATATTGGAATCGTCTCCAGTGTTGGATTTCAATTCTCCCTTTCAGGCTTTTATCTTTTCAATCCAAATTTCAGTGACAATAATCCGATTTTGATTGACATTAAAATTATTTATTGTCACATTGTAGCTGTTTAATAAATTGTGCCTGCTTTATTTTTTGGCTTATAAATACTGTATCTTTACTACCTTGGTACTTAATTCAAGGGAAGAAACCACTTCTGAAAGCAGGCAGCAATAGTCTTAGCTCAGGCAAGATATAAAACTGCTTTTTTACACACAGGAACCTGAGGAAAGAGCTGATTCCACCTTTTTACTAATTTATATATTTTAAGTCTCTCTGGTTTATACAATTTTGCTTTATTTTCCAATTGTAAAATATTCTTCTATGAGCTACGTGTAAAACGAAGATTATTTTAATCTCCTTTCAGATACAGAATAATTATTTGCCAGGAACATTTAAAAAATCAGGAAAACAATTAATGACACTTTCATGATCTAAATTTGAGAGATTTTTCACCATTCTGGGAGTGAGTTAATAAAAAAAAAAAAAAGGCAAAAAAACAAAGCCAGGCGACATCCATTTGAGAGTGCCATTTAAATCTGGGTCGCGTTGCAAATGATTTTCTTTTTTTTTTTTTTTTTAATTTCCACAAATTACTGAAAGTTAAAAGAACCATCAGCCCATTTTACTATTAAAAAAAAAAAAGAGAGAGAGAGAAGAGAAAGAGAGAAAATTAAAAAATAACACGGAAAAATGTAGCCCTTGTAGAATAAACCTAAAGTGGTTCCTTTGCAGAAATATTTCCCTGAGTGAAAAATTTCAGGCCTGTGTCCCACATATTTTTTTTAGCGAGGGGGTCCTGCCTTTTTGAGCTGGATGTCACAGGGGTGCTGAGGAGTGCTGGAGGATGCCAGTGCCCCAGGAATGTTCTAGGGACACAACATCTCATTCTCCTGCCTGCAGCGGGCAGAGGAGGCTGTTTGCCCTCTGTCTGAACACCCTGGAAACATTTCTGGGGGAGCCCTTTGGCAGATAAAGAATCTCCTCTCTGCCAGGGGACAGCGGGTTTATTCCCTGTGCCTCTGACTGTGCGAGTCGGGGTGGAGGGGCCAGGACCCCAGTTGGGCTAGTGGGAACAAGGGAGGGATGCAGGGCAAAGAAGGGAGCAAGGATGCTCTGCAGGATTCAGTCTTGGGGATCTCTTGTGCCCACTTCCCAGTGCACAGACCCAGTTCCACCCACCAAAACTATACCAAAGCCCAAATCTACACCTTAAATCTACATGGATTTGGTTCCATTTCATTACTGATGCTGCTATTTCAGGGCGGTGTTGGGGTCCTGTTGAGAGCCCCCAGGGAAAGACAAGGCCTTTCCTGTAAGGACACGGGGTGGCTTTGGGGACACAGACTCTCACCCAGTGCCAGAAGGACAGTGGGGCTGCCCTGGGTCTCCCTGCTGATCTTCTGTGCTGCCTCTCCCCGTGCCAGGCGGCCGCAATGGCTCTGGCAGCCACATTTGTTTATGGGCTGAATGTGTATTAAAATGGTTCATTATTTTCCTGACTGGCAGGTTTCCAGGGTCTGTGCTAGTTAATAATTGCTGCCAATTAAACCTTCGCAAAATATGCATTGCAGGGACGGGGATTGGGGGGGGGAACAACACGCGAGGATTTCTCCCGAGCCCACGGATGGCTCGTGCTGCTGCGGAGGAGCCCCGTGGTGATTTGGGGACGCGGCGTTGTATCGCTGCTTGCCGTGGGAACCTTCCAGGGATGGGGCAGCTGAGCCCCCCAAGATGGGGATCCTTGCAGGGCCATCAGTGAAAAGGGATTGTCTCTTTGTGTAGCTGGTGGAGGGAACAGAGTAGGATCCACCCCAGCGCTCGCAGGAACCAGCCTGCCCGTCCCAAGCCTCGACCTGCCCACTCACCCTGTGGATGGGTGCTCCCAGGGTGGGCAGCCAGGGCTCAGGACATTGCCCCAGTCCCGGGCATTGCACTGCAGCTTCAAGAAGGTTTCTTTTCAAAGGACAGCTCCCTCTTTTCCTGCCTTTCCACTTGTTCCCTTCCACTGCTGGAACACTCTCTGTGTCTGCAGGCCAGCAGAGCATCGCCTCTGAATTCCACCCCGATCCTACTCCTAACCCAGCTCCAGGCACAGCCTGGAAATAAAGTTTTTCTCAGGGGTGAAACACAAGCAAGCTCCCAGAGTCCAAAACCCACCTGGGGCTGGGTCTGCCCAGCATCTTCCACCTGTGACCTCGGGTGTCTTTTACAAGCCATAAAGACGTGAGCACATTTCCCGACCACCGCTTGAAAAGCAGCCAGAGAGCAGGAATAAAGAATCATTATTTAGTGAACGCTCGCCCCTCTCTTTGAAGCTGGGAAGCTCGGCAGAAAGGCTGGGTGCTCAGGCGGGCTGTGGCCATGGGAAGGCTGGGGGGAATGTTTCTTAGATGCTAAAATCGCTCGGAGAGATGGGGGAGCGGGACTGCGTTCGTGGGAAGGACGGCTGACGGGGAACCGCTGCCTTTCAGAAAGGCAAATAATCGCAGCCTAGGTTAGCTCTTCTGTCGAGAGAATAATTGTGCTTCTAAAGGCTCTGATATGATGAGCAGCACTGCTTTGAAATCGAAATAAATACATAAATAAATCAGAGATCTTGGACTGATTAAGGCAATTGCTTCCCTTGCTTTTGCAACCCCTTTGGGTCCTGGTTCCCAGAGCCAATTACATATTTAAAAAGTTCCTCTCTGGAAAAAAAAAAAAAAAAAAAAAAAAAAAAAAAAAAAAGAGGACTTGCAACTTGCAACTCTAAAATAAAGTTTCTTTGTGGTTGCCTAATGAACAGCAAGGGCCAGGACAGTTTACAGTTATTAATTGGTTTTAAATGGCTCCAGCTCTGTCTTGAGCCATCTTTTTGAGCTGGCCACAATATGTCTGTGCCCTCCTGACTGCCCCACATGGGGTCAGGGCATGACAGGTACCACTGGTCCGGTCCCCTTTGTGTGGGTGAGCAGCCAGCCCGCCTCCCCCATGGCCTCTCCTCCTCCTCCACCCCATGGTCAGTCCTACAAAAGCCCCCCAGGATCTGCCGAGCTCCCACTGCCTCAGAGCGGGTGCAGCTGATGGGGAGACGAGCCAGGGAGATGCTGAGGGTGCTCAGCCATTACTTTTCCAAATGAATTCACAATTTCTCCAGCTCTCTGCTCCCTCCAGTGTGGCTATGAGGGAGATGTGCTTTGCCACCCACTCCCCACTTTATCCCCCACCTTGGCACACTGCAAACCCCTCCTTGCCACCCAAACCTCAGCTTATTTCTAGGCTCCACATGGCCACGACATGTGGGAGCTCAGCAGCCGGCACGAGCCCAGGGACTGCCTAAGCTTCTCTTGGCACACCACACCTCACACCACTGAGCACCTCCAGGCACCGAGCAGGCAGAGAAAAGGCTCTATTCTTCACCCAAAAAATTCCCAGGAGGGTTAATTCTGCAAAGAGCTTCCTTGCCATGAGGATAGGTGAAATAAATCTATCTCACAGCCCAGGGAAGTACAGAAAAATCACCCCTAAAGGGAGGATGGGCTGGAGCCATGGGCCTCCTTGAATGTCTTCTCCCTGTAAACATGCATTATTGATAGCAGAAATTATGTTGGATTGGTTTTGGGATGTAAGGAAACGCTGGAGAATATTGATATTTTCCCGAGTTGCTTCCAAACCTATTCTTGGGCTTGAACGTGTTGCGTGTGTCATCTCCAATGAACAGTTTTGAGCTTTAATTCAAAAAATAGCACGATGTTTATAATACTATATAAGGTTTTCTCTTGGCTGTACGCACGGGATTATATATGTGTCGGTGTGTGGGTGCGGGTGTGTGTGCAGGGATGTAATGAGACAAACAACTCAATCTGGAGCCGGTGGGGAGGAGGAGCTGCACACGCAGCCCCGAGCAGTGGCTGGTTCCCTTTAGTACCAATTCAGTTTCTTTCCCAGCAGCCGTCAGAGTTGTCTGAACAAACACGTTATCATTGGGACCGACCCGTGGATAAACAGGCGGTGATGTTGTAGGTGCAGGAGTACACCTGGGGGTGCGTGGGGAGGTTTGTTCTCCAGCTGTTGAATGCTGGAGATGGGCTGGTGCATGACAAGATGCCAGACGCTTTTCAGCACATCAAATCCGCATCTCAGCACTTTTCACGACGTGGAGAGGAAACAGTAATTAAGCGACAGGACTTACACCAGTTCCGCACCGGAGTCTCGCTGCATCCCTTTCAGCCCTGTGCACGTGTGTGCCGACGGGCCCCTCTATTCCAGGTGCAGCCTCACCCCTTCTTAAGCACAGTCCTCATGGGGTTTTTTTATAACAGATGAATTATTCAGCAGAAAAAGTGTTTCCCCCATTCCGGGATTTTCCTGCTAACACCGTATTGGTCATTTCTGTTGGTCCCTGCCCAGCTCTACTGGTTTTATAAAATGCTCTGGGATAATACTGGGAATAGCAATGTGTGGGAAGGAGAAAGGTTTTTATCTGCATGGGGTCTTCCATCTCCAGCTCTGTTTCTATGGATATCTGAATGGAGTTTATATTTATCTCTCCCTTTTGAGCCATGTGTGCAACTTTGGAGGAGAAGGAGGAGGCCGAGAGCAGAGCTGCCCTACTGCTGGCTCTGCTGAACCCTGACTCCTTTGAGTCAGTGGTGAGAGCATCACCCAGGTAATCAAAATCAACCAAAATGCCACTAAGGCAAGGAAAAGCTGCAAAAATACTTGAACTAGAGATTAACACAGCAGCAGGCACTGTGTCCAGCAGGGAAGTGGCCCCTCTGCCAACCCCAGACACCGGTCAGGGAAGGCAGGGCAGGAGCATCAGCTCTGGTCCCCAGTTGCCAGTCCCCAGCCCCTCATGCATCTGCCCTGTAAATGGCCAAATTTCCTGGGAGCAAGGGATTTTCCATCTGTCACAGTGTCCTTTGCTGTCAGGAGAGCAGTCGGCACAGCCCTGGTGCCGGGGGGAGCGTGCCGGGTGCCGGAGCAGGTAGGAGTGGGAAGGCGAGCACATGACTCGGCCTGGCCCCGGCGCACCAGCTCCCAGAGCATTACCATGATGGCTCCATCATTAATTGATCAATCACTGGATGACAGTTAATTAAGTAGAAAATAAAGCTGCTCTGCCCAGCCTGGCATTAGTAGGCAGCGGCATTAAGATTTCTGGAGTACAAGGGGGAAATTAAAAAACAAAGGCACAGCTGGAGGAGTAACCCCATCGCTGGTGGCTGGGGGTGGCAGAGTGGCACTATGTTCCCTGGGTTGGGATGTGCAGGCAGCAATGGTCGGTTCGTGGCTTCTCCCCCTCCCAAGAAACTGGATCTCACCTGCTGCCCCCCAGGCATAACCCCCATCATCCGTGTACCCCTTTCTCAACAGCTCTGGTGCTTTCCATTGGCCATTGGCCACCAGACCCTCACCAGCACACAGATCTGCAAAGGGGCTTTTCCTTTCAATCTTGTTTTCTCATCTCTCAGTCCTGCCTCGTAAGCTAACCCACAGACAGGGTGAAGAAAAAGAAAGCCAGAAAGAAAGCACCCTCCTGCCCCCCATCTCATGTACCCAGGATTGTCTTGATATGAAAAATTATGGTTTTTGTTAAAAACTATTACTAATGAGGCGTCTTTCCTGCCCTTAATTGTTGCCAAGGCGATGACCCCAGCCAGCCATCTTTAATTAACTTAGACTAGATCTCCTGAAATGAGTTCCTCGGGTAAATTGCTCACCACAGCTTTCAGGCACGGAGCCGTGTTTGCCAAGGCCACCCGCTCCGGCGCGCTGCCACAGCCACCGGCAGAGGTGATGGCACAGGCTGGAGTCCCCTTGCCTCCCCTTGCCACCATTTGGCAATCCCAAAGCCAATCAGTAGAAACTCAGAGCGACATGGGGACGAGGGTGGAGTGAGTGATGCCTGACCACAGGGAATGGGGTGGATGTGGGCTTCTCCATGAAATGGGAATTCACTCTGGCTGCTGGCTTCTCCCTTCACAGGGACTGTGGGACCGGCCGCACAGTGGCTGGCACCTCTCCAAGCGAAAATCACATTTCCTGCCTGACAGATAACGTCGGTCAAGAGAATGCCAAGGACGATTCCTGAAAATGCCATAATTGTTTTAATCTGATGGCGGATAAAAGATAATGATGCTAACAATATTTAAACGTAATTATAGTTTCCTGCGGCTGTTGGGCTCTCTGAATCCTCTCCACTCAAGTGGCTTTGTTTACGAGCGGCTCCAATAAGGCAGGGCCTGTTTTTCTCCTCTATCGTCTTCACACCTGCACCTCCATCAAGGCAGGGGGTGGACACATGCCAGGGGCTGGATCTCCTCAGAGACCAGCACTGGCCAACTCTGCAGCCCCTCTGGGTTCTCCTGGTTTGGGCCCACAATTATTCACTGATCTCCTGGGATGTGATGCCTGTCTTGGAAAAGGGACTGGGATGGTTGGACCGTGGCGACTGCCAGAAGAGAGGGGAGTTTTAGGGACAGGTGCCAGAAGTAAATCCCCCCCCATCAGAGTGGGGCAGGCATATGGTGGCTTGTTTTGCCAGTCACCCAAGTAAGGGCTGTGGCCCCCTATAGCCCCCAGACCCCATCCTCGATTCCTCTCCAAGGTGAACTCCCCAGCATCGGCATAAAACAGCAAAGCAGGACAAAGGGAATTTCCAGGAATGGTTTGCTGATGATAAACAAATAAAAAGCACTAGAGGCAGATGTCTGAGGGCTTGCAATCTGAACAAAAAGAGAATGGAGGAGGAAGAAGAAAACATCATGAACCCCTACATTGAAGACTCTCCTACACTGGATACTGTTGCCATCGTCTCAAAGAAAATCTCCCAATATTTGGGGGGCCTGGATGCTCTGGTGGCCCAAATGGCAGGAGGAGAGGTTGCAAAGCAGCTTGATCGAGTGCACAAAAACAAGCAGTGAGAAAAGATAGGATTTAGGCGAGGCTGTTAGAATAAGTTAAATATGAAATGGCTATTTCAGTAGCTGTAGTTTAGCCTCCTGTGTGAATCGGTCTTTGTAAATAGGAATGGAGGATAGCCAACTTCCCCAAAAGGGCTCTACGGGGGGTCCGGAAAACCACAACGTCCTGAGTTTAATGGGGAAAACAGATAGAAATGGTAACAAAGAATGGGGAGAAACAGCAATAAACCTGATTGTTTGGTAAATAAGGCCGAGCTTGTTGCCGAGAAGGGAAGTTTGAAAAGCAGCTGGGAAATGAATAACTGGTTAAAAGTTAGGAGACAAAGTGGCATAACAAACCCGAGGGGTTCCCAGCTCAGAGCAGTCAGTGCCGGAGCCCCGCAGCAGGCAGGAGTGCGAGCCTTCGGAAGTGCCAGGCAGGAGAGAGGAAGCAGCAACAGGACAATACCCACTGCTGCTCCAGCATAAGATCTGGCTCTGTGTAGAGAGCTATGGAAAGGAACTCATCGTGCTAATGAACTTGGCCTTCAAGTGAAGGAGGAATTCAGTGTTGAGCACAGAGAAAATAAATCCATTACCTACATGGCAAGGAAACCGCTACATTCATGGAGGAAGAGTACTCCAAGATACGGATATTGAAAATATTAGCCTGGGCACTGGCAAGAGCCAAGAAGCACATGGCATGTCAGGAATGACTCAGGACAGACCAGAGAAGAAGGCAGGATAAGTGAGGAGCAGGGTCTGCCTGTGCCATGTGGGTCGCTGCCTCACTGAGGGCATCCCACAGGCGCGGGGGAGGCAGTGGGGCAGGGCAGGGAGGCATCCTGGAGCTGTGCAATAGCTGCCATCTGAGGAGGAATTAAATAGAGTCCAACCTGCAGAAAGAGGGGCTCAGATACTCCAGCTGGATGCCTGGCAAAGGAAGCTGCTTCGGCAGCCACCTGGGGTGCTGCAGCCACCAAAATGTGGAGGGGCTGGGAAAGTAATTGGGGAGAGCAGAGAGGTGCCTGGCTGCTGGAAACGCAGTGAATGAGCTGGGGCTGAGGGCTCTGAAGAAAGTAGGGCAAGAGCAGGCAAGAAAGTGTCCCCTCCCTGTCACTGTCCTGCGGTCTGGCCTGGCCTGGGACACCTCTGGGGAGGGAGGGGATCATCTCCAGAGCTGACATGAGTTTGGGCGTGGTCCGGGGTCCTCCGTTTGTCCCTGGAGCATCTCTACCCTCCAGAGCCCGGCATGAACCTCGGTAGGGGACCTCTTTGCTAAAGCACCAAGGATCTCTCCCCTCCCAAAATGCAACCTCCAGGTTTCCCAGCGTCTCGCCCCCATCCCGCCGGAACGGATTGTCACCAGTTAACCCGTTCCCACGGAGACACACAGGGACAGCTCTTTACACGCATGCATCACAACGATGAGTGCCCACCCTTTTTGCCCATGCAGGACCTAGACGCCAATGGCGGGGGTGGTTCCGAGAAAGTCTGGCCCTTGCCCTCCCCTGGCCCCGCAGCCCACGGCCACAGCCGGGAACCCGCGGCCGTGGCCACGCGTGGCCGGCGCAGCGCGTCTCCACGGGCTCGGCGCAGCCCCGATGGGGCGCGTTGACATCTGTAACCAAACTCTGGCACCGGCAAAGGCAGGGCTGCCCGGCCAGGCGGAAAATTAACACTGACATTGAGTTTAATTAAACAAAACAACCAGGCTGCGAGCTGGAGCGGGGACGTGGCAGCAGCTGGAGGAGCCGGGCTGGGCGCGGTCCGGGACCGACACCCGCCGCCGCCCCGCCGGGATGAGCCCACGGCGGCCGCTCGGAGCCCGGCACGGCTCGGGAAGCCGAGACTGGATGGGCGGCCCGGCTTCCCCGCCGAGACTGCCGGCCAGGGCCGGGAAGCAGCATTTCCCTTCCCCATTTTGCCCATCTTTTCACAAAAAGACGCGCGGGGCGCAGCACGGCGGCGGAGGCCCATGCGTGTCCCTGCCCCGGCGGGGAGCAGGACGGGTGCCCGGCGGTCTGAGGTGCGGGAGGGAGGCGAGGCACGCTCCAAGGGGCTGATTTCGTTGAGTGGGGTCTGGGGAGATGCTGACTGACACCACCCCATCCCCGGCTGCGGCCCCGCGCCTGTCCCCGGCCCTAAACACAAGAGGTGGGAAACAGGCTGATCCAGGCAGCGAGACCCCGGCAGAGCATTTCCCGGCCAGCTGCTCCCCGGCGGGCACCAGTCGCACCAGTATCACCAGTAGCACTGGCGCTTGCCATGCCTGACCAATGGAGCTCCGGGCAGCGCCGGCAGAGGGGAAGCCGTGCCCGAAAGGGCCGTGGTTTTACGCCGCTCGGCTCCGAGATTGGCTGTACGAGGCAGAGCCGTCCTGCCCGCTGCCCTCTGCCCGCTGCCCGCCGCCGCTGGCACCGCAAGTTCGTCCGCGGAAAAGCTGAAAATAGCGCGCAGCCCAGCGCAAGGCGAGCACGGGGCGGCCTCCTGCGGCCCCCGACAGCCGCAGCGCTGGGGTCCGGTGTTTGGGCGTCTTTCTGTCTGAACCCCCCACAGCTCTCTGCCTCCCTCTGGGATCTCCCTCCAGCATTAAAGACCTTCGTGTTCTATTCCGCCCTATGCTTTCGGGTCCTGGAAGCTGAGGGCTGATCCCTCTGCTGTCGGCCTCCTCCTCCTCCCAAATCCCAGTCCATAGCTTTGGGGCTTCCAGTCTGGTCATTTTATTTTATTTTATTTCACTTTTTTTTTTTTTCTTTTCTTTTTTTTTTTTTTTTTAATCTTTTTTTTCTTTTTTTTTTTCTTTTTTTTTTTTTCTGGGGGGAGGAAGGGCGTGTGAAATGTCGGCTTTGAAGGATATTTGTAATAACATAACCAGCAAAATGAATGTCATATTTTTGCTCCAATGAATTGGATTTCCTGAAATATTGTCTCCGTAATGATGCCTTTAGGCTCCTCTGGATTAGATAACTCTCCAACCACATCAAGAAGGCTAATTATCCCAAAGCCACTTTCCCGGCGTTTCCACATCTATTTCACACACCTATGTATATCTATATTCAGAGGCACGGCAGTCTCACGGCACAGCCGGGCTCTGCGGGGCCGCTCCCGGGCGGGGACGGACCCCGCGCCCTTCGCCCATCGCCCGCCGCGTCCCCGCGCCCGGGGAGCCCCGTCGAGCGGCCGTGACGACACCGAGCCCGACTCCCCGCCAGCCAATCGGCGAGCCCCGAGCGCGCCCGTCAGCCCGCGCTGACCAATGGGGGGCGGGCGGCGCGGCCCCGCCGGGATCCCCCCGACGGCTCGAGGCTCCCGGGGGCGCTCCGGGACCCCCCAGCCCCGCCGGGCGCTCTCGGGCTCATCCCCCGGAGCGGGGATGGGGGCGAACACTCAGGGCGCGGGTCAGCGCCAGGTGCCGGGGTTGTCCCGTGGAGTTGGGTCACGCTGTCACAAGTGTGGGAGGGGGGGAGACCCTCACAGAAGGGTGGAAGCGCGAGGAGTAGAGCCCCAAACAAAGGGCGAGGGGCTGTCCTGGTCCCACCGAAACCCCGGCGCGCCGGGGCTGCGGGCAAGGCCGCCCCTGCGCACTTGCGGGCAGCCCACGCGTGGGTGCCTCCGCAGCCGCCCACCCCCCCTGCTCCGCCGGCGCAGCTCTCTGTCCCGGCTCTGTGCTTGGGCCGGGGAGTCTGTACTTCGGGATTATTCAGCTCCTGCAAGTTTTTTGTTAGGCTGCCCTGAAAGGCCTCAAAGGCTGGGAACACCATTCTAATTACGGGGAAGCACAGCTTATTTAGAAGATAAAAAGAGACTTGTAGTCTCATAACAGCTTCTTATATCCGTCAAATAAGGATCTCTAATGACGGGGTGAGAGCCAGTGAATGCCTAAAACAAACTAAAAAAAAGGAGTGAAAATAAAGCAGCCAGGGGCTTAAGATATATTAAATTACCCTGATTAGGAATTTAGGCCGTGGCTCGAGTCTGCTGGAGAGGCTGGCGAGGGGGGGACGACGGAAAGTGCTGCTATTCATTTCTGGGGAGAGGGGTCAGTAGGTCGGAGGAGTTCACAGGGCCTGGCTCTATTCTTATGCTAACAGAGAATACAAGCGCTGGCCTGGAAAATAGAAATGAATTTGCAATAATCCGAGCCCCTCTGTTTGCAAGGCGAGCGGCTCTATAGCTAATTGCAGCCCGGCCTCCCCCGCCTCGTTGCGGACAGTTGTAACGATGCATAGGAGATTAGAGCCCGAGGGGCTTGGGGGGGTGGATTTAAGCCGTCTCCCCCCGCTCCCTTCCCTCTGCCCGACGGTGAAATATTCCGGGGCAGGCGCTGGTGTTTGGGCTGGCTCTGCTCGGAGGGAGCGGGGCCAGGCAACTTCTTGAACTTCCCCGAAGCCGCGCAGGGGAGTGGCCGGCGGGCAGAGCGGTGTGCCGGGGGGGTGCGGGTGGGAGGGGGGGGGTCGGCTCTGCGCGGCCCCGGGGCCGGCGGGGGCGGGAGAGGGGGAAGGCAGCCTAGGTCCCGGAGACGGGGGGACCCCCATTGAGCTGTCGGTGACAAGCAGTAAATCGGGGAAGAATAGCGCATGGAAACGCGCCGTCGGGGCCGCTGGCCGGCCCTACAGCTGCCGGCCCGTCTCGCCGCCGTCAGAGCCACAGTCTCCTCGGTGGCATTGCCGGCTCCCGCCCCATACACCGACGCCTCCCGCTCCGCACCCGAGGAGTCCCTTCCCGCAATAGAGGGGTCCCTCCCGCATCCCGCGGGGTCCCGCCGCCCCCCGCCCCGAGCCCGCCCCGTCGGCTGCTCGGCGGCCCCAGACTGTTTCAGGACCCTGGACAGGGGCGGGGCCGCCGTCGGGGCGCGGCGCTGACGGGTCCCCTCGCGTCCTCCGGCCACGTCCCGACGGCCCGAGAGAGGAGTGGTCCTCCCTGCTCCGGCCCGATCTTGACCTCTCGCCTCCTTATCCCCACGCTGCAGGGCTGGGGTCGCCCGCCGCAGCGGCCGTCAAGCCTCGGGGCCGTACTGTGGGGACGGGCCATGGTTTGGCACCGGTCGGAGCCCACTCCAACACAAACACACCCGCCAGTGCGCGGAAATCGTGGATGGGGAACGCCAAAGCAGTCGAGGGGCTGTTTCAATGAATATCGAGCGGCTCGGTCAGCCTCCGCCGCCCTCGTCGGCATGCGGGCTGCTCCCGGTGCTGGGGACGGCGTGGACTCCCCGCCGTGCCCCGACGGTGAAACGGGGTGGCAGAGACGCAGGGTCACCCTGTCCTGTCCTAGCGACAAAGAGCTGGCCCTGCTGTCAGAAATACAGCCCTCTTTCGTTAACCGCATTCCCCCCCTCCTCCTCCCCGCCTGTGGCTGGCCCCAGAGACGGAGAGATGCCCCGGGTGAGGACTGCACCCGGGATGGGCGGCACGACACGGTGGCAGCCCTGGACCGAGACCGGGACCAGCTCCGCAGAGCCGGGCCGCACCCTGCGCCCCACGCAGCCCTGGCAGCAATTCTGCCGAGCGCTGCAAACTTTGCCCGGCAGCTCGGGGCTGTCCCTGCCGTCCTGATCCTGGAAGAATCGGGCACAGGGGGATGGAGAGCGGGTTCGGGGGCTGCTACGGGCCGGGACTGGGGTTGCCGGTGCCGCCCCGGCGGCCGGAGGTCTCAGGGTCTCCATAAATCACTTTTCAGACTTCTGGAATTCTCCCACTCGAGACTGAAATTAAAAGGATGATTCCCGTAAGTGGCACACGCCGGACAGAGTCATCTCCGCTCGGCATTGTCCGTGTCACGGGGCTTCTCCCAGAACCTTCGCCTAACACTTTTGTCGTTTTAAAAGGCAGAACCTCCGAATTTTATCCGGAGTGCTGTTCTGAAAGGCTGCTAAAGCTTAAAAAAATTATATTTCAGGTACATTAAAAAAAAAACCAAACAACTTCAAACTTAAAAAACCCCACTATACACAAAGCAAACCACACGCAAAATAATAATAATAATAATAATAATAATAATAATAATAATAATAATAATAATAATAATAATAATACCACCAAAACAACGGTGTTTCTAATTTCCAATTGTATATTAAGTCGCTGAAAAAAGAGGCGGCATAATTTGTAATCATAATCTATTAACTGAGTTTAGGAGGAATTTTCAGCAGAAAAAATATTCATTACGGGGCTTCTCTGTGAATTTTCGCTCTCCCGAGGACATACGGGCAAGGATATATTCGGGGTTTTAAAAATTGTGTTAGAAAACAAATTCGCCGGTGCTTTAATCTCCTCTGTGGCGGGACACGGAGATGAGCCAGGGCGATTTAATTTCTCAACGCCGGCCGGAGTTTGGACTCTCCCCTCCCCGAAACACTGCCCGGTCCGGCCCCGCATCCTCTCCCTGCCTTGTCATTCCCGGCCAGAAATAAACCACCGGGACGGAGAAAAGCTGGTTTATTTGCTAGAATAAGAATCCGCCTTATTTACAAGATTTTTTTTTTTTAATCGTATTTATTTTGAAGAATGAAAAGTGTGTTTCTTTGCAAGAATAAAAATTGGGTGCATTTGAGAGACCAAAAAGCCGGTTTCTTTGCGGAGTGGGGAGCCGCTGCTTCGGGAGGTGTGGGACGGGGGGCTGTGCCGTGTCTCGGGGACACGCAGAGAAAGGGGGTGCCTCCCCGCCGAGTGCCCCCTAAATGGGGCTGGGGTCCATTCTCCAGCGGGTCCCCTCGGGCTACACGCAGCCAGGGGCACTGGGGTCCCGCATCTAGCCCCGCACCCGCGGTGCCAGGGCTCTTCCTCGCTCCCTCACCGTAGATATGCGGGGATTTTGGGGGGGAGGGAGGGAGACACGAAGGTGCCCGGGAAGTGCCCTCCTGTTCCCCCGGAGGCTGAGTTGCCCCACGGATGAGTTTTCCTCGCCCCGCGGCCCGCCGCGCACCGTTCTCCTGCCCTCCTCGCAGGGACGGGAGAGCTGTTCCCCCTTCAACGAAAACCCGCAGAGGTGAAGCCGGGGCCCTCTGCGGTGCCACCCTGGCCGCAGGACGGCCGGCACGGAGGGGCAGCCGGGCCGAGAGGGATCCCCCATCCCCCTGCGAGCGAGGGGCGGCGGCCCTTCCGCGCACCCCCCTGGCCGTGGGTGCGGTGCTCGCCCGCGGAAGAAATGCTCCCCAAGGGTGTCCGGGGTGTGTGCGAGCACCCTCCGCTCTGGTACACACACGGGTGTGCGGGACAGCACACACACCCCCCGGCAGATGACCCGCCGCTGTGACACCCCGACCTGAGTGGGGACACGCGTGCGGCGCGGGGATGCGACACGCGTGTGCGGGCACGCACGGGCGGCACACGCAGAGGTCGCGGCCACACCCGTGTCCACAGACGGACGCAGACCCCAGGTTCGCAGCCGTCGTTTGCAAATGCATCCCCGCAGGGCGCAGCCCGGCCGCTCCCCAGCTCCGGCAGCCGTGGGGATCCCCGACCCTGGTACCCATTCCTCTGCACCTTCCCTCCCCAAATTTGTCGGCTTTGTCACTCCCTTTCCCCACTCCACCCAACCCACTCAATTAAGGGCGGCGGCGGGAGCGAGGCTGCGAGAGGGGTGGCTGAGGGCCCCCCGCCCGCTTCCTTCCCTGCACAAGGTGAAAGAACGCGAAAAGGTGAAAACACAGAAATAACCCCAAAAGAGCCGAGGTTTGGCTTTATTTATCCCCGCGTTTCCTTGTGCCCTGCAGCCTCGGGCAGGCTGGACGAGCCGGGTGCCCGGCGGGGCAGCCCCGGTGGTGGCTCGGCGGGCCGGGGGGTGCGAGGGAGTGATGGGGACCCACTGCCCGCGGCGGGGGGCGCGGGGAGCCGCAGGTGCTGCTGGCGGGAGAGACCCGCAATGGCTGTTTGGGTGTTGCATTAAAGCACGCTGCAGTGCGCACACTGCGGCCCCTCCCCCCGCAATCTGCCTGTATGCTAATGACATGCAAAGAGACTCATTTGCATGTTTATCTCTGTCAATGGGCAAGCGTGGCGGGCGCGGTAATACGTTTCCCACCGTGGCGTGGAGGCCTCCCCCCGCCCCGCGCCCCTCACCGCCCCGCCGGGCCGGGGAGGCTCGGGCAGGGCTCTGCTCCGGCCCCACCGCCCAGCCTGGCACCAAGGCAGGTACTGCCACAAAATGGCTGCCGGGGGGGTCTGCAGCCTCCCGAGCACCCACCTCTGCCCCTCAGCACTCCCCGGCCCCCTCCGCGCCCCCTCCCCGCAAACCCACCTCCGGATTTTGTGCTTAAGCAGCCAATCGGAGGCGCGGTACCCTTCCCCCCTCCATCCCTCCTTTCTCCCTCCATCCCTCCTTTCTTCCTCCATCCCTTCTTTTCCACCCTCCATTCCTCCTTCTTCCCCACCATCCCTCCTTTTCCACCCTACATTCCTCCTTCTCCCACTATATTCTTCCTTCTCTCGCTTCCATTCCTTTCTTTATCCCACCTCTATCCTTCCTTTTACACCCATCATCCCTCCTTTTCTACCCTTCATCCCTCCTTTTTCACCCTCCATTTCTTATCTATCCGTTATCGCTCTTTCTCCCCGTTATCGCTCCTTCTCCCCTCCATCCTTCCATCTTTCCTTCTCCCCTTTCGTCCCTCCATCCTCTCCTTCAACTCCCCATATCCCTCTCTGTTCCTTTTTCACCTCCATCCCTCCTTTCCCCCCCACTTTGTACCACTTTCCCTAAACCCAGAGCCCAATCCCCACGCGGGAGGATATTTTTGATTTCCGAGCGACTGGGGGGAAAGAATTTTCCATTCTTCCAATGGGTTCGGACTCTCGCCCGTGTGCTGAGCACCCGGCAATTTGTGATCTCTGTGGGTCCGCCGGCAGCGTGTGAATTACCCGGTGGGCGCAGAGCCGCGAGTGGGTGCCCCAGAGGGGCTCGGCCCTGGTTCCTCTGCTGAGGGGAGTGAGAGGTGTCCACAGGCACTAGTGGGGAGAAGCAGCCCTGCATACATTCACGCGTGCGGGCCCACGGAAGGGACGGACATTGGAGGCACCGGTGCGAGTGTGGGGTTTTAAAATAGCCACACACACACAAAAAAAAAAAAAAAAAAAAAAAAAAAAAAAAAAAAAAAAAAAAGAGCGGGGCACTAGGGTGCGGCCACGCCGCTATTTTCAAACACGCACGTGAGATTGAAAGGCTCTGTTTTGGGGAGCGGGGAGTGCTCTGTCCCCGCTCTCTGAGCGAGGATGCGGTGACCCCAGCGCACCCTCGGCGGGGACGCGGAACAGCGCGACCTCCCCACACTCCACGGGGCGCTGGGACTGGAGGGGGCACCCTGGAACGACTCACGGCTGCAGTGCAATACAGCGTTATATGCGCTCCATTCCATACACATGTAAAGAACACGTATATCCTTATGTTCCGCTATCATTTATGGCGCCGTATTATACTACACGATGCTGCGTGACGCGATGCGAGTGACGGCCCCGCGCCCGGCACGGTCCCGCCGGTGTCCCCGGGCCCGGGCTGTCCCGAGGCGCCGGGGAAGGGCGCCCGCCTCGCTGCGCTGGGCTCGGGGACGGCTTTCGGGGGATCCCTTCCTGTTTCTCCACCCGCTATCCCACTTCCTCCCCGTCCCTTCTCAACCTCTTATCCCCTCCTTTCCTTTCTCCCTCTCCCAAATCTCGCTCACTTCCCCAGTGAAGGTGTGTTCGCTCCTACAGTCCGTTATATCTATTTTAGCCCCGGGAAGTGGAGGGGCATGTGTGTTTATCCCCACGTCCTTCACCCGAAATTCTCTTAGAAAAAAATCAGATCAGCCGAAAACCTAAATCTGCCGAAGGCCCCTAGACTCGCCCCGTTCCGACCAGTTTATCCCAGCACTACCGAGCCGCAGGTAGGGGAAAGGGGTTTATTTGTGGGGTCAGTCAGCACCGCCCTCGGTCACCCTACGGCCTCCGCAGCCCCATGCCATCACACTGTGCAGAGGGCGGTGTGACCCAGCTGGGGTGGTGCCGCTGACCCCCGGCGAGGACTTTGCCCCGAAGCCTGTCCCGGAGAGCAGCGGGTCCGGGGGTGTCGGTGCTCGGGAGCCCTGGGGGTGCCGGCCCTCAAAGACCCCCCCAACCCCGCGGTCCGCTCCCCGGGTGGGTGTTCCCCTCTCGATAGGGGCGGAGAGAGGCAGGCCGGGGCAGAGGCAGGTTTGGGAAGGCCACCTCCCCTGGTTTTCCGACTGCCCCCGCAGGGCAGCGTCCCCGCCGCACCCCGGCCGGGGGAGGGTCCGCACGCCCGGGGGAGGTCGGCTCGGGGCTCCTCATCAGCGTGCCCGAGGCAGGGCTGGTTTTGCCAGGAGTATGTGGGAACCCCTACAGAGAGTCACCCGCCCATCACTCCCCAAAACCTGCTGTGTCATCACGCCCCGAAGCAGAGGCAGCCCCCCAAAAGCAGGTGGGGGGTGTGTTCCCTTACCTGAGCGCTGGCCCGGGGTGCCACGCAGAGCGGGGGTTCTGTATTCGGCTCGTTTTCTCCTGCCGTGTCCCGCAGCAGAAACTTCCTCCGGCCGGGGCCGGGGTCGGCGCGGGGGAGCCGGGCTGTGTCGGGGGGACCCCGCGGCCGGGGAGAGCCGCACACCCCGGGCCGTGTTTATATGTAGAAAGAAGGGTAATTTGAGTGCTTATACCAAGAACCGGGGTTGTTAAGTTTGCAGGCAGACAGCTAAACGGTGCCAAGTGCGGGCAGGGAGGGGGGTGCGGGGGGGAGGCTGGGGGTGTGTAAGAAATAAAGAGCAATTGTCAGAAGCGAACAAAAGGCGGAGGATGGAAAGGAGCTGGGAATCCCAGGGCAGAGCCCCTCGGCGTGGACTTGAACTTGGGCTTTGACACCGTCTGCCAGGCGGAGAGCGGCTTCGGGCCGGGCGAGGCGGGCTGCGGGGGGAGTGACAACAGCCCCGGCAACGCGGAGAGGGGGCATCGCCCCTCCAAACCCACCTTCGGCTCGGCGGGGGGGCACTGCTTCAGAATGCGACTGATCCGGGGAATAACCCAGACGGGCTGAGACCCGACGGGCTCAGCGCACCTCCCGGTGCAGAGCGCGGCGGCGGCGGGGGGACCCCGTCGGGGCTGGCCGGGGCCAGACGGTCGGGGGGGCCGCCCGGTTCTCACAGTCTGCGCCCGAGCCTGGATTCTCTGCACGTCCCGGCCGGTCCCCCCTTTGCTACTATTCAGCACTTAATTGAACATTAATGGCAGCTGGGGATGAGGTCATTGGAGCCGGCTTTTCTCACACATTTTTCATGCAAATCCGCTAAACTCTAAACAAATTTGAATAAAACCCCCTTTGTGCAGGCCCTCCATGGTGTTTTTCCACGGGCCGCTCCGCCTGTCTCCGCACACTTCATCCGGGGAGGGGGGAGCGGCGGGGAGATGAGGGGTGTGGGGGATCTCTGCTCAGGCCTGGAGCGCCAGGCAGACCCATAGAGGCTGTGTCCTCTGCGAGGCTCTCAAGCCCAGATTGCACTAGCAGGGTCCTGCACTGTGCCATCATCTCCACTTGCAGCCCCTTTACAGCACCAGTTCCCCCAGTAATATCCATCAGCAGCACCAGTTCCCCCTGTAACACCTCCACGGAACCAGTGTGCCCCCAGCAGCATCAGTTCTCCTCCAACTCACGCTAATCCCCCACAGCAATACCAGCCCCACAAGCACCCTCAGCAACCCAAATTCCTCCCAGTCCCACCAGTGCTCCCAGCACCCCTTGCCGCACTTGGCAATCATCGCCTCTCTGTCGGGCGGTTTGTGGGTGCTCAGGGCTGCACAGGGTGAGAGCACGCAGACCCCCGGCCCCCCTGCTCCGCAGCCCCCGCGCAGCCCCCATTAGCATCCCCGCGCCCGGCCCCCTGCCCAGCCTTGAACTTGGCCATGCCGGGCTGCGCTCCTTCTGCCTGCCTGGGCTCGCACAATGCCGGCCTTGACCCATTGTTTGCTTTTTTCGGATTTCAGCTGGGAAAGCGGCCACCTCGCGCAGCCTGCCCCGAGCACGCCGGGAGCGGGGCACAATGGGGAACCCTGCTCTGCAGGCAGAAGGGCTCCAAATCATTTGAGAGACATATTCATTATATTCTTTCACGGGGGTCTGTTTGCATTGGGTTTAGCGGTTACTTCCCAGACGGGGTTCAGACCAAATAAAGATCATTGAGCGGCGAGGGATTCGCTCGGGCTTTCAGGGAAATGTGCCTGATGCGGGGCACGGCGCGGCCCGGCTGCTTGGCTCTCGGCTGCTCCCGCTTCCCTGTTGATCTGCCTGGGTTTGTTTTGTGCCCATTGCCTCCTCCATCTCGAGACTGCACCAAATCACACGCTCACTTTTGCAAAAGGGAGAGTTTATTTTCAACAGTGCATGGGGTGGGGTCGGGGGGGGATTTGAATGGGAGAGAATTACAGGCAGTACATTTCTCTTACAGGAACAGAGAAGGTGCAGTAAAACAGCAGCAGGGCTGCTTGGCCTGGATAGGCTCACGGTCCTCAGGGCCCCAAGCACACTGCCTTCAGGAAGGCTGCACTCCCACAGCTTCACAGACCCAGGGATTAAGACCAGCAAGGGCCAAGCTCTGCTCCATGAGCAAAGCCGAGGGCTAAAACCTCCCTCCAAACTTCACACACCTGGTATTTCACCAGGTGAGGCAGTGACTGGCTCAGGTCTCTCTGCCTAGGCACTTCGGTCCTGTTCTGGGGTATTGAGGGCACTGAAGGCGGCATGCAGGAGTGATGTGGGATGATCCCTTGGCTCCCTGTGTTGCCCTGGCTCCCTCCCCATGGCTGCACTGCTGTGTTTCGAAGTGATGCAGAAATCCACTGTGTTCATAAGACAAAGCTGTCTCCTCTCTGAGGCCAATGGAAAAGCAGTTGGGATCCTCCTGGAGAAACTCTGAGAAGTCAGATGGCAAATCCGGGCAGGTGGTAGCCAACTGCAAGAAGGAACTCACAGGCTTCAGAAGTCCCTTGTCCGCTCACTGGGATCTAGGAAGGAAAGAAAAACAGTGGAGTGGTTATGATCTCTGTCAGAGAAATGGTCCAGTGGTGTTTGGCTGAGAACAGACCAACTTGTATCTGATGGAGCAGAACTCCAATCCTATTTCCCTCCTCACCACACGTTTCTCATGGCTCTGGACAAACTTACCCTCTTCCTTACGGGAAAACTGTAGTCCCCAAGATGCCGAGCTTCCCCTGCACCCTCCTCAACCCCTACCTCTGCCTGCCCCGCACACCGCCAGCCAGGGGAGGGCTCACCACTTGTCCTTCCTCCCTAGGCTTTGGGGCATGGGATTACTCTGCATGTCAGAGCCACTAAAGGCACAGCCCTCTGATGTTTTAATCTTCGTGTTAACTTTCCCTGCCCTCGGCGCCCTTGCCTGACTGGAGAAAGTGATACCAAGCCACCGAGCTGGAGCCGAAGCTGTGACACTCAGCCAAAGTCCCCTTCTCGGCTTTCCCCACGCCTCCCGTGCTTTGCCCCACACATCTTCCACCTGGCAGCACATTCTCCTTCCTTTTTCTTGGTTTTTTTCATCTATTTCCTTTACACTTTATCCATGTTGAGTGTGTATTCCCTAGCCTCCAAACCAGTCCCATCCTCTTCCCATCTTCCCTTTGCTTTGCCCATAAACTGTTACACTGCAAGGAGTAAAGACTAATATAACAAATCCTTGAGTACACTTGCAAAAGGAACCATCAGCTGGCTAATTTATTCTTTTTATTGCATCAAATTGTAATTTTATAAAATATTGCAAATTTTATAAAATATTTGCAAGCCCATTTTAAGAGATAAATCTTCTGTGTGGCTCTCTAATGAGCCGCCCTGGGAGTAGCCTGCATGTGATCTGCTGTAGGTCGCACCGCGACGTTCCCAGGCTGTGACTGGATGAACCACCGTAACTCTTTGAACTGTGCAAATACTCCACACTCTGGGGTCCAGGCTACAATTTTCATGGGTATTTTTTCTCTCTCTTAAAAATAGATCTTCTGTAACCCCTTTATTGCAATATTCATAAAGCACTTGATGGAAATCCAAGGAAAATCCCTTCCCTTCTGCAACTTTGAAGCAAGTCTAAACTTAAGAGAGGTAGATGCTAAGCCTACCCCAAGTGCTTGGGTTTAGGGAAAGGCCATGGCCTGTGTCTGCCTCTGGGTGTTGAGAGGACAGACCCCATGCTGTGTGTGTCTAAGGAGACCCAGGCTGCAAAAACCCAGGGCTCAGCACTTCTTTTATCCTGTGTGAGATGAGGAGTCATCCCGAATGTTTTCCCAAGCCTGGCAAGGATGTTAGGTTGAGGACAGATGAGATCTGAATGATGGTAGATGCTTTCCCAAGCCCAGGAGAGGAGGAACCCTTGTTCTCACCACGGGGAAGCCTTTACCTGGCAGGTAAAGTCCTCTGTCCTGGGCAGGGACAGGCTGAGGTTTGGCCTGCAGAGAAACTCCTTTGTAGTGCGGATAGAGAGGATGCTCATTGTTTACCAGACACCAACCCAGCCTGGAAATAACCCACTGCCTGCCTGGTGGGCTTGGAACTTCTGGCACTCAGTAACTGAGGGCAGGAGGGGCTGGACCAACCTGACTGATTTGACATAAGCTTCAGGAAAATTCAAATCTCCTGCACTTTCTCTCCAGGCAGAGCTCAGCCTTGAACTAAGGGTGCCTGCAAAAATAGGGCTCCACCAGGACCCAGTTCCAGGTCCAACACTGCCTTCCCTCCCCAACACCCTGCACAGGGTAAACAACCCTCTGTGTGTGTATTTACTGTCCATCTTTTTTTTTCTTCTTCTTTTTAACTGAATAAATAATTGAAGTTATAGTTCAGCCTCTGCCCCAACACTTGCTCCTGTGCCTCCTTGTGCCCTTACAAAGCCAGCACTGAGGTTTATGCGCTGATAAACTGCCCTGCCACAGCAATTCTGGGCGGTGGGAAGAGAAAAAAAAAAACCTTAAATAATGGTAAATGGATGCAGAACGCTCTGCCTAATCAGATTCCTGTCCCCTATTGAGGCCAGGAAGGAGGGACCCCGCTCCTCCCCTGCCCTCAGCCCAGCCTCCGCTTCACCGGCTCACACGGAGAAACTTTCTGGACAATTTAATCTCGACAGGGTGTTACTTAGAAAAACCTTTTTCACTGTCAATTTTTTTCCCCCCTCCCTTCCACCCCCCCCCCCTTTTTTCTTCTTCCCTCCCAGCCTTGATTGAATTTTGCAAGCCCCTGATATCTTTCTTTTTTGTAGGGATGCACGCTGCTTATGCAAATACCAGCCTTTCATACCAGCCTCCCTGGCTCAAGCCCTCCAACTTGAATGTGACCAAAAGCTGTGCTCTCCCCTGCTAACTCCTTAGCACAATTACACCTCCATTCTGCTCCAGGGGCCCGGGGAGGGGGAAAAAAAAATCATTTTAAACTAATAACACGTGCTGTTTGCTTTGGATAATTACAAGGGAGCTTCGGCTTCTAAGAGCTATGAAATATTCTGTTCAGCAGGGCGGGAGGGAGGCTCCGTGTTCCGCCTACGCCGCGAGTTTTATCTCCTGACGGAGATGCTCGCGCGGCCTCTCGAGGCTCCCTCCATCTCGTGCTCATCCTCTGCACCTGGGCAAGCATTTACATTTCCTACCGAGCAACTTCCCGGTGCTTTGGGCTACAGGAGAGAGGAGAAGGCGCCTGACATTTTCCTTATCTCAAGTTACAATTTCCTGCAAGCATCAAGATAATAAAACATCGGCGATGGGCAAGATGAGCGAAATGAATGCGTCGGCTGAGGCTCCCGCAGCAGCGCGGGAAGGGCCGGGGAGAAAGGACACCCGGGGGATGCGGCTGCTCCGCTGGCTCTCGTTTGCATCGTGGCCCTGACGTTATTGTCCTCCTGCCTTGTCTGCTGGGGAAGTTTATGTGGAGGGCTTTTGCTGGGGCGAGGAGGAGGAGGGGAGCTTTCCCCAAAAGCACCCAGGAATCTGTCAAAAGAGGGACAGAAAAGAGAAGAAGAAGAAGAAGAAGGGAGACAGAGAGTGGGAACGTCAAGGACCCCTGACTAATGAATAGCAAGTTTGCCCTTGAACCTCCCTGGGCTTTGCCATTCCCAGGCTCCAAACAAGGGCTGATGCATGCTTGGGCCCAGCTGCAGGGGGACCGGGCTATGGTTCATCTCAGACACTTTGACAGCCCGGGCCTTTTCCCCACATAGCTCAGACTCGCCTAACTACTCCCCTGGCAACAGCTCAGTGCAGGAACCTGCGCTGAGGCCCTGCCTGCTGCATACAGAAGTACGAGGAGGAGGAGGGGAGCCGCTGGGAGAAATTAGCTAGAGACTGGCTTAACCCATCAAATGCTGGGCAGGCGTTGCCAGCCCCAGCACCCTTTGCTCAGCCCCAGCACCCCCCACGCACCCCTGGGCGCTCACTGGCCAGCATCTGCAGTGGAGCTGGAGAGGGGCAGGGGTGGGTTAGACAGGCTGAGTCGCTGTATATCACAAATCCCACGACCTGCTGCTTCACCACGACCCAGTGCCTTGGACCTCATGAGTCTGAAGGTCCTCATGGTGCCAGGGATGTAGGAGGGAGCCAAAGTAGCCAGCTGGAAAAGGCCACCGGACACTGAGAGGAAAGGGCACGGCCTCTCCCCGCTGTGGTGGGACAGAGCATCCCTCTCTGCCAGCCAAAATGAGGGCAGGGGCTGGATGAGAGGCACAAACTTGCCCTGGATGCTCTTTCTGCATTGCAGATCAAAGGCTGGGGACGAGCTGGCCTTAGGGGTCTGCACTGAATGGCTGGAGAGAACAGGCACAAGCACCCGGCGGCTCTAAAATGCGACCCAGAAACGTTCCCACATCCCAGCCCCATATAAATCAAGGGGGAAAAAAAGGGGGAGCTCCATCCCAGCCTCTGTTTTTACAGAGCATCTTTCATGTGCAGTCCCTGAGAGAGGGCTTTGCCGAGCTTGTTAAGGATGGCTCCTGCGCCAGGCAGAGAGGGGGACGCACCATATGGAGAGGAGAAAAAGAAAAGGGGACACTGAAAATGGAAAATTATGCAAAGCAGGAGGAGAGGCACTGGGGGAAAGGGGGGAGGGAGGCAGCAAGGAGGTGGGGGATGGGGAAACAGGAGGCTGGAAGGGAGCCCTGACTTGGGGAACACCATTAGCTGGCACTGGGGCCGCATGAGGAACAGAAGTGACCAGGTGCAGGACAGCCCTTTGTACCCTTGGGTGCTGTCACTGGAGGGCAGCTCTCCAGCCTGGCCTTCCCTGAGAGGATCTGGGCTGTGCCAGGGTGATGCCCAGCTGGACTGTGGCGGGTGCATTCTGTTTCTAGAGTTGTGCTGCACTGGGAGACACAGAAATATGGGGTCCATGGTGACCTACTTCAGATGTGTCCTGGGGACCTTTGTTACTATAGCAATGAGGTTTCAAGCAAACATTATGGTCTTCTGGACAAGAGTTTTGCTTGCCATCAATCACAAAAACCAGACTCATGTAAGGAGGTGCCAGGGCATTGTAAGAAAAGGCTCTGATCAACAGCAACAATAGCAAGGGCCCAAACTGCCCTTGGGTCTCAGCTGCCCAGGCAGTGAAGGTGGATGCTTGGATGAATGAAAGGAGAATCCGAATTCAACTGCCAGAGCTCTTCCCTTCCCCTTGGACCCTGCAGAGTCCTGGTGCTGCAGGGTGAGCTGCAGGCCCAGCATGGCTCAGGGATGCTGTGCAGGCATTCCAGTCCAGGCTTGTGTTACTGCCCAGCTCGTGCTCAAACTCCAGCATCTGGCCTAACGTGGTGTTTGGAGAAATGACTTGGCCCTTCCCAACCCAGGTGTAGAGATCCTTTTCCCTCTCCTGGAAACACTGCCCAGCTTTGGAGAAGCCACCCACCTTGTCACTGACAGCTTCTTCTTCCCAAAGCCACTCTGTGCCCTAAACTTGTGGCACTCTGCTGGCTCCCTGTCATGGGCCACGACCACCTTGCACATCCTCATTGGGTGCAAGCCCCCTTCTCTAGCCCATCTTTCACCCAGCAAGGAAAGCCCCCCATGCCCATGCTTGGTGCTTGTTGCTCTGTGACTCCTGCTTTGTCCCCTCCATGCCATTCCCATCACCCCATTCAGTGGCTTTTGTTCAGAGCAGCCAGTGTTTTTCCTTCACTCTCCTCAGCATTGCTTGACACTCAGGAACACAAACTGTTCCTGGCTTCCACCTCTCATCTCTCTTGGTCCTGTCACAGCCTTTGATCTCACCCATATCTACCACACTACTCCCTTTTCTAGCTCCTTCTGTTTGTTCCATCAGGAAACCTTCCCTTGCTGCATCCCAAATGGATCTGTTGATAAACCCATCTACTGTGCTTCCCTCCGTTTACCAATGGTTAATTTGCCACCAGCCCTATGCCCTTAAATCCTCATTTCAGGCAGGTGTGGGGCAGATTCCTGTGAGGCCAGTGCACAAGAGGGGCTGGTTCAGAGACAGGCGTGGGCTGCAGAGCTGGGCACGCTCGCCCTGCCGTACACGTGTTCCTGCCTGCACATGCCAACACCTACACGTTCCTGCCCACGTTCCCGCTGCCGGATCCAAGGCTGTGGGATTTCAAGGGGAGCTCTTGCTCTCCAGTGGGGCACAGGCATTACCTGAGCAGCATGGCTGTAGGTTGGGATTTGGGCTGTTTGGTCTTACAGTCACCACACTGAAAAGATGCTGTACCCATTTAGTTTCTTCAAGAAAGAGTAAGGCTACATGTGTTGGCCAGATCCTCAGCAAAGCCCTGGAATAAGCTGTAGGCACTGAAGAGGATTCATCTAAGCAGCATACAAAGAAAAATAGCAAAAAATAAAGTTCACGGGGGCACACGAAAAACAGAGCTTCCACCCACAGAGCAGCTGTGTGGGGCTCTGAAGACAGGCAGGCAACGTGGGAGAGCTTGCTCTCAAAAGGATGCATTTGCAGCAGCTCCCCTTCTTCAACCACTGGAGGTACACTGAGGTACCTGCCCTGCAGAGACACATTTCAATCTTCAGGCACAGGACTTTGTCCTGAGCTGCTTTTAGGCCAGCTAGCCCTTGTGGCAGCATGATGCAAAAATGAGATGTGCCTTCGTGGGAGAGGAAGAAGAGGGATGTACTCTAACCCTTGGTATTCTGACACAGGCAAGAAATTGCCCCTCCACGAACAAACCCAGGCAAAAGGGCTGTTGGGTGTTCTCCCTGCAAATTCCCACCCACTAGGAATGGGTGGTGTGGGGAGAGCAGATGGAATTCAGGGTGTCCTGGCCTCAGCTGCTGTGCTGGAAGCTGAACCGTTTCCAGGGAGGATATGGCAAGAACAGTGAGTCCTGCCCAAGTGACGGTCCAAAGCGCTGGCACTTCGTCCTGATTCAACCTCGCCCCAGATTCCCGCCCTTGGCTCGCATCCAGGTTCCTTTCTCCTTGACCCATCTCCATCAAAAGAAGCACTGTTATGAGTCTCTGCCCTGAGTTTCTAGTCTACAAATAGAAGCAAAGCAGCACCTGCTCCAGAGCTGAACATTTCCACTAAACCCTATTTTGATGCCTGTCCCGGCCAAGTAAATCTTTTGGGACCACATCACTTGTATGAGAAGTTAAATATTTCAACTTCCAGCAATACAAGACAGTGATAGGATACTGAACTACACAATTGCTGTATGTCCCTGTACTTCCACCTTGGCTGCAGAGATGCCCCACAAGGGCTCATCTACAGCAAATATTTCTCTGGACAGGGACAGACACTTGGCTGCCTTGAGCACTGGGGCCGATGTGTTTATCGGGCAGCAAAGCTGGCCCTGCCATCCCTCCCTGGGAAGCTGTGCCATGGGAGCTGCTAAAACAGCATTTCATTTCCAAACAGGGCCCCAGAGACCTCTTGTGTGAAGGATTCAACAGAGCGAGGCGGGGTAGAGCAGAACAAGGAGACACAACCCCAGGCTAAAAACAAGCCAGACCCCAGGTTTGATGGACCTTATTGCTCTGCACCAGGGCTCAGGCTGGCCTGTCCCCTTGAATCAGTGCCAATCTCTCCTATGCCACCAGTGATGGGGAAACGGCAAATTGGGATTTTTTTCACTTCCTTCTTCCCCCCTTTTCCCTCCCCTAACTCCTTTTCCGCATCATAAGCAAAGTCCTAATAAAGCTCCCATCCCCACTGCCAGCCTTGCACCATGCTCCCAGCAGAAAAGAGATGCAAAGCCACGCTTGGAATCTGATTCCCCGGCTTTAAACGCTGCTCTGCCAGCAAAGTGCGACTTGAAAGCTCCCCTGTCACAGTTACAAAGCTCCGAACAGCCCTTCCTCGGATAATCACGCTTATCTCCAGATTAAGAAAGAGAGACCTGCAGCTGAGGCTGGTCACATGGGCTGGGATGTGGGCAAATCTCTTTTAAACAATCCCCATATAGCTGTGACCTCCACCGCAGCCCAAATACACCGTCCCTTGGTCCCACTCGAAAAGCAGCTCTGGAGACATGACAGAGCATGTGAGAGGAGACTGGGCTGGTGATGGGGGGGGCGGAGGAAACCACGGGGGAGGAGTGAGAAAGCAACGGAGAAGAGGAGGGTGAGAAAGACGGAAGAAGAAATAAGTGAAGGGAGGATGTGGGAGAGGAATAGGATGTGGTGGAGAGGGAGGAAAAGTGCATGAATGGAGGGGGAGGATGATGAAGGACAGGGAGGTCTCTGCTACTCTTCCTGTTGGGGATTAGTTGTCCCTGCACTGTCCTCAGTTTAACTCTTCCCACTCTGTCCCCGGCTGGCAGCATAGCCCGATTACGTGACTCCAGCTGTGCCAAGCAGCCTTGGCAGGGTGAGCACGTTACCTACTTTGCTGCCACGGATTCATTAAGAGGCTTTGCTTGTGTGGGAATAGTTATCCCAATGGGGAAAGGGAAAAAAACCCCTTCTTGCAGATCAACCTGGTGAAGAGCTCTGACAAAGCGGTTTCCACAGCCCTGCCCAGAATTTAGGAGCAGAATTAAGGAGAGGTAGGGATGTGCAAACAAGAGAGGAGGGCACAGGGATGGGAGGTCAGCTGGAAGGGGTCCTTAGCATGGCCACTGCTCGGAGATGAGGCATCAGACAGGGAGGGAACTGCAAGCCCTTTGCAGGATGCTGGTGCCTGGTTTTTCTTTGTGAATAAAGGCCACCTTGCATCTGGGTCAGGTACGGATGACACATTCACCCTCTGTGTAAATGAGAGGTCTGAGCAACTGCAGAGGGACTTTTTCCAACAGCAGGTTCCCCTCTTACATCCATGTGGGATTAACACAATTCCTTTGCAGTGGAGGAGCCCAAACAGCTCTGAAATGGGCACAGGGTGCTGGGATTGCACTGCTCTGAGGATGCCCACTTTGTGCTGGCACTGACATGGGGTTTCCAGCGGCGGCCACAGGCTGCAGCCCGCGGAGGGACCGCAGTGCTGCCTCTCCAGCTGCTCATTATTCACCCTGCGCAATTAGGCACCGCTGATAAGACACATGAAATTGCCTTTGTTCTCCAACTGGAAGACCTGCATTTCATGGGAATCCCTTTTTTCCTGCACATTACTGATGAGCTGCCCACTGTACCTACTGCTAGAGTGGCAGTGAGGATTTTGGGGCACTCTTTGGGCTGGCCCTCGTAGATGTCCTGTGCAGGTTGATGGGGAGGTGTAGCCTGGCCCTGCCTGTGTTCCTGGACTTCTCTGAGCACAAAGGAGAGCTGCTCCTCCTGCAGCCCACTCTGCCCCACCAGGGACTTGTCAGCTCTCCTCCAGGCAGGTGGCTTTGTTGCTTCCTGGCTACTCCACCATCTCCCCATGTCACTTCCCAGCTTCCCTCCCAGTAGCAGAGGAAAGCCCAGTGCAGCTGCAAAGTCAGTGGGGGAAGAGGCATCAGCCTTACCCAACCCAAACCCTGCTGATGCCAACAGCCACCTTCGTTTATGACCTTCCCCTTCCTCCCCAGCCAGCCCAGCAGGAACCAACCCCATGTTCTGCTTCTTGGACCAAGCATCTCCCACCCAGGCTCCCTGCAGGGCCAGCCCTGCTCCATTTTCTGTCAGCTCCTGCTCTTCATTACTTCACTGCATCAGAACCCAAGTATGGAAGAGAAGGCAAAGCAAACTGGAGCCAACATCAAGCTGGGTGCTACCAAGCTCCACGGGAAGCAAGCTTTGCTCCAGTAAACTTCCCCAAATGCCTCTGCTTCAGAGCAGTCTTGTGCCATGTAAATGCCTGCTCTTTCTGCATCTGGCAGCTGCTCAGATGGGACCACAGGGAGAAAAGACATCTTGGCCCATTCAAGAGTTTCTTCCCATTCTGCTCAAGAAATGTATGTGGGCTCTTAAGTCTTGTTGATTTAAGGGAAAGGATGCAAAATTAATTTAGACAGAAAATTAATTAGATGTGAACTGATGTTTACATCCCTACACATACAATGAATTCTTGTGTGAACCTACAGAATGCAGATGGATGGATGGATGAATGATAACAACAGTCTAGGAATGACATTATGTGCTGGTCCATACGCTGGGGATGTAGAAAGACTTTTCTCTGCATTGGTAATTAATAACTCTATCCTGAGCAAATGTTGATAAATCCTTTATAGAGCACGTTATCTCTGTCTCTCCAACTCCTGTTCTGCATTTCCATTTGCCTGTTTCCACTGCTCCACCCCTGGCACCCACACGCTTCACTTCCCTCCCATATTTTGTAACTGGTAGCAGCTTTGACTCCCTTTCTGGAGAAAGAGGCGGAGGTTTTGTTACTGGGGCTTTGTGTGACTGATTGCATGTGTATGTGTGTATACAAAGATGGATACAAATCCATTGGAAATAAACACCTTTTAAGGGACTTGAGAGAAAGACACACAGGGCAGAGGAGAAGAAAGAGCCTACAGACCCTCAGTCAGACAATCAGCCAAGATGAAGAGAAAGACCCAGTGAACCAAAAAAAAGCCTCAGTTCTCTTTTAAACTCTCCATGATTTGCAACGAAAGCAGCAGATCCCATGGCTGGGAAGCCGAGCTGTGGCGATGCAACCCTCGCCCCTTCTCCCAGCCCCGCACAGCTCAATTACCCCAGGCTGCCAGGAGCACACCCCCACCGCCCCGCATCTCCCCCGCCGCCGAGACAGCTTTCACCAATGGAAGGAGTACAAATATATTCATTGGCACCTTATCAGACATGCATGCAAAACTAATTAACATGGGGAGACATGCAAGCTGCCACCCAGCCACAAATACACACCCACGAGCATGCACACACACACGCACGCATGCACAAGGCAACCCTTGTCTAGGGGGGACATTCAAAAGGCTTTGTCACTAATTTAGGCATCTGTCTCAGTCTGGTCTGGTCCTCCTGGCTGGGCTGGAGTTGTGGTTTTTTTCCCACTCTGTTTGACAATGCTGGGAACATGCCCGGAGACCCCTCATTCAAATCACCCCTTGACAATGGTCTCATTGTGTGAGCATATAGAAAAGGGAAAGGATGGGGGAGAAGATGTGGAAGGGGGGTAAGGAATTAAAATGTGAACCCAAGGAAGTGTTTACTAACACAAGCCTCGCAGCTGCCCTGTCTCTCCTCCACCCCCTTCTTCCGCCCCCGGCCGCTCCAATGGCCCAGCTCGTCCCCAGTTCGAAGCGGACAGCAGGATGTCGGGACAGTGGAGTGGGAGCAGGGCTGCACAGAGGTGCACTCAGAGCTGGCAGAATGAAGGGATGAAGCCTCAGGCCATTCAGGTCTTTGGCAGCAGGGGGGCAGGTACAGGTTAGAGAAGAGAAGATAGAGCCAGAGATGCCTTGGAGAGGATTAGGGACTTAAAATGTCCTGGGAAGGACATCTTCATGGAGGAGCAAGAGATTTATGGGTATAACCACTCCAAGGCTTTTCCAGGCAGGAACAAAAAGTGCTTAAACCTGGCCTCGTGGATTTAGAGCAAGTGAGCAGCCTCGCTGCACGGTTTGGACTGCTCTCTTTGGTGCTGCTGCCAGACATGCTACAGCACGAGAAGAAAGGGGGGAGCAGCAGGGAGTTGGAGCTGGGGGCTCAGAGGGTGGACCAGACTCCCTCCAGGAGCCCACTGTCCACCTATTGCTACTTATTAAATACCAGGAGGAAAAAAAAAATAGGGAAAAATGCCTCAATGCCCTGACCACCCCCAGGCACGCCCGGGGGAGGAAATAGCCAAGGTGCAGATGGGGGGTGTTGGACCCAGCCCCACCGCGCTTGGCTGGCCTTGGCAGGCTCCGTTCAGCTGGAAATGCCCAAGAGCCAGCAGAGCAAAGGCAACGGGAGCTGGGGAGGGGGAGAAGATGATGACAACGTTTTCCATACATGCAAATGCATCCACACAAGATACCCAGAGGGAGACAAAACAAAGAGACCTCAAAGAGGCTGGCTCTGAGATCCGCACAAAGCCAGATACCTCCGCACACCTACGGTGTTTGCACGTGAGGGCCTGTGCAATGCAAGATGCAATGCTGCCCAGAGGTTCCCCCCAATCTGAGCAGATATCAGCCTAAAGAAAGCCTGGTGGAGGAGCCCAGTGAAAGCTGCAAAGACAAATGCCACAATCCCACATCCTCCTACACAAACAGGTGCACCTTAGGAGTAAAAAACTATTCCTGTCCGTTAGCTTAGTCAGAGAAGAGAAAAGCTGTGATGCAAACCCACATGAGCCTTGCCTTGGTGGGCAGAGGTAGCTCAGCTCCTCCAACACTGCTCCTGCAGTCAGATTCACCCCCTAGACCTTTGTGTGCTTTCCATAAAATTCCTGGACATTACTAAATAGGGCCGGGCAAAATGTCACACAGAAACCCAAGAATGTACATGAGGCAAAAAATTTATTTCTCACAACCATTGCGACAAAAACAAAAGTCACCTGTGCAAACATTTCTGCTTAAAAAAGGGAAACTACTGCCAAGTAAGCAAATCTCTGCTTTTTATCCAAACAAGTGGTTGTGAGCAGTTTTATTGCCGCATTCCTGTGCCCCAATACACAGGGACAAGCACTCGACACACAGTGACACGCAGGGACTCGGGGACAGAGCTGTTGTTTTAATAGGGCAATGAAGACAGCAAATGAAATAAAACCCTACAGAGATCAGCTTGCAGAACTCAAGGCTGAGAAAATCTATTTGATGGTAAAAGGAAACAAGGACACTTGTGATTCTGCTCTCATTTCCATGCTGTAAATTTGGGCAGCTTCTACTGAACGCAATTAAATCCTCACTTAGGACTTAATCTGGTGAAGCTGAGGGCAGACCTTGCTACAAGACCCACATCTGAGCTCTTCCCCTCAACTTGCTCTGCAGAGGCCAGCAGGAGTTGTGAGAAAACCGAGTGAAAAAGCAAGGGAATTCATAGATCCCTGCCAGTGTGGCCATTTCAAAGCCCCCTTCAGCTCTGTCTTGCCTCGTCTCTCCTTCCCCAGTTATTTGCTGCTTTGCTCATGGAGCTTTGGCTGCAGGGAACAGAGTCAGTACCAGCCTGGCAAGCACAGAGACTCGATGGTATTCGGGCATCTCCTTCCCTTTGCCTCTAATCAGAACTGAAAACCTTAGCAAACCCCCAACACATCCATTCCCTGCCTCTGGTGGCTGATCCATCCTTTCCTATACTCTTAAGGTCCCAGTGGGGATCCCATGCAAGACTCCTGCAAGAAACCATGCAAGACCCTCTGTTATTAACACCTCTTTTCTTTACATTTCCCTTTAAGACAGGGCATTTCAAAGGCTTTTGCCCAACAGCACAGTTTAACACACTGAGTTTCCCAACAAGTAATGCAACTTCTCACCTACTTGTACTACACAGGTAAAGTCACCTCAGGGCTGTGATCTTAAATCCACACATGCTTTTGCCCATGGATGTTGAGAGCTGTAAATCTCAACATCTCATTAAACAGATCACTCAGAACAGATTGCCTCACAACATAACTTTTTGGCTGGCCACTACCCACGAGCAGATGATTTTACATGACATTTATTCATGCAAATTGCTGAGGCTGAAGACTGGTTACCCAGCAAGAGCATAAAAAATTACAGTTTAGATGCATAAATGCTGGCACCATGAGAGAAGACACGATGAGACTGGAAACACATCCCCGGGTTTCACATAGAGTGCAACGAAACTTAGAGGGAGTCCTCATCAGATGGGGGTTTATCAGGAATGACCCCCCAAAAATGATCCGGGGGAGGCAGAGGAAGGCATGTGCAAGGCAGCAGGGGCTACAGAGAAATGAACTTCTCCTGCTGCATGTGCAGGAACCTGCCATGGGGAGAGCACACGCAACATTTTACGTCACTCACAAAGCCTACTCTGTCCAATAAAGTGGGGAAGTAAAACAAAGCATGAAATCCAGGCATAAATTAGCATCCCTCTAGCCTAGCTTTATTTGTGCTGCTGCTGCTGTGGATTAGCATCTAGCTGGCTGACAGGCTGATAGGCAGACAGAAACAGGGAGAAATAAAAAAAATAAAATAAAAAAAAAATAAAAAATAAAAAAAAATCAGTGGGTGACTTTTTTTTCTCTATGGTTCCTGGGATGCCTGCCTTCAAAGTGCAGGCAGTGTTCATCCCTTTAGGACCCGAATTTTTCCATCTTCCTGTGAGAGCAATAGGCTCTGTAGGAAAGCAAATCCCCCTGAGATATTTGTGCCTGCACCCTGTGGAGCCGGCACCCGTCATCTAACGCAAGCCCAGTGCGAACCCGTCACATCCTCAGTCAGCATCCCTCCGGCATACACAGCTCCACTGCAGAGAGCCACAGAGCCCGGCAGCAGCTATGTGTGGGGCTGGGAGACCTTGAGGATAGCACCTTGCCACAGGCACACACAGGGAGCAGGTGCCTCGGGGTTAGCTCAGGATCATGTTCACCATCGCTTGGGGCAGCTGCTCCCTGCGCGGCGTGCAGCGACGGCTGGGTTTGGTACCTGATCCCAAATGACATGACCGGGATCTCACGCCCGCATCTCCTCTCAGTTTGTGTCAGAAATGTGTCACTGCCAGCTCCTCGGGCAGGAGGACCTGCAGAGAGCTTCCATCGGGCTGACACACAGCCTCCCGCTCCTCAGGGCTGCATGGCAACATGAGTGGTCGTCACCAGAGACATCCCTCCTCTCAGGGCTTGGTGGCCTCATGCCCACCCGCCATTTCCAAGCACAGCCATGAAAACACAGCACTAAAGAGGTGCCAGTCTTGACAGCCACCACTCCAGTCCTTCCCAAACCAAAGGAGCCTTTCTGCCCTAGCAACTTCAGGCAGCAGAGAGCAGCTGGGAAGCTCCTCAGTGTGGCACTTGTGCACAAACTGGGGGAACAGCAGCGGTAAACTTGACTATGGTAAAAGCAAAGCCCGTTTCCACTGTCATTGAGCCATTCAGAGCTTGGCTGGGCTCTCAAGTCACAGGAGATTTCTAGTCCTTGCTTGTCTTTTAATGAGCCAAACACAGAGCTCAGTTTTTAGGCTACGGAAATCAAATTTTCAGCCACTTTTCAAAGGTGGCCTAGAAAACACAGACTAATTCTGCACAGCCATAAAGCAAGCCCCTCAGGACTACAGCACACAGTTCAAACACCCCTGTGTCCCTCTGCCTGCCACCATGATTCTCACTGAGCAGGTCTGATCAGAGGATGCAGGTGTGAAAATTCCCCAAGATACAGAGGATCCCTCCCCAGCAGAGCCCTTACAGCTCTCAGCCCCTGAGCCAAGTGCACTGGCCCCACTGATCATTGGTGCCACAATCCCAGTAGGCTGGTACTGCCTTTGGAGCATGGAGCAGGCAAAGCCTTTCTTACAGCAGGCATCTGTGGCCAGTTCTGCTTGCTCCATGCCCAAATGGGTCAACACAGGCAGGTTTTCCCCAAAGGAGGCAGAAGGGCACTCTGCAGAGCTTCGAGACAGCTGCAGCTGATGCATCCCTGTTCCTCCAGCCACGCCTTCCCTAGAGTGCTTGATCCAAGTCTGGAATAAAGCACATCATCCCCATCTTCATCCCACTGCACAAAACCAGACACTGCCCTCCACATCCACGCACCCACAGAGGTATCTGTGGAAACATCCCATAGTAGAGTGGTTTTAGGGGCTAGAAAGGAAGGGAAGAAGGATGAAGAGAGTGTAGAAACCGGAGCCTTTGTTTCCCAGCACTCAGCCTTGCTGCTAATTAGGTAGCAGAGACCAGCCACTTCCTACCACATCCTCAAGCTCTTGCAGCAATAGCAGGCACTCCTTTAGTTTCTGTCCTCTGGGATGAGAAGGAGGCAAGGAGGCAGAAGTCAGTCAGAGCCTACAGAAAAGCAACAAGCTGCAGGAAGGATCTTTCCTTTGCAAGGGAGCAGGCACCTGATGGGCTCCCCAGCCAGCACTTATCTATGTGAACCATTTGTTTTCTCCCCAAGCTCTCAGCTTGCTGTGACACATCACCCATTCACCTGATTGCAAGCAAAATGAATCAGATGGGTCCCAGCCTTGCACCCACTCAGAAGCTCTCTATTTCTACTCTGCTCCTCAGTGCCACGCCATCAGAAAGCTCAGCCTGGGGACTGTGCAGGACCACAACTGCCTTAAAAGCTTGGTACAGGTCCAGATTCACACATGCAGCTTGCCCTTCATTCTGGAAAGCTCCAGTACACTTCTGCGTAAGATGTATTAAAACTCACACTGGCAACAGCACATTCAGAGAATCGGCCACTGGGACCAAGGCAATACCTATGAAATGTATCACAAATGGACTGAAGGAGCACATTCCCTTGAGTCACTGGTCCAAGTGGCAACTTGGGACATGTCTGCAGCAGCCTGGGGAGATCCTGCACAGTCCCATGAGGACACCATAGAGACAGCATCTCCTTCTCTGGCTCTTAAGCAGAGTCTTCCACAGTGCTGCACACAGTACATGACCTCCCAGTTAAAGCAAGGACCAAATAAATTTTAAAAAGGTTTTTTTTTTTTTTTTTTTTTTTTTTTTCTGAGTTCTGGCAGTGTGGAAGTAAAATACTGTTTTTCAAGCTGTTCTCAGAATGAGACAGAGCCACACATATCCACAGGCACAGCCAGTCTGCATCTGTACAGCCTTGCTCCCACCACCTTCATTAGTACATGCAGAAATGTGCATCCCTCTCTTGTAGAATAGGGTGCCAGGGACCAACATCACCAATTATTACCTCCCGGACCACAGACCTCTGTGCCCAAGTTTCTCTGTGCCCACGGCCATACAACAGTGGCTGGGACCATTTCTGAGAGTCCTCAGTGTTTCTAGGGGCTTTAATGAGACTCAAGCCAGTCGCTATCCAACCCAGTGTGATCCATGACACTCTGTGTTGTCAGTCTCTCTTGTACTCCCTGTTTGGGCGTTACACAGCATCCTGCACTGTCAGCCTTGAGCTTTGAGTCTTGATCCCCAAAATTGCTAAGACTCATTCCAAAAGCCAACTAATTGGAGGAGTTTTTTTCAGACTGATAATGACTAAGCCCTACAAGGTCTTTGACTTGTTTCCAGAGTTTTCCCTGCAGTTAAGATGTCCCTAAATACATTTCTTGTTAGCATAATTCTATTAATTTTAAGTGAGAACTGAGACTTTTAAACAGTCCTTGATTACAGTTGCTTGGGGTTTGCAACAGACACCCCAAATCCCAAGGTTTGCTCTAAAACCCCTGCGAATTATTCTAGTCCAGCCTTGCCAGCTGCTCTTCTACCCAAAAGGCTCCTTCCCTTGAGAGCAGGGTAGTAGAAGAAGGGAAGAAAGCTGGAAAACAGCCATTTCTGGGACTACAAATCAAATCAGGAGGAACAGTCCCAAAAGCCTCTCTTAGCCTTGGCCACCAGCAGCAGCTACTCATGAAGCTCCCACCAAGTGAGAGCCAAAGGAAGAGACACATTGATCCTGCCTTGCTAGATTTTATGCCAAGCTTGTCAGCAAGGCACGCTCAGCTTTGGCTGCCCAGGAAATGCAAACCTCTCCTTTGTGTGGCTTTCTGGACACCTCCTGCTGCCCTCCGTAAATCCCAAAGCCAGCAGCATCCCTTGCAAGGTGCATACACCATGCCAGAGGCAGCAAAGACGTGCTCCTCACAGCCTCCTGGCCCCAGGCCTTCTGCCAACACCGTCCCAACATGGGGCACGCAGGCAAAAGAGCTGCCAGAGGAATCCACGCCAAGTGGCGCTGAGCACGACCTTTCTGCTTTACAATGGTAACCTGAATCCTAAATACTGGATTTCTAGGCACGCATTAAAGCCATGAGACAATGGAGACGGCGAGGCTGGGGCTGGCTGCAAGCCAGCTCCATGCCGGCCCCGCCAGCACCCGATGTTTCCCATTTCCTTCTTTTTTCACCATGGCAGATAAGCAAAGTCCCCCTAAGCCAGGAGGCAGGTGCATGCACAAGCTCGCCCCTGACTTGGGGATGGTACGTGACTCGCCCCTATAGAAGGTGGATGCCCAAGAAGACCCAGAGAGTTGGTTGCTTTCCCCTCTCCCTCTCACTCTCATATGAGCATTGCTTCTCCTTTAATTGGTTTCATTCATGGCGGCCCTTTGCTAAATGTAATTATGCCAGGCTCTCTCCATCTGTCTGTGTTCAGGAAGAGCCATCGCTCTCACTGTTTTTATCTTCAATCTTTATTTCTACATTAATCCCCGCTCTGCAGCTCACATGTACAACAATGTCCAGGACCTCCTGAGGACATACAGGCACATAATGAAGAGCAGGATTTGTCCCTGGGTCTCTCATGGCTGGAGGACATTTTTTCACAGGGAAAGCCCCGTACTTCAGTCACTCTGTAACATCTCCATCTCCCAATGATACCTGCACAAGCCAGTCCTTTTGCAGACACTCAAAAGTTGCCTATGAGCCCAGGCAAGAGGAGACAGCTTGATTTTGTCTGCATCACAGAGATGTCTCTGCCCTGTCTTCCCAAGCCCAGTACATAAAGACAGCAAGATGTCTGCTTAGGTTGACATGGACCGCTTTTCACATGAAGACAGCATTCAGTCCCAAACTACCATGCTCATTTTCCTTTCCAGGAATGCAGACAGGGTGAACACGGCTGAGCACAGGGATTAACAAACCTCAGCTCTTCAAGGGCAGCTCATAGCTGCATAGCTGAGGCTGCAAAGCGCCCAACACACCCAGAAGGATTTCATCCCTTGGGATTCATTACCCAAGGTCCTTACACCTTCCTCAGCCAGAGCAGGTAGATCTTGGGGGAAAACAAAATGCTAAAGGAGCTGTTGGTTTATCAAGAGACCAAACTCAGTGACACAGACCCTGGGCAACCAAGCACCATCTGGTGACCGCCGGCTCCCGACACAATAGCCCACGTTGGCATGTTTATGATAGAGACCAGAGGCGGATTCCCATTATCCCCATCAGATCCTGTGATGTGGTTTCAGGAGAAGGACCATGAGAAGCAGATGGGATGGCAGAAGAGAAAAGAACGCAGTGAGACAGACAGACAGGAGAGATTTATATGAAGCTAAAGCACATACCCATAAACATGGGATAAGTAAATAGCATGTAAGTATGAAATTAAATGCAGGGAATCCATGGCATCCAGTAATCAGTCAAATATCTCCTTCACCCCTTTTTCAGTTTATCATCGGCATTTTAAAATGAGATATTTATGCCAATAAGTAAGCCAGTTGTATACTGTAACCCTGCAAATATTGGCTTGGATCTGAGAGATTCATCCCGACAGACAATTCATTTTTACAGTTATTTTTGGACTCCCAGCTTTCGTGGAACACCGGCTCTCTGTGTTGGATTTTATGCCCCTGAAATGTATTTACAATGCATGGCATCTGTATTGTGCATTACACACTTAAATCATTGCATTTCATTCATCGCTTGTAAAAAAAAATATTGCAATATCCTGAAGCTCTGAATACTCAAATTCAAAATATAACTGCTGCATTTTCAGAGTAATGCTATAAAATAATGTTGTATTTTTAGATAAAGGAGGGAAAATTGATCATGAGGAACATGGATTCCCAAGATCTGGGAAGAAGGGGAGTTTGGATTTCACACCACGATAAATGGGAAAAAAATAAAACTAAAAGCTGAAAAACCCACAAAGGTTTATTTTCTAAACAAGAACATAGAAACATTTTGTCACTTAAACAAAGGGAGGAGGGCGGGGGAGTCTCCGCATCCTTGGCTTGCTCTCTGCAATGGACAAATACTATGAGAAACAAAAAAAGCATGGCATAGTTAGCAGGAGCTCAGCGCTTTAGAATTAATGGTATATATTTAAGTTCCTTTTAGGGGAAGCCTTCTGCAATTGGGGGGAAAAAAATTCTTGGTTTTTAAAGGCTTCTGTCATTGTTGCCCACAAGCAGAAGAGAAAGGCTCTTTCTTTGTCATCCGGGGGTTTATGGCAACACCTTAATATGTCCTTTTCATAGGTGAAGCAAGGCGCACAAAGCAGCCGCGTGCCAACGCGTCCCCCCCGCCACCAGCAAAATAAATAAATGGAGGAACGCGGGGACGGCGGCCGTCGTAATCCCTCGGCAAAGAGGCAGCGAGGATGGTCTGGCGGGGTAAATATTGCACGTCTCCTGCCAAACCCCGCGTGGGCTATTGTCCCACCACCCCTTTTAGATGTCATTAAGGATTTTTCGCATACAACCAAACGAGCGGAGGGGATGAACGCATTCGCTTCTTCCCCACCAGTTGGAGAAGCCATGACAAGGCGGCTGGGAGCCGGCGCAGGAAAAACACAGGGCAAATTAGGAAGTATGTTAATTCAGTTAATATCACAGAGGGGCTGGCGGGCGGTGGGGGGGAGGTGTGCGCGCAGATTTTCCGCCCGAGGAAGGAGGTGGCAGAGAAAGAACTGGGGCATGCCAGCTCCCGTTATTGTTCTGCCTTCATCGGTAATTAGCAAGATAAGGAGGGGACGGCGTGAGGGAGGCAGCGTGGCGAGGACAAGGCAGCGCTGCACCCCACCTCATGCCCATGCGGCCATCTTACAGGCGGCGCTCGCCTCCCGCAAAATGGCCGCCGGGGCCCACGCTGCCTCAGGCCTGCAGCTGGCCCATCCCAGCGGGCTCCCCTCCGCCAGCCCCGAGGCAGTGGGCACCCGGGAGCGGTGGCAGCCAGTAAAGGGGGCCCCGGGAGAAAAGGAGTTGCCATGGTGGGCCAGAGTGCACTGGCGAGCGGCCATTTTAGCCCGGGCCTTGCTCACGGTGCCAAGGCGCTGGGCACGCGGCACTCCCACAGCTCCTTCCACAGCCCTCCTGGCTGGAACAATCTTGGTACACTCCTCCTTCACCAGGCAGCACGCATTGCCTGGGCCCTGCTCGTGGCCACAGAAGCGGCTGTGCCCTCGCCATGGCCTCACCGTTGGGCACGAGTGGGCTTATCCCCACGCAGGTCGCCGCCTGCCTCGCTGTGTCCCAGCGAGCTCTGAAGGCTGCCAGGCATGGGACTGGCCCTGGAAGACACAGCCTGGACAGATAGAGCATTCTGAGAGCTACAAGGCAAGATGTCACCTGTCCAGCCATCAGAGAGTGAGTTATAGGCAAATTATGCCTTTCTCCTGGCCAAAACGAAATAAATCCCAAACCCAAACTGCAGAGATATCAGTAAAGAAGATGTGAGCTTCCTAAACCTTAATTTAACACAAATTTAAAACAAGGTCAGTAATAAAACGCATGGTTACACAGACAATACAGACAAAGCTACAGATACATTTCTCACTCCATGGGAGGCTTTACAGTGGACACATCAGTGTTGCTCAGTTCTCCAAATGAGCAACACCAAATACCAACCAAGGAACTCTCATCTCTGGTCTTGGGCTGCCCTCAGGACAAGACCAGCAATTATTGACACTAAAGCAGTATTTGGGAAGCATTTCATGTGTCTTTAGCTATGATGGGACTATTTTACATGGTGCAATAGGCACACAACGCACATTGAAAATTCGGCATCTGCTCCGGTACTCTTGTGGAGAACCAGAGGGTGACTGCAACTGCATGCAGGCAGGGCCATGTTATACATCTCAGCTAGACAGTGAAACATAAGGGATGGCAGGCTAGCTGCTCCGCTCCAGGGTTGTCTACACGGAAAACCACACCATTATAATGACAGCACTATAGGTCAACTGCTGCTGCTCCTCGCCACGCTGGTGCACATCTCCACTCTTAAACTGGCTTTCTCCAGTTTAGCTTAAACTGCTTCCAGCATGACATCACTGGTATACAGGAGAGTCCTGCCTTCTGCTAAAGTAAATACCCACGGAGGTTGTACGTGTAGAGCTCCTTGCTCTAAAATCCGCCCCCCAACCGTCCGTCTGTAACTAGACCTGCCCTTCGGCTAACCTTTCTGTACTCCACACACTCCTGGGCTGTTCACAGTGCCCGTGAAACACTATTACACCCTGCTTCCCTTGGGTGCTAATCCTGCTTGTCAACCCAAAGGCAGAAGCAGACGGTGGCTTGGCATTTTGATTACGTTGTGATCTGTTTGAACCTTCCAGACTCTTTTGATGTCTGTGCAAATTTGAAAGGGGGAGCCTTCATCCCCCACAATGAAACTCTGCTATCGCATGGTGAACCATCTCGGGACTCCTATGTCCATAGCCATTGCTAGATTTGAAGCAGGGAGGGGAGCTGCAGCTCCTCCAGGAAGAGTCTGAATTTCAGACTAACCAGTTCTGGCCCTGAGCGGAGAACACTACGGGGACAGCGTGTTGCTCTTCAAACAAATGCATGCGTAGGGGAGTGTGCGCATGCACAGAGACACCAGATTTATACAAATAGATGCATTCATAGGAAAATGCAAATAGCATCCTCTTCTATCCCGGGCTCCCTTCGAGCTCCTGACATCCCAAGGTTTCAGAGGAGTACAACGGAGCCTCAGATCAAACATTAGCCCTGCGGGGGTTCCCTCAGGGAAGCAGCCATGCACTGGGGTCTTTTCCCCGCTTCCATGTGAGGTTTCCCGACCCGGCCTTCCGTGGGTGCTCAGTTCTGACACGCGTACGACACACGCCCGCGCATGCAGAGCCTTGCTAAAAGGTGCTCTGGGAATTGAGCTCCACTTCCTCTCTCTCCTGAATCAATTGTCATAAACCAGCTTTTGTTTTATTTTTAACAAAGCGACAGAAATAATCTCCACACACAGCCCTTGCCACTCCCACGGCCCTGTCCTTTAACAGAACAAGGTGTCCAGGGCCCCCGAGGACACGGGCACAGGGAGACAGCACAGTAAGAAACACCAGGAGAGGCTGCTTTCCAGGTTCACAGAAATCCCCTGCTCCTCTCTAGAGCCCATTGCTTGGCAGGCAGAGAGATGGCGAGATAGAAAGGGGACTGCAGGGT
Organism: Oenanthe melanoleuca; assembly: GCF_029582105.1. Classification (NCBI taxonomy): domain Eukaryota; kingdom Metazoa; phylum Chordata; class Aves; order Passeriformes; family Muscicapidae; genus Oenanthe; species Oenanthe melanoleuca. The sequence continues at coordinate 10,114,410 of NC_079344.1, forward strand.
GAGCAAGGCACTTCCAACCTTGCCAACCCAATCTCTAGCTGTTTCCTTCATCCCCTACCTACTGAAGTACCCACTTTCAACCTGCATTTTACCTTGCACTCTGTTTTTCTTGTTCTTCAGTGCCAGCAAGAGGTGATTCCTGCAGCACCATTGCAGCAATCAATGGCCTGACGTGCAACCTGTGACAGCAGAGCTCTGCCTGCCTGTGGCAAACCCCTGTCTCCAGCATGGCCAAGGACTCATCTCTCCTCCTCCTCCTCCCATCCCACATACCCAGGTTCGGGACTCAGACACATATGGAGACATTTCTTGATGAAACCTATCAGTGGGTGAGTGGCAGCTGAGCAGGTACTGAGCAAGATGTGGGGCCAGACAGCAGCCAGGGGGGAAGGCAGCGGGTGGAGGGAACGTGCCTCGGGAGGAATACTCACAAAGGGCTGCTTTCATTAATAAAACATTCCCCCCTCGGTTGCCTTTTGATTTGGGTGTAAGAATTAACCCCATCTGCCCAACAGCACGCTACCTACCAAGACATCTCTGCTGAGGAAGGCTGTCTGACGTGTCTGCTTCCTACTGCCCGTGCTCCTTGGCAGTCCAGACCCCTCCAAACAACTCACCAGCCTCGCTGGGTCTGCCCTATGGAAGAGATCTTCTTCCCACAACATAGATTAGACCCAGTGAAAATAGGCTTAGTGAAAATACCACTTCACTATTAATGCCAACCCCCCCAGCCCCCCCAGCTTCACACTCTGTCACACCCAGAAAGATTATAACAAATCCTGGTCACCTTTTGCCCCTGCTAACTATTGCTCCAGTCTTTGCACTGCATGCCTTCTACCATGAGTAGAGAGCTGGGCACAGGGAGTACTTATATATATACACACACATCTATTTAGTCAGCACAGAGGTGTTCAGCTGCACAACACACATCTCCCTGCACAGCATCTCGCCTTGTCACAACACCCCAACCCATCCCTCTCCGCTGTAATTGCAGCGCCTGGTCCTTGGGCATCAGCAGAAAGTTGCAGCAAATCCTGCGTTGGTTAAAGCACAATCTGTCCATTCAAAATTGGTGGGGGGTTGCTTTTAAATCACTGAGACATTTCTATTCCCTTTCTGTTTAAAGTAAAACCAAGATGCAGAGATGCCTTCGAACCGACAGCCCCTTCATTTTTCCAGAGGTGTGTTTTAATGAGTGACTCGCCTTCCAAAAAGGGGCCGGCAAAGGGGAAGGACGGCAGATTCTCCACACAAATTCAATAGCTGGTGGGTTGCCATGGGCTAAAGCATTTCTTTGCACACATGAAGGGAAGGGACTCCAGAGCACTAAGGGTTTTGCCTCCCATGAGTTATAGCTCTACCCTTCAAGAGCGGAATAAATGCTTTATCCCATTGCAGCCTGCGATGTATTCTACATAGATGGATTGATTTCCCCTATTGTTCTTAATAAATCCTGGCGCATGAAGAAACTCACTGCACAGCCATTTTTCCTGCCTTGTTCTAACTTGCAGAAGTAATAAGGGTCAGATGTGACTGCAGTGGGAAGCAAAGGCCATGCACGAGGCAGTGCTTTGCTGGATGCAGTGGGTGTGCTTGCAGGTGGGTGCAGGCAAACAGCTCCTTTTTCCCTGTTTATTCCCCCTTTGAGTCAAAGCTGAGGAAAAGGGGAACCATGGCTGGGTACCGCAGCACTGGCTTGGCTCTGACAGGAGCAGCCGCTGCACAAGCTGAGCCTGCACAAACCTCCCAGACCTGCACAGGGAAAGGCAGAGCTCTGGCCCTCTCTGACTCAAGCTTTCAATTGTGAGAAATAAATACATATATTGTATTGTCGGATAAATACAGGGCTGAGCACTGCACCACTGTAGAGCCTTCCTAAGCACACCCAGCTCTCCATCATGCTCTGTCCATCAGATCTGTCCCTGCCTGTGTCCCAGCTGAGAGGAGTCCACACCACCAACACAGGTGCTCTGGTTTTTTTGTTTGTTTGGGGCTTTTTTAAAACAAAATGCCAAACCAACCCCCTCTCAATGACTCCCAACGGCACAGCTCAGACCCCCAGATTGTTGTTAAAGGGCTCTCTCCTTCCCTATCATCTTTTCTACTCACAAGGTTGACACCCATCCTCTTTTACTGTTCCCAGGAGGGTGTTCACTGGACACAGCTTTGCTGATGTCCAGCAAAGAGGCACTGCTGGGCTCCAAGAAGCAGGTGGCTCTGCACAATCCTACTTTGGCCACCTGCCTCCAGCTCCATCCAGGCTCCCTGGATTATCGCTGCTGGTCTTCTCAAGCAGCAGCTAACAACTGGCCCTGTTTCAAAAGCCTGGCTGGGAATTTGGCTGTGGGAGGGAGGGAGGGATCAGGTAAAAGAGCTGGTCTCCCATGCATCAGTTGGACTTGATCCTTCAGCAAGACTTCCAGGGACTCACCTCTCCTTGCTCAGGTGGAGACGTCCCAGCCCTTCCCAAGGCATCCCACTCCACGAACTCTCAGTCATGTCTGATTAAGGAAAAGAGAATTTGTCTCAATTAGAAAGAGGTTCCCATATGCATGGACGGATGTCAAGTAATTACCACATGTCACTCATGTTTGGAAAAAGAGACCTTAAATTTGGGGCCGTGCAAACTTGCACACACAATTGCAAGTGAGTTACAGACCCTGGCATGCTCCAGAGCATACATTGTGCAGATGTTTCAAGCCCATCCCTCGGCTGAAATACACCCAGCCACGTAAAATACAGCCAGACACGACCCCGTTCTCTAATAAGGAAATAAAGCCGAGTGGACCTGCATTGCCAGAGCCCAGACAGCAACACTGTCTCTTTAATTTTCTCCCTGGCTATCTCATCCTTTGCACAAACTCTTTCCTCCCCGTGGCTTCTTCCAGCCTGGTGGGCAAAGTGGGAAAACATCATTAGGGAGGAAAAATAATTTAGTTTGTTAATCAGTATCCAGTGGTGGGAAACAAGAAAGACAGAGAGCTGGGCTGGCGGTTAGGGCTTAGGAAGGGCCAGCACAAAGCCCACCATTCATGACATCTGGGGCTGGGATTCTCATTGAATTAAACAGACACAAAGAGCAGAGGCATTTCATGCTCTCTTCACAAGAATTATCATATCTCCCTGGCACTAGGAAACCTTCAGCACGGGAGAGGGGGAGAGAGAGAGAGAGGGGAAAGCGGGCAGGCTGGGTAGAAATATGGGGCAGGGTAGAAGAGGCTTTGTTCCAGGGTTGGATTTATGGATGGGATGCGGCGCGTTGCTTTGCAGGGAGAGACAGGGCCCTGGCGCGCTGGGTCTAATAAGAATCAGCAAATGTGAAACAGGGGGCCCCTGTGTACCATGAAGCAGGGAAACCCACGTTTGACAAGCCAACAGAATAACTGCTCGCGTCTCAAGGCTGTGGAAGGATGCTGACGTTCCTGCGAGATGTGTCGTCTTGTGTGTGTGTCAGCGAGGAGGGGGAGAAGGGGAGAGGCGAGGAGTATAAACAAGAGACCAGGCAGCATCGTTCAGTCATGAAAATTAATTAGCTGATGTGCAAACCATGGCTGCCTCTTCCCACTGCCCTGCAAGCATTCCCCATAAAGCTATGGTGTGTGCGGAGCCTGTGACTGGGAATGACAGGGGCAGATTAGGCAGCTCCTTGGGACACAAGCCTGGCAGCAAGAAACCCACAGCCCGTGCAGAAAAGGTGAGGAGGGGATGATTAGTGTCCTTGGGGAAGGGGCAGAGCCCAGGGACCAGAAGAAAGAAAAACGGGGGAGAGCGGGCACCAAGCTGAGACCAGGAATCATGTAGCTGCTGCAGCATAAATTGGGGTGGATCTCAAAAACCAGGCATTAAAAAAAAACAGGGGCTGCTGGACAGCAAAACCATTTAGGGTTTAGATCACAAACTCTCTGGGGCAGGACCTGTCATCTCCTGCAGGCTCACACCATGGAGGCCTGTCCTACTTGGTCTCTGGGCATTACCACAAGATCTACTTTAAATACTAATTGCTCCATGATCAAGACCTGTGAGCTGCTGGGAGGCTCCCTACAGCATTACCTGTGGGAAGAGGGGACAGATCTCTGACCTCACATCCCCAGGGTAATTTGACCCCGTGCACCAGTGCCACAAGCAAATATTACTACCCAGTGACAAAGATGAGCAATTCCTGACCAACTTCACATACCCCATTCCCAAGCTTTCAGATCCTAGTATAATATAATATTTATTCTTTGGCTGGAACAACCAGGAGGGTAAGGGTGCCAGGGAAAAGGGGAAAAAAAGGCAATGAAGGGATGCAGAAAGTGATCAGTAGGGAAAAAATAGAGAAGACTCTTTGACATGGGATGTGCACAATGAACACAGAACGTGCTGGAAACAAAGGGATGCAGGGAGAGAGGAGAGGCTGGGATGGGCATCTCGGCAGACATGTGGGTAAAAGTTGAAAAGGAAGCACTAATTAGCACCCAGACCATCACTTTCCATTAATAACTTGTCACCGTTTCCTTGATGTTGCTGAGAGCAGAGAAGTTGGTATGTGTGATGCTTACCTGTCTCTATCTCATTAACAGAAGTGAGGGTGAGAACAGATGTTTATTGCCTGCATTCAGATAGACAGGCCCTTTGCTGAACTGAGACGCAGGAGAGAGGGGGAAAGTTGTGAAAGAGATGCTCATGAAACACAAGTCAAACCCAAACAATGGAAAACCAAACGCAGGAAACTTGGATACCTGTGCTGATCCAGAAACAGCCCCAGGCAGGTATCAGGTTCCAGGAATTCTGGAAACACAAAATTGCTCGGTCAAATAATTATAACCCAGGGCAAATACACTGCCAGCTGGGGGAGAGTGCTCTGGTCTCAGCACAAGGTATGTGCAAGGGGCTGTGACTGCATTATACCTGGGAAAGTAAAACAAAGGGCTGCTTACTTTCCAGACTGATTTGCTCAAGGTGTCCACTATACTGAAAAACAGACAGCCAAGCAACTTACTGAGAGCCAGAATGGAGATACCCACCAGTAAACAAAGGAAAAAAAGAAAACAAAAAAGTGCTATTTCAAGCAAAGATAAATGTGCTTTGCATATAATCACCTTTGGAATAATTCTTCCAGCAGCTAAAAAAGAGATTATCCTTCCTATGTAAAACACAAAGGCCTCTCCTTTCCCTCCAACATGTGGAATGGCTCCTGACAGTGACATGGGAAAGAGGGAGTGTGCAAGGCAAGGCAAGGACGCCAATCAGCAAGTACCTGCGAGCTGGTAGCACACGTCTGCTGGTGCGATGACGGGAGCGTGCATGTGTGCACATTCCTAGGGACACCCTCGCTTCCACCAGCACATAAATTCCCTACACGAGCCAAAGGTTCCTCAAGAGCAGGAGCCCAAACCTCCTTAGGAGGGAACGAGGGAAAACCAAAGGCAAAGAAAACATCAAGGCAGGGACTTGGAAGGAACAAAGGCTTTCCCCCTCTCAGCTTGGAGACATCTTCTTGGCCATTTAGCTCAGATCAAGTGTAGGCTGTGTTGACTCCCCCACCTATTCAAACGAACACTTTCAATAGTCTGATAGGTCTTTTCTGCTCTACAGCTTCTCTACCCCGTGTTTGACGTCCCCAGCCAATGCAGTTAACGCCACAAGCAGAAATACTGCCCTGAAGAGCCCTCGCCTAGATTGCGTGGTCAAGCACTTCAAAGTTAGGAAGTGTCCAATTTATGGCTGTCCATGCAACCTTAATTCCACCTCGCTGTGCAGCCACTCTGGACAGGAAAAGAGGGAGTGAGCTAAAAATAGGCTGTGACCGTGTCGTCAGCCTCGTAAGGGCATGGGCAGGGAGAGGCTGAATTAACGTCTCATGGTCAAAATGAAATCAGGTACCCCCCGACTTATCAGCGCTTGCTTTGGTGCCTTCAACCATGTACATTTTTAATATACAGAAATCACGTGCATTCTAAACATACAGAAAAATGCATTATTTATAGCTAATAAATAATAGATTGTTTATATAAGCAAAAAGAAAAACAATTGTAGGCAAGTGTAACAAATTCCCCTTCCTCCACCCCGCACCCATCCCTGCTTCATCCTGCGCGGGCAGAGAGATTTCAAGCCCCAAGCTTCGGCACAGATTTCTGCCACTATGAAATACAGGACTAATGTTATCTGGCAGCGGCAGAAGGCTGCTCTCCTGGGGCCAGTGGAGAAGGGGACTGCTGGGGCTGGCAGTGCCCAGGCCAGTGCACCCACATACTCTTCACTTTTTCCTCTTGGCACCAGAACATGGAGGAGTTTTCTCCCAGGAGAAAGGCCTGTGCTGGAAGGATATGACCTAAAGGTGGAAAGGTGTGATGGAGCTGGCTGTGAGCACCCTCCCACCTTCCCTGGCTGGCCCAGAGCTCTGCAATAAAGTGGTGGGAGTCCATGGTTTCACCCTGCTCCTGATCTGTTATTACTATTCCAGGGGAACAATAAATTTTAATTTTCCCCCACCCAAGAGGCAGGCGAAGGGAAATCGCGATTCTGAACAATTCATAATTCAGCTAAACCTGAAAGGAATTTAAGGGACAAAGAATAGGCATTTCTCGACTCGAAGAGCTTCCCCCAGACGAATTTCAAGGGCCCACAGCAAACAATGGGAGTGTCAGAGGTTCTCAAAAAGAAAAAAAAGTTCAAGAATCTTTACAATAAAAAGTGTTAGGCAACACAGAGGTCAGAGCCAGCTCCTCCTATAATAAATAGCACGACTACCCTACATTAACTATAGGAGACATTTTAATGCAGTGCCTCAGCTTCGTGCTAATTATACTTTTTTCACCATATTTTGAACCTAAGAAAAAATGTCATCAGTTAATTATAACAGATGAGGGAGTGTGAAGACTTCCTCAATAAATAATGCCTTGATATCTCATATCCAACAAGCTGCGTGCTCTGCTCTGAAGGTGCCCAGAAATATGTCCTCTCAGGAAATATATCAAGAACTGATGGTCCCATAAGCTGGCTTTGTTTCCAAGCCTTGATTTTCAGCCCAATAATTAAGTGATTTTTATGGATTGGGGAGAGTAAAGGTCGTGGGACTGCTGGAATGGTGCCAGAGAGAGTCAGTGCTTAAAAATAAATAAATTCCTAAATCAAAATGAGATATAGGAGACCTCAATAAATTCCCCCCCTACGGCTGCACAGGTGAGCACACAGATGCGATTTGGTTTCTGGACCCATGTCCCATCCTTCCCGCATTTGTGGCATCTCCATGGGAATCTGGCATGCTCTGAAAAAGCCTGGTTTTAATGAACCCAGGCCACTGCTGCCAGCATGCCACCGAGAGCCAGCCACCACTGTCCACTGCCCCGAGGAGGAAGGACACTGTGCTGCCGTGCCACCCGGGGCGCTGCCCCGTCCCTGCCCAGGCTGCTGGGCACCCGTGTCCTTACGAGGTTCCTCAACTAAGCCATCTTTCTTTCAGCTCCCTTCTCCACCTAGCATCCCTCACTTCCCCCTCTGAAGAGCCGGGATTTGGCGTGGGAAAGATGTCTTTGGGCTTTTCACAAATCCAGTATCCCCTTGAACCAAAACCAATTAGCCTGGCCCAAGGTCCTGCCATTGAAGGACTGTCCCTTCTTTTCAAACCCCCGCAGGCTCAATTGCTCTAAGGAGCCTGGATGTGAATGAGCAAAGCCCGCTTAAAGTGGTACTTAAGGCCAGACCAGGGTGAAGGAAAAGAGAAAGCCTCTATAGGAACAGCAAGCTGAGTTTCCAAGAGACAGCAAACTGCCGGAGATTGTGTTCTTTTGCTCCCCCCATTTTCTTTTTTTACCCCCACTCCTCAGCTTTCAAGGCAAACGCTCCTAACCAAACCTGAGCCCCTGAACAAATATTAGAAAACACCAAAGCCAGAACCTTATCCTGACTCTCAGCGGATGCCGGGAGCCTGGCTGTGGGCAGAGTGATGGCCCAGCCTCGTGTGCAAGCTCTGGTGACAAACACGTGCACTCAGAGGGACAGAAGGATGGTGAGAAGCCCAAGATGATGTTTTTCCAGTTTGAGTTCCGGCAAAAACCTTTCCAAAGTGACCAGATTTGTGGACACGAAACACCAAAACCCCGACCTGGGCAGGGCGACTCCCTGTACCATGTGTTGGGGAAGCCAGGGTGGGCAGACACGTCCATCTTATGCTGGTGGCCCCTGGGGACATCCAGAGACTCAGGGTGACTGAGGGGCTGCAATGTGGCAGCAGCAGTGTCGGGGTGACACGCAGTACCCACACCACAAACGGTGTGCCTGCACTGCCACGTGCCAGGTGCCTCAGGGCTCACACCTGCAGATGCCAAATCAGCACCTTCCCTCCATCCAGACACCAGAGTGTTCCCAGCACTCCCAGGCAGCTGTGATCCCTCCCTGGTGGATGAGCAGCACCCATCCATGGCCACAGGCAGGATGGACCCTCCAAGCTCCTGGGCTCTGCCCTTTCTCTGGCAGCACAGACAAAGCCAGGGCAGAGCAGCAGGTAAAGGGAGGCATCAAGGGTGCAGGGAGGGCATGGGAGCCAAGAGAGACAAAAGAAACGGCTGAGCCCAGCCTCAAGAGTGCAACTCGCCATGCCAGGCAGTTCCACAAAAACGCCCATTGATGGGATTTCATCCATAACCAAGCGTGCATGCTCACACAGCCTGGCTTCCAGGGGAGCTCCTTCAAACAGCAGGGCCTGAACAGCTCCTCTCCACCTCACCCCGAGCCCTGGTGAGTTTGGCTTCCCCAGGTATTTGGTATAAACCCCCTTCGTCTCATGCACCAAGCCAAACCCACTGCATGGTGGACAAGTTTTAGGAGAAGGTGGGAAATGGTGAGCTGGAGCACACGATCTCCCAGAGCATGGTTTCCCTGGGGTGAAACCCGCGCACTGCATTTTCCATTTATCCCCCAATGGCACATGCCGATTCTTCTGCTTCTGTCTCCCTCTGCCCATCCCCAGCTCTGCCTGAAGAACAAAGACATCACAACCCAGCTCCAGGAACCTCACCCACGTTTGGCCTACGCTGTATCCTACTGCTCCACCAGGAGGGTCCCAGTGACAAGAGAAAGAACCAGGAATGCCGTGACATGGACTCACATCTCAGCACGCCCAAAAAAGACACCTTCCCTTCTGGGTTTTGCCTATGCAGGGGCAAAGATCCATCCAAACCAACAGCTACCCTAACAGGGCAAAAAGCAAAGCTACAAAGGGAACTATGTCCAGCCAAAATCCATCCCTGGCCCAAGGACAGACCCTTGGAGACCTCCCTTCCAATATGACACTTAAAAAAAACAGACAGAAAGCAAAGACCTGTCGGTGGAGCTGCCAGGGACTCTCTAGATGCAGCGGGTATGTTGCAAGCAGAGATTTGCTGCTGGGGGGCTTCACCCATTGTCTGACCCCCCACCCAGCACACATGAGCTGGGGATTTTCATATGGCTGTCCCTCATCACTCACTGCCACATCCCTTGTTAATTGAGGGGGTGCTCCTTGAGACACCCATAGGTTCATGCCAACAATGGGGGCAAAAATGAAGTATTAAAGCACCAGAAAAAATTCAATCACAGTTTCTCTCTCCTGGATATTAAAGGCCAAATCGCTCAGTCCCTGTCTCAGTCCCCTTCAGGGGAGCTGCTGTGAAGTAAGTGTACCAAGTACATGGCCTAAAAAAATACCTGAAAAATCACTCAGGAGAGGTGATTTTGTGGAGGAAAAAAAATAGTAAAAGTCAAGAGTATTTTCTGACCAGCTGATTGAATAGCAAGGTGTAAAAGCTTGCATCAACCCTTTGTAAGAGTTCTCATGTAGACACGGATTTCCACACTTCCATTTTATTTCATAAAATTATATATATATATGTATTTATATATACACACACAAAGACATTTATTATATGTGTGTATATTTTTTTTCCTCAGATCCTCTTTTTATATTTTCACCTTTTTGCAATTACAAAAGCCAGGAACAGAAATACCTCCTGGGTTCTGCCAGTGCAGAACACTCCCACCAAACAGATTTTCTCTAACATGCTGGTTGAATGATTCCTCCTGAATTACATTCATTAGGAATTTGAATGTTTCTTTCCTCCATCCCCCATCAAATCATTACTCCGGAATAAATGCATTCATCAACCACCTTGCTCAGTTCCCTCCTGCTTTGTTCAGTCTAGTTTTAAAGCATCTCCACTGAAACCGTTTGCACCTGACTCGATGCTAGCGCACGAAAGGGGAAAAAAAAATAAATAGGAGAAGAATTGAGTGCCACTCACAATATTGTGAAAATAATTGGAAAATTATTTCTTAAAAATAGCCAACATAATAAAGGAGGGAAAGGACTACATTCCTTCCTCCCCACCTCCGATCTCTTCCACAATTTCTGGGATTGCATCGAGTATACATATTCCAGATGGGCTGGAGAGAAGGAGGTTGGTTCTTAATGACACGTCTTTCGCTGCCTTTGGAATGAATGATTCATTCGGGTCTTGCCGAGACTCGGTGCCACAGTTGAGTTACATTTCTAGAAAATCCGTATCTTTAATTCTGGCGCTGCGTGTGGGACCCAGCAAATCATGGAATTACTGCTGTAACTTCGGATTAGTAACGCTTTCTAAATGATAGTCTAATTCCAGGCCTTCATGCTTTTCAGCGTTCACACTCACACAGCCTTTTCCCTGGGAGGCTTCCTGCGGAATTAGTGCTGGCGTCTTCGTCTTTCTCTGCCCTTTTTAATTTCTCCAATGATTTCTCATTAGAATATATAATAACAGCTCCTCAGAACTTTTCTTTCTCCCGGTATAGCCAAATTCAGGCTGAGATCCTTTTTCCTTACTGTGGTTATGGCGGTGCTTTGCTGGCCCTGGAAGGGTGCACAGGCAGATTTAGCTTTGCGGGCCTACGTGGCATCTGACGCCATTACCCCGTGCAAGGGAAGGTGCAAAACCTGCCTGCGAGGTGCGGGGGGCTCCCAGCTCTCGCCGCCCCCGCACGCTGCCGGGCACGGGCGGCTCGGCCCTGCGGCGCTCCCGGCGCCCTCGGCCAGGGATGCCCGCTGCGGAGGGGAGGATGGAGCAGGGCACCGGCACTCCACCTCGCCGAGCAGCGGAAAGGCGGCAGCGCCTTTCCCAGCCCTCCCCATCTCCCGCAGCATCTCCTGGGGGGCACAGAGCCAGCGAACAGCCCGCTCGCCAGCCCTGCCACAGGAAGGTTTCTCTCTGCAGCCCTCCCGGAGCTGTCACGACCCGTGCGGGTTGGCGGCAGCGCGGGGATGATCCCTGCGGGATGCGAGCGGCCAGCGCCAGGCGAGGGGCTGGTGGCGATGCTCGCAGCCTGCCCCAGGGTGCCGGGGGGCCCGGGGGACCCCGGTCCCGGCCAGGGGCGCTCGCCCCACGCCAGCTGGGAAAACGTGCTGGGGAGGCTCGGCGGAGAGCACGGTGCTTTGTGTCGCCATGGGAACGGAATGCAGATGTGCCAATTGCTTTTCTTTTCTTTCTTTCTTTTTCCACCTTTTTTTTTTTTTTTTTTTTTTTTTATTTGCCAGACATTGTAATACATATTATGTTTCAACTTCTGGGGCTTGCAGAGGAGGTGAGGGAGGCTTTGTGCTTTGCCAAGTGCTCGGCTCCCAAAGAAGCCTCAGGGCCGGGCGGCTGCAAGCTGGAGGGGTGCACCCAGCAGCGGGACCCCTTCCCTGGGCATTCCCCCGCAGCTACGGACAAAAGCAACAGCCAGCACGCAAGAAAAGTGATCACATTCTCACCAACTTGACCTTCCAAAGGGAGGCCAGGATCAAATCCAAAGCCGAAAAAATAGAGCAGGAGAGAAAGAGAGAGAGAAGGAAAGATATTCAAAAGCTGGGGGGTTTCGTGGTCTCACCCGTAGGCTGGGACGGGGGGAAGATTTATTTGGGGAGGGTGCTCGCTCTCTCCATCCTCCCAGAGCCGCGACACCCCGCAGCCTAGGAGTGAATTTCGACGTGCGTTTAAAAGATAATTAAAGCCGGAATTTATTTGGCAAAGGAAGAATTGGCGCAGGGCTCGCCTCCCTGTCCCCGTCCCTCCCGCCCGCTGCCGCGGTGCCACGGGCTGCCCGGAGCGGCTCGACGGGGAGGTCGCGGAACCGCAGCCCTTACCTGGAGCCCCCAGGGCGGCGAGTCCGGCCGTCTCTGCACTGCCGGTCCTGGTGCGGCCGCTTCCCCTGGGCGAGCAGGTCTGGAAGTCATTTCTACTTTCGGTTATCTAGCTTTATGATGGCTCCACAACACTCATACAGCTAGATAACCAAAGACAGAAACATCCCTCCGTCGGGGATGCCGGCCATCCGTCCGTCCATCCGTCCGTCCGCTCCAAGGTGCGGGCACGGCCGGGGCAGGGCGGCCAGGAGCTGCCACCGGGAACCACACACACATTAAAAAAAAAAAAAAAAAAAAAAAAGGGAAAAGAAAAAAAAAAAAAAAAAAAGAAAAAAAGAAAAGAAAAAAAAAAAAGAAAAAAAAAAAAGAGAAAAAAAAAATAAAAGAGAGAGAGAGAGAGAAAAAAAAGATAAATAAGAAGCGGAGATGAGCCGGGGCAGAGCCACAAGCGCACGGCGGGCTGTGCCGCGGGGGCTCGGAGCCGAACCGCGCCGTACCGAGACAGGTCGGGCTGTGCCGAGCCGAGCCGAGCCGAGCCAGGCCGGGCCGGGCCGGGCAGCGCAGGGCTGGGCTGTGCCGGGCTGGGCTGCGGGGCCGATGCTCGGCGCTGGGTGCCCAGCCACCGGCCCGGCCCGGCGAGCGGCACTCGCGCTCCCGCCCCGCTGCCCAACTTCTACTCCCCTCGCATGGTAATCGCCCCCTTTGGGAAGTGACGTCACGCCGCGCCCAGCCAATCCCCGACCCCTCATTTAAATCAGCGCCCCCTTTCCCGCGCTTTCCAGCCGGGATGGGCTTTGCACGGGCCGGGACGGGACGGGGCGGGCCGGCACGGCTGGGCTCGGCACCGGGCGGCACCGGGCGGCACCGGCCCCTCGCCGCCCCCTCCCGCCCAGCCCCGGCCTGTGCCGCGGCTCTCTCACCTCCGCTACCCCCTCCCCGCTTCCTCCCGCCCCGGCGTGCCCCCGCGGCACCTCCGCTGGGCTGGGCGAGAGCCGAGCAGCATCCCTGCACAGCCTTGCACCTGCAACTAACTTCCCTTTCCCCCTCCTCGGCACTCTCTCCTTTTCGACTCTTTCCCTCTCCCCTCTTTTCCCTCTCCCCATCCCCTCTCCCCTTCACTTTCTCCCTTTCCCTGGCCTTTCTTTTCTCCCTACCTTTTCCCTTTCCATCCATTTTCTTTCTGTTTTCCCTTCTCCCATTTTTCCCTCTCCTCGCCATGCACCCCCTCCGCAGCATACCCCTCTCACACCTTCTCCTCCCCCAGCAATGCCCTTCCCGTCCGGCCTCCGCACCTGGGGGCGGCCCCAAAGACCCTTTCTCCGCCCGTCCCGAGACGTGCCCCCGGGGATGCACCCGCGATCCCCGACAGATCCTTTCTGCTCCCCATTTCCCCACAGTTTTAATTATTTTCCCACCAGGTTCTGCTATTTCCTGCACTGATTCTTAACGCGATGTGCGTGTAGCATCGAATCCGGCACATACAAATAATAACAGCAACAATAATCAGACTAAAATGCCAGGAGGTAAATATGATTATCTAGAGTGCTTAACTGACCTGCTCCTCACTAAATAAAAAAAAAAAAAATAAATTAAATTTAAAAAATTAAAATTATAATCCCTCGCCGCTTCTGAACATCACCTTTCCTTAAATACCAGACGAGGGTAAAATGTGACCTGCTACAAAACGAGGGATCGCGAAACGCAGCGATCTCGGCGGGAGCAGCCGCGGCAGAGCGCTGCCTGCCGGTCCCGCCGCCTCCGGCTCCCGGCGAGCTCCGCTCGGATTATTTATTTCTCCCTCTCTTCGCCCCCCCCCGGTCCCCACCATCCCCTTAAAAAAAATCTAAAAATTAAGTAAATAAAATCTACGAGCTCAATCAGGCTAAAAGCTAAAGGACGCGGGCTGCCAGCCCTTTGCGAGCCGCCGCTGCTCCCGGTGCTCAGGCGAGCCCGGCCACCCTTGCTTGGCTCCCGGGAGCTGCCGGTTCCCTCCCGCCTCCTGCCTAACGAGAAACGGGCGCGGGGGTGCTCTGGCCGCCCCGACGGGGCTGGAGAAGGTGAGGAGAAATATTTTCTCTGTCCCCAGCCCCTCGGTGCCTTCCCCGCGGCCCGGAGCCGCTCTGGAGGGGACTTGGCCGGCGTTTATTTTAATCTATCCTGGAGACAGGGGAGGAAAAAAAATTGCTGTGAATGGGATCTCCTTAATTTGACGGCCTTGGATTTTCTCCTAATTTATCGGTTTCGCTGTTAGGGTGGTCGCCGCTAGAATGCTGGCAGCTGGGGCGGGGGAAGACTCCCGTCTGCCCCGCTGCCTCGGAGCGCAGCCCGGGGGTGCGGGGACGGTGGCACCGAGCGGGCACGGGGGGCTTGCCTGGCCCAGGGACCGGCCTCGCTTTACCGCCACGGGGGAGGCCCCGGTACTCACCGCGGGGCCCCGGTGGAGGGGAGAACCTTGGGGTGCCGCCGACAGCTTTCCCCGCTCCCGGGGCCGGTTCGGCGGCCCCGCTCCAGCCCCGTTGTCCCTGCTGCAGCGGCGAGGGGGCCCAGACGGGCAGAGGCAGCCTCGCTAAGCCGCAGCTCTGCCCAGCTGCCGCCGTGCGAGGTCTCCCGCCCGCCGTGCCGAGCCCCCGGGCCGCCGTGTCGCTCAGGCGAGGATGCTGCGGGTAAACCACCGCACCTCGCCGGGCTTCTCGGGGCTGGAGATGGGATCCCCTCTCTCTGCCGCTCAAAAGAGGTGATTTTCTTGGCAGAAATATATATGATAATATTTTTATTTCCTGCTCCTTTTCGGCAATGTCTTGCTCTACTCGGAGCTGTCGCCTTGACCCTCTCTGTATTAAGCAGAGCCCCAGTACGTGGGAGAGAATACCTTGCTCTCGGGGTATTTTTGTTTGTTTTTAGGCTGAGGTTATTGTGGATTTTTTTTTTTTAATTTTGGCTATTTTTGGGGGTTCTTTTTTGGGGGGTAGGGGTTATCTGGGCTTTCTTTTTGGCGCAATTTTAGCAGGATGCGTACAAAATGGCTTCTTGGCACAGCGCAAAGCACCAGCGAGAAGCTTGGGGAGGGATCGGCGGGACTGCCCTGGCTCCGGAGCTCCGGTGGCATCGCCCAGCTGGCTTCCTCCTCCCCTGGGCAGCCCACGGGGGCCGCGGGACTCTCCTTCATCTGCACGGGAGAAAACACCCAGGGTGGCGGGCCGCCCGACGGGACGAGACGGGCCGGGCCGGGCCGGGACGGGCCGGGAGGGACGGCGGTGCGGGGTGGCTCTGGCCATGGTGCTGCACCGGCCCCGGCCCCGCGGACCTCCCGCCCCAGGCGCGGGCAGCACGGCCCCGCTGCCCGCTCCCTGCTCGGGTGACCCCGCTGCCAGGCAAGGCGGGCACCTCGGAAGAGCCCGGTCACCAGGCCGGCCCTGAATTATTTAACGTGATCGCCCAGGAACGAGTCCGCTGCCTTCCCCTCTTCTACGTCCTGCACGTCTGACGTCACTTTTCTTTAATTAGGAGAAGTTATTTTTAGCCAACCTGGAGTAACCCCCCACGCCTCGCAGTCTCGAGCTGCATCTTCTCCTAATTGTTTTTTTTTGGGTTGGGGTGGTTTTTTTTGGTGGATTTTTTTTTTTTTTTTTTGCTTTTCCCTTCACCATGGGGCTCGGCAAAGAAGCGGCAGCTCCCTACGGGCGTGAAGGAAACGCGTCGCTTTGTTTAGTAATTAAAAGCCGCCTCTGAGCAAACCCCAGCGCCGAAAAGGCAAAGCGACTGCGTCTCACCCCCGGCTCCTCTTTTCTCTCCGGCCGTCGGGGCCGGGACCCGGGTGGGGACCGCCCCGGACCTTCCTCGCTTGGCGGGGCGAGGTGCTGTCCGTCAGGGGGCCGGGGGTGGAGGCACGTCGAAGGGATCCGGCCAGGTGCAGACTCTCAGGCCACCTGCACTGCTATGATTCGGGTTTCCTTAAGGCTGAGGCCTAAAATGCGTTTCACTTCCAGGGTGATACAGGGAAAACAAAACAAAATAAAACAAAACAAAACACAAAAACCAAACAACAAGCCCTGAGGAAATAAGCATTCGAGGGAAGGCAGGGAGTAAAAAGGAAGAATGAAAGGGGGGAAAAAAAGAAAAAAAAATTAGGATAAAAACAGAAAGAAAAAGAAAATTATAATACACAATGATGAAATAAAATAAAAAGGCTTTTTTTTTTTTTTTTTTTTTTTTTTTTTTAAGCAAAGAAAATGCATACAGCAAATGAAAAATGAAATAAATCCTCCAGCAACAGAAGTAGGTGGCAGATCAGGGCACGAGCAGCGGTAGACCCGTTGCTGGTCTTTAGAGGTAAGTCCGAGCAGGGGATGGGGACGCTCTGGTGTCCCCCTCACCCCTAAAAACAGGCCCATAAGCAGCACCCGCTCACCGGGAGGATGAACTTCCTCGGGAGCCCGGGATTTCTCCCGCGGCCTAAAGCCTGGGTGTCCCGGGAGGTTCGGCCTCATCCGGGCGTTTTGGCCGGTGCAGCTTCTCCGACCGGCGAGAGCGGAGATTTGGGGGAAGCTCGGCAGCTCCCGGCAGCGCTCGGCCCCGCTCCCCGCCGTCCCGTCGGGGCTTAGCCCGCCCCGGGCCCCTCTCCCGATCTGCACCGTCCCGGGCACCCAGGGGGAAGCTGCCGGAGCAAACGCGTCTCCGGCAGCCAAAGGTGCCCTGTGTTTCCCTATCGTGCCCCGCGGAGGGTGAGCCGGGGCCAGGGAGCGGCGGGGGCGGTCCCGGTCCCGGTCCCGCGTGGGGCCGGCACCTGGAGGCGCCCAACTTCCCGGCGGGGACCGACCCAACTTCGTATCCCCCCTCGCTCTCTCCGTCTCTCCCTTCTCCCCCTCCGGCAGCCGGTGTGTCCCCCCGCAGGACACCGTCCCCCCGCACCCTCCCGCCTCCCCGGGGCCGCCCCGCCGAGGCGGCGATGCCCGGCCGCGACACTCACTGTGCTGCCGTGCGGAGGGCAGGACGGCGGTCCCCGGGAGAAGCGGGCTGCGGAGCCATTCCCCTCCCCGGGGCGGGCGGAGGGGCGGGCAGCGCTGCCCCCGACCGAGCGGCGGCTCCGGCAGCCCCAGCCCCGGGCGCGGGCCGGCCAGGGCGGCGGGAGCGGCTCTGCCCCGGCTCCGTGCGTCTTCCCGACTGCTGCCGGTGCCGGCTCTGCTCGCTGGCCGGGAGCTGCCGCCGCCGGCAGGCTCTGCCCGCACTGACGTCAGCCCAGCAGCCGCCTATTCACTCCAACCATGGCGGAGAGGAGGAGGAGGAGGGAGAGGGGGAGGGGAGGAGGCGGTGGGAGGGAGGGGGAGAGGAGGAGGACGGGAGGAAGGCGGCGGTGGCGGCGGGGGCTGGTGGCTGGCAGGCTCCGCCGAGCAGAAAGCGCAGCCCCTCCGCCTCACCCCTTAATTACCCCCCGAGGACGGGGCTGCGCGGGGGAGGGGGGCCGTGTACCCCCCTTCCGCCCCGGTGAGCCCCTCTGCCTCCCGCTCCCCCGGGGCCGCCGTCGCTCACCTGGCCGCCCCACCGGGCACCCCACTCTTCCCCGGGCCCCTGGAAGCGCTTCTCCGGGAGAGAGCGGGGCCAGCTCCCCCCACACCCCGCCACTCCAGTCCCCTCTTGGCGGTGCCCCCCATCCCTTAAGGAACGGACCCTGCGATGGCGGAGACGGAAAGGGCTGTGGCTGCCCCTAACCCTCTCCTGGCCCGGGCATCTCCCACCGTCCCCCGGCCGCCTTCCCGGCTCCGCACCGCTGTCCAAATGCTGAAAGGACCCGCCACAGCCCAGCCCGGCCCGGCCCGGCCCGACACGGCCCGGCCCGGCCCGCCTGCGGCCGTCGGGCAGAGCCGGGACACAGGCTGCCCCGGGCCGAGCCCCCGGCCCTGGAAAGGGGGTCCCTCCTAGAGCCGTACCGGGCCGTGCCGTGCCTTCCCCGACGTTCAGGCCGAGCCCGGAGCCCGGTTCGCCCCGACAGCCGCAGCGCAGCGCCCGGTGCCACAGCGAGCTGGAACCGGGCGCGGGCACGCCGGTACCGCCGGCGCGTCCTCTCCTCTCCCCTCCGTCTCTAGCTTCCTTATCGTCTTTACAGAATCACACGCGTACTGCACCGCCTGCAGCCTCTGCTTTAAGGCTCAAAAACCCACAACCCCACAGACCCCAATCCCTCCTGGCACACCTTTACTTCGCTTCCGACCTCTCCTCTTCCTTCCTGCGTTTAACCTGGCTGCTAATTTTTATCTCCGATTCACTCCACCGATGCCCCAGAGCGGTTCTGGGAAGTCTCTCGCCGCCCCGATGAATACACAGGGATCCCCAGACAGGTTTTCTATGTAGGAAAAAATAAACCGATCGAGCCCGAGAGATCCGAAACAGCCGAACACGCCGTCTCGCCTTTACATTTGTGTTTTTAAATTCCCCCGTTATTTTCCTTTTTTGCATCTGCGAGTTGTCACGAAAAGAAATACAACCCCTAATGCCACCGCCAGCAGAAATCGGAGCTCGTTGCCAAATTCCGTAGTATTTTATTTTAAAAGCAATTAACACCATTAAAAAATAAAAGAAAAAAAAACAAAAGCGAGTCTTCTCCTCTTCCCGGGGAGTGTAAGAAATCCTTTTGCTCACCCAGAGTCGAAAACCTAATGGCATTGTCGTTAAACACGAAAAGGAGAATATTAAGAAATTGCAATACTCCCTCCCGAGCGTTCCCCCCCTCCCAGTTTATTTGCCCTAATAATTAATTCACAAGAGCTTAACTTCGGTGTAACCCCGGCGGTCTTTTCATTAAAAAATCCCCGCGTTTCCTATTGAATTAGCTCTGCTCCATTGTCGCTGAAATGAAGACGCCAAACCAACTTTTACCCTGAGCATTTTCTCACCAGCCCAAAGAAAAGTCTCTCTCCTTTTTCTTTTCTCTGATTTTTTTTTTTTTTTTTTTTTTTTTTAAATTCAAGCACCCAGGCTATGGACGTGTTCTGCAATTTAACTACTTTCAAATTCTTTGTTCGGGTCCCACCGGGGCTCTATTGTCACCCTATTGAGAGAGCTTATTGCCAAGTCAAGCCTGAGCGAATTGAGACACGCACGGGAGGAGCCCCGGGGGCTGGGAGCGGGATCCGTGGGCTGCTCGGCCCGGGGGGGACCCCGACCCAGCCCCGAGGGAGCGGGCAAGGAGCGGGGCAGGGGCTGCCGCAGCCCCGGGCCGGGATCACCGGCACCGATTCCACAGGAGCTGCAGCCGCCAGAGCAGCCCCGGCCCCGCAGAGTGCGGTGGTTGTGATGGGGCAGCCCCGGGAATCGGGCTCCTCTGAACCCCCAAAGCATCCCCCGCAGCAGCGCCCTGGCTCAGGCACCAGCGCTGCGGGCAGGAGAGAGACTTACCTCGGATGCCCGCGGTGCTGACAGCTTCCCTCCTCTGCTGGTTCTCCCTTAATCCCGAAAAGGAGGGTCCTCCTTCACTCTCATCCCACCCCCGACCCCTCCACCTCGGAGCCGGCTCCCTCCTGTCTCCCGTCGCCCTCTTCAGCGCTCACTTTGGGAGCTCCGGGGCTCGCTTCCCGAGCAGGGAAAGAGCGGAATGTTGGGGTGCTTTTCTTTTCTCTTTTCCTTCCCTCTCTCCCGATTCCTCACCAGCCTGAAAAAGGGGTTGCGAGCTGGAATAGGGGGTACGAGCTTCACGGAAGGGTTATTTCAGGAGGAAAAAAAAGCTGAAAGAGCGGTGCTGGGCACGGATTCCCACGTAAGCCCGTACGTCACCTATAAAAATTGCCCGTTTCTCTCGTTTCTTGGCTCCGAGGGGGCAGCTGAGACATCTCTACCTGTGGAGGGAGGGGGTGAAACCCCGTTAAAACTGGCACCCCATTAAAAACGTCCTGCTCCGGCTGGGAGGGGAAAGCAGAACCGGGGGATGCTGGAAGGCAGGGGCCGCCTCTCTGCATCATCACCCTCTGCCCCGTCGTGATGTTCGGCTGCCCCCTGCTCCCCCAAAAAACGCATCTGGAGCCCTTCTCAGCCCCTCGATGCCGGGGAGAGAAGGAAGTTTACGGGGTTCCACGCCGATCGCACGGGGAGGGCCGCAGCGGGGACAGGGGTGCACTGCGGCCACCACTTCCCCCCCTTCGCCGCGGTCCTCCCGTTGTGACCAGCGGCGTCTCTGCCGTGTCCCGGGGGAAGAGGAAGCCCTTGACCCCTGGCCCCAGGGGCAGCGGGGTTAAACAAAGTCCCACCGCCCCATTATCCGACAGACAGCACTGAGTTCCCGGCGGGGAGCGGGGTCTCCAAGAAGCTGTCGAGAGGTCGCAGCTCCCACCTCCGGTACCGGACCCCGACGGGGCGCACCTGGATGGAGATGCTTCTCTGACAGACAGACATAAAAATAAAAAACCTAGCTAATGGGAAAAAAAAAAAAAAAAAAAAAAAAAGACTATACACATCCCATTCCGATTTATGCATTGCATCCAGCTCTGCTGAAACGGCGGATTTTTGAGGTTATTTCGGGTTGTTCACAGTGGAGATTTTTTCTTTCTATAGTGGTGCCGTGCCTTGGCGAACCTTCCTGCCCGCACTCGGGTGAGGCACAGGCAGCCCCGGCCCGGTCCTGCATGCGGACAAGGCAGCGGAGCTCGTTGTCATCAACCCTCCCCAGAGCGCTGCCGCGAGAAACATTTAGAGGAGAATTTATTTTTTCTATGTATGCTTTGGAGAGAGAAGGAATTTTTCCTGTGGGGCGAGTCTGGATTTTTTAGTATTTAATTTTTTGCTAACACGATAAAAATAAGAAGATAAAAGACGCCAAATACGAGAAATCGGCGTTAACACATTGCATCGGAGGGGAGAACAAGTGCACCGGGGTCCTTTCCTAGACCCAGACCGGAGCCGGGGGTCTCTAAACCGTTCTTCCTTTCACTCCAGGGCAGCTCGCGGCTCTTCCAACCCGGCCAGAGCACCCGCAGCCTTGGAGCATCTCTCCCCGCCGGCTCCGCACCCCGCGCCGCGCCGAGCTCCCGCAGCAAGACCGGGAAACCTTAAGTCCCCGGTACGGAGGTGGCCGAGGGCAGGAAACCCCTGTGTCTCCTGGCAGGCTCAGGCAGAGCAGGTGCCTCCGCTGCTGCGTGAAACTGTGCGAAGCGCAACCCCCACATCGAATCTCGAGCTGGGGGGCAGCAGGGACTTTGGGGGGCACCGAGGGGCTGTGAATCGCATTCCAAGCCGCAGAACCCTGCATCGCGCCCTGCGGGGGTGTGCGCGTTCCTCACATCCCACACCGCTCTCATGCTGGCTCTGCTTTTCGGGAGGGCAGCGGATCCTCACCCTCCATCCCCCCGGTCCCGCAGCCCCGAGGGGAGGGTGATGAGGAGCTGGGGAGTTGGAGAGGAGCCGCACCCGGGGTTTGGAGCTCCGCAGGGGCCGGGGGAGGCGAAGGGGAGTCACGGTGCCCGCGGCCCCTGCTCGGTGCCGCACGGGAAGCGGGGAGCGGGACGGGACCCGAGCGGAGCCCGAGCCCCGACGGCCCCGCGGGGCCCGGCCCGGCCCGACCCGGCCCGGCCCGGCACGGCCCACAGCGGCGGGGGCACAGCGCCACCTGGCGGCCCGGCCCGGCCCGGCTCGGCCCGGCACGGCACGGCACGGAGCCACGGTCCCAGTCAGAACAGCTCCTGCGGTGTCCAGGGAGCCTGCACTCGCCTGTCCGCACCTTGGCCCCTCCTATTTCCCTTCCTTGTCAACCTGCATCCCATTCCTTGCACGCTGAATCCCCCGCGCCCTGAATCCCTCTCACCCTGCAGCTGGCATCCCATCCGCTGCCCCTGCACCCTGCACCCTGCACCCTGCACCCCATTCCCAGCACCCTACATCGGTACCTTGCACTTTACATCCTAGCACCCTAATTCCTAGCACCCTACATCCCCTGCCCTGCACCCTACATCCCATTCCCTGCACCTGTGGCCTTTTCCCTGCATCCCACATCCATACCGTGCACCCTACAGTCCGTTCTTCGCACCCTACATGTTGTTCTTTGCCCTAGATCCCATTCTTTGAGCTCTATATGCCCTGCCTTCCATCCCTGCATCTATGGCCTTTTCCTGCAACCTGCATCCCATTCTTTGCACCCAACACCCGTTCCCAGCAACCTGTATCCCACTCCTTGCACCAGTGACCTTTTCTTTGTACCCAGCACTCATTACCTGCACCCTCCATCCCATTCCCTTCACCCTGCATCCATTCCTTGCCCTCTGCATCTTCATTCCTTGCACCCTCCACCCTCTTGCCTGCACCCTACAGCCCATTATCCCACACCCTGTGCTCATGTTCGTCTCTCCACCCACTGCTGCATCCCCAATCCACCTGAGGCTTGGAACCTTCAAGGTGACAAGGACCAGCGCGGTGGGTGTCGTCCCCGCCACCCCGAGCGCCCCATCCCGCTCGCACGCAGCCGCTTACCCGCTCCTTGCCTCCTTCCTCGGGCCGCTTAAACTCACGAGCAAAAGGCGCGCCGGGCGCTCGGTGAGCGCGGCACCGGGGCCGCGGGGGTCGCCAAGCGCCGGCACTGGCTGAGGGAGCAAAAAATGCAGGGCACCAACATAGCGCTCCCCGTGCGACCGCGGCAGGACTCGAACCTGCAATCTTCTGATCCGAAGTCAGACGCCTTATCCATTAGGCCACGCGGCCACCTCCACTCCCGCCTTCCCGCGTGCCTTACTGAGGGAATCCCCGCTGGCCGTACCATGCGCGGGAGGGGGGCGGGACGGGACGGGACGTCAGCGCGGCCGGAAGCTCCCCCGCGCGCCCCGGTTTGGATCTGCCCGCTGCTCCAGGCCCCGGCGGCGCTTGCGGGAAGCAGGTGGGAATTTGGGGGGAAAAACATTTGTATGGGGAAACATCTGCCTGGGGGCACGGCTGCGTGGGGGCACGGCTTTATGGGGAAAACATCTGTATGGGGGAAAATACCTGTATGAGCGCACATTTATACGGTGGGCAAGCTGGGGAGAACGACTGTATGGTGGAAAACATCTGTATGGGGAAAAACATCTGTATGAGCGAACACCTGTATGCGAGCACGGCTGTGTGGTGGAAAATATCTGTATGGGGAAACGTCTGTATGGGGGTACGGCTTTATGGGGGAAACATCTGCATGGGGATACAGCTCTATGAGAGAAAACGTCTGGGAGCACAGCTGTATGGAAGCAAGACTGTATGGGGGCACGGCTGTATGGGGCAGGGCTGTATGGGGACAGGGCTGTATGGGGGCACGGCTGTATGGGGACAGGGCTGTATGGGGGCACGGCTGTATGGGAGGCACGGCTGTATGGGAGGCACGGCTGTATGCGGGCACGGCTGTATGGGGCACAGCTGTACCGAGGAGTGTGTGGCCGTACAGGACAGTGTGTGCATGGCGGGATGGTGGGCAGTGCTGAGCTCACTCCCCGCCTTTCCTCCCCCCGCAGCTGCAGCCGCCCGTGCCGGGCACACCCCGGGGCAGGGGGACGATGAGACGCGTGTCCTGGTTACGCCCCGTGAGGGGCTGCAGCCCCCAGCCCCGGCGGTGCCCGTCCAGCTCCTCTGCCAGCCGCCCGCTGCCGCAGGAGCCCAGCCCGGAGCCCCGCCCGGAGCCCAGCCCCGAGCCGGCCGCCGGCCAGCGCCGCATGAACCCCCTCAACATCCAGATGCTGTCCAGGAGCCTCCACGAGCAGATCTTCCGCGGAGCCCAGGTGCGCTACTCGGCGGAGGAGGTGCAGCGCAGCGTGCGGCACCTGCAGCGCCACGAGCTGTGGGGCATGGAGACCTCCACGCTGCCCGACGTGCACCTGCAGCTGCCCCGCATGTACGGCGACAACATCGACGAGCACTTTCGGCTGCTGGCGCAGAAGCAGAGCTTGCCCTACCTGGAGGCGGCCAACGAGCTGCTGCGCTGCCAGCTGCCCCCGCTGCCCCAGCAGTGGGCCTGGCAGCTGGGCTGGACTCGCTACGGCCCCGACGGGCAAGCGGAGCCTGTCGACTTCCCCGAGGAGCGGGCGCTGGTGCTGGATGTGGAGGTGTGCGTGGCCGATGGCCACTGCCCGACGCTGGCCGTGGCGGTGTCCCCACACGCCTGGTGAGATGCAGTGCCAGCAGGACGCTGGGGTCACAGCAGGGCTGGGGGGACACGGTTTTGGGGATGGGGATGGTCCTGAGCAGAGCCTCTTCGTGCAATTCACTGCTGGATTGCAGGGAAGACACAGCAAAGCCCCAGGGCGTGGAATGTGTGTCCTGCTTAGCAAGCACGGCAGTCCCCGGGGTTGGTGACCTCCCTCCCACAGGTGGGTCCTGCTCAGCACCCCCTGGTGCTGCAAGTGCTTTGTGTCAGCTGTGGGTGCCGCGTGTCCCCCACAGGTACTCGTGGTGCAGCAGGCGGCTGCTGGAGCAGCGTTACTCCTGGTCCAGCCACCTCACCCTGGCTGACCTCATTCCCATGGAGAGCCCAGCAGGTGCCAGCTGTGCCAGCAAACAGGACTGGACGGAGAGAGTGGTGGTGGGACACAATGTGGCCTTTGACCGGGCCTTCATCAAGGAGCAGTACCTTATCCAGGTAATCCATTGAGCCTTTGCTTTGTACTGGCAGCTGCAATTTCTTACCCACATAATCATTTGCTTTGGCCCTTGAGGGTTATTTTGACAGATAATGGTCTGCACAGGTACTCCAAGCTTGTGCTCACTTTGTCCTGTCTTCCCTTTAGAGGAAGATATTCTTGCACCCTGTAGGGCTGCTGGAGGCTGCAGGGTGGCAGCTGAGGATGTGGCAGGTGCCTCTGGGCAGCTGACAGCCTGCACTGGGGATGGTTTTGGCTCTCAAAGGAGGAGTGTGGCAGGCAAAGTTTGTCTTGGCAAAAGCAGGTTGAGCAGAGGACTTGCAGCTCCTCCAGCATATCCCAAACCCTCTCTTTTCCGCCGCTGTGTTGTGTCCCAGGGCTCCAAGATGCGTTTCCTGGACACCATGAGCATGCACATGGCCATCTCGGGGCTGACGGGCTTCCAGCGCAGCCTCTGGATGGCTGCCAAGCACGGCAAGAGGAAGGGGCTGCAGCAGGTCAAGGAGCACATGAAGAGAACACGCAGCAAGGCAGAGGGGCCGGCGGTGAGTGAGGGAGCTGAGCTGCTGCCAGTGCTGTGGGTGGCAGGGGACTGTGTGCTCTGTTTGCTCCTGGACCGGCAGAGTGGGTTGGAGCTGCTGTTGGAGCAGCTCCACTGAGTGAAACTCTCCCCAGCACATTTCAGATAAGGTGGCCTTGGTTGAAGCTGAAGCAGCAGCATCCTTTACTCCTGATCTTGGCTGCAGCTGGGCATCCTCCCACACTGTCTGACCCCCCCTGCTGTCCACAGATCACCTCATGGGACTGGGTGCACGTCAGCAGCATCAACAACCTGGCTGATGTGCACGCGCTCTACGTCGGCGGGGAGCCGCTGGAGAAGGAGGCGCGGGAGATCTTTGTGAAGGGCACCATGGCTGACATCAGGAGTGACTTCCAGGTGCAGGAGGCCATCCCACCATCCTGCAGGCAGCAGGAGCTGGAGAGGGGAGCAGGGTGGCGGTAGCTGCTGGGGTAGTTTCCATTTTGCTGCGCTTTCTTGCAGCAGTGGGTGGGCATGGGCTCTGCAGCCCCAATGCTTTGCTCTGTGCTGGCAGAGGGATGGCTGTTTGCCTGCTCTCACCTGCTGCTGTCCCCAGGACCTGATGACATACTGTGCCCGTGATGTCCAGGCCACACACGAGGTGTTTCAAGAGCAGCTGCCACTGTTTATGGAGAGGTGAGAGCTGCCAGGCTCTGGCTGGTGTTGGCCAAGGGGCCATGGGCTTGGTGGGTAATGGGGAGGATCATGGTCCCTCTGAGCATGAGATGTAGCTCCTCTTGTCCTTAGGGTGTTCTGAAGCTCTTTTCAGGACATGTAGGTGAGCAGGAACAAGCATCAGCACAGTGGCTGAGGGAGGTGAACAGGGTTCCTGAGGCAGTCTGGAGCGATACAGTTTTGAGATTGTTGCACAGGTCAGGCAGAAGATACAGAGATTCTTATGATTTAGGGGAGGGGCACTGAGGGTTGTGTCAGGCTGGGAAACTCTAGGTGAAGCCACACTCATTGTAGTCTGGTGCTTCTAGAGCTGGTCCCCTGTGGCAGATATCTAATTCCTTGATGCTTTGGGGCCCAGGTGCCCCCACCCTGTCACATTTGCAGGGATGCTGGAGATGGGAGTGTCCTACCTGCCGGTCAATGGGAATTGGAAGAAGTACCTGAACGATGCTCAGGGTATTTACGAGGAGCTGCAGAAGGAGATGAAGAAGTCCCTGATGAACCTGGCCAACGATGCCTGCCAGCTGCTGCACAAGCACAGGTACTGTGGACTGGGGCTGCAGGAAGGAGCTCAGGCACCAGGTGGTCCATGGGGAACTGTGGGTGGGTGTGAGGGACAGGAACAAAGCTGTGGTGTGACAATGGTGTGTTATCAGGTACAAGGATGACCCTTGGCTCTGGGATCTCGAATGGGACATACAGGAGTTTAAGCAAAAGAAGAATCCTGGGAAGAAGAAGAAGAAAGGCCAGGATGGCAACAGCCAAGTCTCCCCAGTAGCAAAGAATGCAAAAGAGTCAGCACGGGAGTGGCAGGAGGGTGAGCACAGGTGATCCCTGGGAATGAGGGATCCAGGGGTGCCCAGACCAAGGGACAAGTTTTGTTGGTGCTGCAGGGTGAATCATTGCTGGGCTATGTTCCATGCTGCTGCATGTGGTGGGGGACTGGTTTGATGTCCCTGTCCCCAGAAGGGTGGCACAAGAGCCCTTTGCAAACCAGTTCTCCTTGCCCCACCAGACCCTGGTCCCCCCAGTGAGGAAGAGGAGCAGAAGGTCTCAGCGAGCCAGCTCTGTCTGGAGCGCCTGAAGGAGACAGTCACACTGCAACCCAAGAGACTGCAGCACCTGCCAGGCCACCCGGGGTGAGTTGGGGACCCTGTGTGTCCCCAGGGCCTTCCCTGCGCTTTCTGACCATCCCTGCTGCTCCCCAGCTGGTACCGCAAGCTGTGCCCGCGCCTGGAGGAGCAGGGCTGGGTGCCTGGCCCCAGCCTCATCAGCCTGCAGATGAGGGTGACCCCGAAGCTGATGCGCCTGGCCTGGGACGGCTTCCCCCTCCATTACTCAGAGAAACATGGCTGGGGATACCTGGTGCCAGGACGGCAGGACAATTTGCCAGCAGCCTCTGTAGAGACTGATGGCCCCTCCTGCCCACACAGGTGAGAGGGATGTAATGGGGTGCTGGGCTGGGAGCTGCCCCACGAGGGTATTTGGGAACTCCCTGGAGCCCTGGTGCTGCCCAGGTGCTGCCCCAGAGCCTTTGGGTTCTGTTATGGGTGCATCAGCTGTGTCCCCTCCTCTGGCAGGGTGATTGAGAACCTGTACAGGCAGCACTGCCTGGAGAAGGGCAAGGAGCAGCCCGTGAGTCTGGAGGTAGCTGTGGAGGACGAGCTGCTGGGGATGGACAGCAGCACCATGTGGCAGAAGGTGAAGGAAGGAATGGAGGGTTCCCTGGTGGGAGGGAGGTGTGGGGTAGTGCTTCTTCCTGTGTGCATGCAGTAACCAGCCCTGTGTGCAGCTCCAGGGGCTGCAAGTAAGAAATTCCCTTTAGTAAGTGTTACTGGAAGATTGATGTTTGATCTGGCTTCCCCATGGTCCCTCTCTGCCACAGATGGAGGAGCTGAGCCGGATTGAGGTGGATCCAGAGGAGAAAATGAGCAAAGCAGACCAGAGCCTGGTGCTGGTAAGGGGGGGGTTCCTGTGGAATGGGGTGGTGGATTGTCTCTCTTTCCTTGATTTCCCCCTCCTGTCATGCCTGAAAATATTCCTGGTGTTGCCTCACTTTGCTAGTTGCAGGAGGAGATGGAGGAGCTGAAGTGCACAAAGAGGAGCCAGCCCTCGTTCCACCATGGCAATGGTCCCTACAATGATGTCAACATCCCTGGGTGCTGGTTCTTCAAGCTGCCTCACAAGGCAAGCTGGGGCTCCTGGGGCTCTTCCTGTCCCCACGGTGCTGCTGGGACCTGAATGATCTCATCCCATGGGATTGGGTGGGGGAAATCCATCTCTGTAGCTGGGAGAGGAGGATGCACAGAGCTTTGCTGAGCCCTGACGCTTTTTTTGCTATTGAAGGATGGGAATGATAACAACGTGGGAAGCCCTTTTGCCAAGGATTTCCTGCCCCAGATGGAGGATGGCACCCTGCGGGCTGCTGTGGGCCGCACCCACGGGACAAGAGCACTAGAGATTAACAAAATGATCTCATTCTGGAGGAATGCTCACAAGCGGATCAGGTGAGCAGCTGCTTTCAGGGTGGGGAGTTTGTGTGGATGCACTGGAGCTCAGCATCTCGTCTGCGCTGTGTCCCCTCAGTTCCCAGATGGTGGTGTGGCTGAAGAAAGGGGAGCTGCCTCGTGTGGTGACCAAGTACGGTACCCAAACCTGGACTGTTGTTCCCTTTACCCCGTGCTAGGAGGGCTCCTTCAGGGCAGTGCTCATCCTTGCCTCTGTCCCAGGCATCCTGACTATAACGAGGAGGACGATTACGGAGCCATCCTGCCGCAGGTGGTGACTGCAGGCACTGTCACCCGCCGGGCGGTGGAGCCCACCTGGCTGACAGCCAGCAACGCCCGGGTATGGCCACGCTTGGATCCTTGTGGGACTGTTTTGGGGCTCCCTCTGTGTTTTGGACTGATGGGAGCTGCTTGGGTTGGATAGGAGTTGGATGTGGATGTGGAATTTGAGAGAGCAGGGCCAGAGCTGAGGTCCTCTTGCTGATGTGCTTTCATAAGGGAGAAAGGAAGGAGTGGGCAGAGGCTCTGGAGCTTCAGGATGTGGGAAAGGGGAAGAAAACACCAGCATACTAGTTTCTGTCTTTCTCAAGCTCCCCTTCTTCTTTGCTGGAGTAACCAAGTGGAGGATGCTTCACATGGGTTAAACCTGGTTTTGACATTGAGAGCAAAACTTAAAGGCACAAGGAATTCTGTGCTGTGGGAGGAAGGCTGCTCCTGTGCCGTGGAGGAGGAGGAGAGGGATGTGCTCACCTGGGCATGGTGTCCTGCAGGCTGACCGGGTGGGCAGCGAGCTGAAAGCCATGGTCCAGGTGCCACCTGGCTACTCCCTGGTGGGGGCAGACGTGGATTCGCAGGAGCTGTGGATCGCCGCTGTGCTGGGCGAGGCGCAGTTCGCTGGCATGCACGGTGAGCGGGGCTGCGCCGGGGAGAGGCTCGGCTGCCTCCTCATCCCGATCCCGTCTGGCCTCCAACCTCTGCTCCCCTCCCGCAGGCTGCACGGCTTTCGGCTGGATGACCCTGCAGGGCAAGAAGAGCAACGCCACCGACCTGCACAGCAAGACGGCCGCCACCGTGGGCATCAGCCGGGAGCACGCCAAGGTCTTCAACTACGGGCGCATCTACGGGGCGGGGCAGCCCTTCGCCGAGCGGCTGCTGATGCAGTTCAACCACCGCCTCTCGCAGCAGCAGGCGCGGGAGAAGGCCCAGCAGATGTACGCCGTCACCAAGGGCATCCGCAGGTGGGTGCTGCCCGGGACAGAGCCCCAGGGCTGGTGGCACTGTCCCACGGCAGCTGGGTTACTCGCTGTCCCCTCCAGGTTTCACCTCTCTGAGGAGGGGGAGTGGCTGGTGACGAAGCTGGACCTGGCTGTGGACAGGGCGGAGGATGGATCGGTGTCGGGCCAGGATGTCCAGCGGCTCCAGAGAGAAGCCATAAAAAAGTGAGATGGTCTAACCCTGCATCGGGATGTGAGGCAGAGAGGGCTGCAGCCTGATGGGCTCTGGGCAGAGAAGGAGGTGGGGCTGGATAGTCTTGGTCTGCCCTTCCTGCTGCTCCAGGGACAAGGAGGTTTGATTTGGGGGCTGTCAACCTCATCCACTTTCCCAGTGGAGTTAGCATGGTCTCATGCTGCTGCTCCAAACCAGGAGGGAGTGTTTGAAGGTCTCAAATGGGGACCTGCAGCCCCCTCCCACTCTTCCATCAAACCTCCCCTCTGCCCCACAGGTCCCGGCAGGGGAAGAAGTGGAATTTGGTGGAGCAAAGAGTGTGGGCTGGAGGCACTGAGTCTGAGATGTTCAACAAGCTGGAAAGCATTGCCTTATCCCCCTCCCCACAGACCCCAGTGCTGGGCTGTCACATCAGCAGGGCCCTGGAGCCTGCCATGGTCAAGGGGGAGGTAAGGATGCAGCTCTGGGCTGCTGAGATTTTCGTTTCGTTTATCTATTCCAAAATGGGTACCTGGTGTTCAACCCCTCTTAGATTGCTGGAGGCCCATTAGGCTCTTGTAGCCATTCAGGAAAACCATTGTTCCTTTATCTCCATGCCATCAAGAAAACCCAAGCACCCTGGGTCTAGCAGATTTTTCCCAGGAGCTGTCCTGTACAGGTACCATGCCCTTGTCTGCAGTGCTCTCTTACTGTCCATCTCTCTCCTTTCACCAGTTTGTGACCAGCAGAGTGAACTGGGTGGTGCAGAGCTCAGCTGTTGACTACCTGCACCTCATGTTGGTTGCTATGAAGTGGCTGTTTGAGGAGTTTGACATCAACGGGCGCTTCTGCATCAGCATCCACGACGAGGTGCGGTACCTGGTCCAGCACCAGGATCGCTACCGGGCAGCCCTGGCCCTGCAGATCACCAACCTCCTCACAAGGTGAGATGTGATGCTCTGGTGTCTCCTGGGGAGGAGCAGAAGTGACTCTAGAACAGGACAGGCAAGCCCCAGGGGCTGGGGTTGGCTTGCCTGCAGCAAGCTGGTGCAGAGCAGTTTTATTCTGTTCAGGGCAAGTTAGCAGCACTGGAGGCTGCAGCTCCTTCATGTGTGACTCAGGTGGCTATAAATGGGCCTTGGCTTTAATTCCCAGGGATAATGTGCTGGCAAACAGAAGATATGATCAGATTTTGGCCCTGCAGGGATGGGGCCAGTCACTGGCTCTGCTGGGATGCAAGTGCATCGCTTCTTGCTTGCTTCAGGTCTGCAGCCGTCACATGGCAACCTTTGGGCTTGGTTGAGGAGCTGGGAGTCTGAAACTGTTCCATCCCTCATTCCCTGCTGCCTTCAGGGGACAGCAAGGGGCATGGGCTCATCTCTGCTGTGAGCATCAGCACTGTCACCCCTCTCACACAAAGGGTGTTCCTGCTGCTTCCCTGCCCCATGCAGAACTAAGCTCAGCCTACAAAGCTCCTGACCTCCAAGGGCACCTGTTGATCCAGCTCTGGCACAGCCAGTTTTGCCAAATCCCCCTCCCAGCACCGTGGGGAATTTGGTTACACAGGAGCTGGCCAAGGTGA
Source organism: Oenanthe melanoleuca (assembly GCF_029582105.1). Taxonomy (NCBI): domain Eukaryota; kingdom Metazoa; phylum Chordata; class Aves; order Passeriformes; family Muscicapidae; genus Oenanthe; species Oenanthe melanoleuca. The sequence continues at coordinate 10,145,869 of NC_079344.1, forward strand.
GCTGTTTCTCCTGTGTGGAGGCAGGAATGCCACAAACAGCCTTTCTGCAGCCACAGCAGGGACAGGCACTCTGATGTTCCTGCCTTTGTGCTGGCTCCTGCGAGCGCAGGGCTTCCTGCTGGGAAGATCCTGCATCTGCTCTGCCTGCCAGGGAGGATTAGCCAGCAGTGAGGGGCTGGATTCTTCCCTTTTCCCAGGGAGGCTCCATTACTTACAAGGAGGCACCATTACTCTTCCTCCCATGCCCACTTTAGCAATACTTGACCCTCCTGCTATCCAGGACTTAGAAAGTACCTTGTCCCACACCTGTGGGTGCATAATACCCTGTGAGGGGTGGCTGGCCAGTTTGGTAAATGTGGCTGATTGGAACTGGGTATGACAAGGGCAAGGATGATGTCCAGCACTGTCCCACCTGTTTGCTTGTTCTCCAGGTGCATGTTTGCCTACAAACTGGGCCTCCAGGATCTGCCACAGTCAGTGGCTTTCTTCAGTGCAGTGGATATTGACCAGTGCTTAAGGAAGGAGGTGACCATGAACTGTGTGACACCATCAAATCCCATGGGGATGGAGAAGTACGGCATCCCTCAAGGTGAGCGGTGTCCGTGCAAGCCTCCCCAGCTTAAGCAGAGCACTTGGCCTAAGCTGTCATCCTCTGGGGGCTCCTTTGTTCAGCTGAGGCACCTCATGAGCCCCTTGGTTCCTGACAAATCATCTGACTTACAGGGCAACCACTGTGCTGCAGCCTGCTCCTCTTTCCTCAGTCGTCAAGCAGTTTGTGCTGCTGCTTTCCAGATGTTTGTGACAGTGATGAGCCAGGCCTGGCTCTGTTCTTCTCCCACACTTTGTTTGCTTTGTGCTCCTTGGAGGAGACCTCCTGTGCAATTTTAACACAAACCAAATTTAATTTTTTTTCCTCTGAAAGGAAGCACCTCAACAACCTTGTATATTTTGCCCTGCAGACCCAAACATTTCCATCTTTTACTCCTTTCCCTCCTTCCCTGCTCTCCCTTAGCCAAGAACCCTGTTCAGAGAACTCTCTGGCATTGCTGCATGCTTCCTCAGCAGTCCCAAGGCCTCAAGGCATCCCTATCTGCACTCAGTGTAACCCTCCAATTGCTGCAAGCAAACATTTAACTTGTGGCTGGGAAAGCAGCTCCTCCTCACTGTGCAGCAGTGCTTTCCCAGATAAGGGAAGAACCTTCCCTCAGATTTGTTCTCTCAGTCACTGCACACATCAGATGCTCCACCCTTAAGTAACCTTTATTAGGATTCTTACAGGCAAAGGGTGTTTTAGAAACAGGATTTGTGCTCTGTAGGCAAAAAGGGCACTTTTCACCAAGAACAAGGCAAATTAAACAAGTGCATCACAATCAGGGTCAGCAAAAACATAACAGCAAAACTGTGCAAAACCAGCCTGGGCAGAGGAAGCTGTGGCCTCTCACTGCCCAGGAGCTGCACACAGCAGCTTCAGCTCCGAGGCAGAACAGCTCATGTTCCCAGCTCCCTGCTGGTGCTGGTTTCTGCATTCTCACCACCACCCAAAACAGAAATTTGAATAAATTTAGGGCTTTCTGTGCTAGATGCTCTGAACTAAAGCAAGTCCCAACAATTGCTCTCTTCTGTTGCACAGTCTGAGTGTACTGCAGGGAACTGACTGTCCCCTTGTCTTCCAGGGGAAGCACTGGATATATATCAGATAATTGAAATAACCAAAGGCTCATTGGAGAAGCAATGACGACACCAGAGTGCCAGGACAACTGTCCAGACTGCGTTCCAAAGCCTCCCTGTTCTTTCAGGAGCAGATCTTTTGGCAGGGACTGATCCCAGTCGCTCTCTTTCCCTTTTGCTGTAAGATTTTCATAGCAGCACATTCAAAGAGCAGAGGCACTTCTGATGGCAGCTGTAAAACCTGAGACGGGCCAGAGTCGCTCCCATGGACACAAAGGAAGAAGGCATAAGTATTTGGCAAGAGAAGCAATAAACCATCATCTCCATATCTGCAGGCTTTGAGACCAAGGCAGGTCCACCATGGAATGGGCACTGTGAGAGGAGGCAGTGGCAGCAACCCCAGATTATTTTTTTCTCTGTCTCTTCTTTTTGGGTTCCTGGTTCTCATCTGTCTGCTCTGCTGTGCTGCTCTGGAGAGGGGAGGGAGAGAGCAGCAGTAGAGTGTGATTGTTTTTGTGTGAGTAGTCTAAGGAATGTTTACCTAGAGCAAGAAGCCAGCTGTGCAGAACAGGATTTAGCTCTTCTTTTCTCACTAACAAAATGACCTGAGTATGGGATTCCTGTCAGCCACTGATACTTTCCCCATGGGCCACCCCCTCTCCAGTTCATGCTGGAACTTAGGCCATGGGCTACCAGTAGCACAGAACAGGGACTCTGTCCTGGGTTTTGGCTTGTTGAAACACTCAGGAAAATGTGGATAGAAGCACCAATAAAAACCTGGACAATCAGCAGAGTAATTTGTTTATTTTTCTTAGCCAGCACGTTGCATTGCCTTCACCAGCACTGTGTAGTGGAGATGGGTCTGAGAATGATGCCTTGCAGAATTTGCCCTGGCAGGTCTTTATCTACAAAAGCTTGCATATAAAACCACTTTGCATCATACTGCAAAGGTCTGATCCTGAAGTTTCACACCTCCCCAGGACCAGAGACACAGAGCTGGTGCATGAAAATAAAGGCCACTTGAGGCAAAAGGCTGGGGTGCAGGGAGTGTTCTGAGAGAAGCTGTTCACTCCTTCCTGTCAGCTTAGTATTAAAATGAGAGCTAACCTGGGGAAGGCCGGCTGTTCTAACCTCACACATTCCTGCACAACTCACAAATACAGCTGGCTTCTAAAGAGGAAAGCTGTCAGTCAAAGCAGCTGAATGAGTCTGACCTGGTCGTTGTGCGGCTCGTTCTCAGCATCCTCCGAGTTGTGCTCCTGCAGGGCGCTGTCCAGCACGGACGTGTTGATGCGGAAATCCCGGGAGGTGCTCAGCTTCATGTACTGCATCAGGTTCACCTGCAGCAACCGAGGGGAAACATTAAGCCATGAGCATCTTAAGTTTAGTTTTCTACCCTGTCTAGTCCTCCCACAGCACTGGGAGAGAGTCCATCACAGTAATACCACAGGACTGAAGCACAAAGTGAAAAAGCACCTGCCCCTGTGCAGTCCTGGGGCCCATTTACATTTTCCTTAAAGCCAAGTGATTGCCAGCTGCTCTCACCCTCATGTAGGATCTTGTGGTACATTTCATGACACAGACTGGGGGAGAGTGAGGAAAGCTGGCACAAGGTGTGCATGCTCCTGCTCCACCAGGAACCACAGGTCACAGGCAGGACTGATGTTGGCATGGGCTGCTATCAGTGTGGCAACAATTCAGCAGTGGTGGGCCAGGAGCATGGGCAAGAGCTGAAAGGTCCTTACACCTTCCTAATCTGAGCATTAATAGAGACTTTAACAGCAGCCCTCCACCTTGCCATTGATCCCACTGTTCCATCAGTTTCAGGTCACAGAAGATGTCTGCTTTACATTACCTTTGACTTCTTGGAGAGATGGATAAGGAACTTCTCATATTGCTCAATTGCAAAAATCAGGTTTGGGATTGGCTTGGTGTCCCGAAGCACCTTGGCCTGAAATGTGAGAGGAGTGAGATGGGTCAGATTTGGAAGGGCACAATGGCACTGTAGCATGACATGAAGACCACAACATTCCCAGTTTAGGAAAGAGTCTTCAGTAGTCTTGCTCTGTACCAGTCCTACCCCACCCTGCATGCCTTGCCAGCTTTGTCACTAGTTTTAAATTGACTCCCAGGATGGCTCTGCAGTGAGGCTTTCCTGTGCATGGTTTTGTTCTCTGCCTGCAGTCCACCGCCCTGATATCCCTGTCAGCAGCTCCTCTGCTCCAGCTCTCCCAAGGCATCACAAGCTCGGGCCATCCAAGCAAAGAGCACCCTGACGCTTCACCACATTGTTGTCCTGCTTATTTACCACCACTGGTGTTCATTCCCCATGGTGACAGAGTGGTAAAGGACATGCAGCATTTCAGCCCATTTCCATACACTCAGGGAAGAGCTAGGAAGATCATACTTCTGGCTTTTTTAAACCCTTAACATCACAGGAATGTCTGGGACAGCTGACGAGACAGCGAAAATGCTGTCTGGGAGCACAAACAAAGGACATCAAGGACCAGGAACCTGCCAGCCTGCTCACTTGCTCCCAAACAAATAATCTAGTCATTTTCAACTGCTTTACTTTAGTGGAATCCATTCCTTCCTTCATCTTTAAATGTACTGATAAAATTAAGAAACACTTAAAGAGGATGCAATATCAATAATCAAGTTCCAATAAATTAGCCCATATCTGTAATTCCACAGCGTACCCCAAATGGTAAAATATCAGACAAGGCAGACTGTATCAGACAATATCCAGATTGACCTTTGTTTCATGTCCATGAGAGTTTAAGCTGCATTTAATGAAGATGGCTTTTTTGTTGTGGGTTTTTTGTTGTTGTTGTGTTTTGTTTGTTTGTGCTTTTTTAGCATTTTCTCTGTAGTTACAGTAGATTAAATTTGATTTTTACTTAAAGGCCCAAATGACAAATTGTCTGGTGATCTGTAAGAAGCCACCAGGTACCACAAGCCTCGAGATACATGATCCTGCAACTACAGCTTGTGTTCTAATGGAGTGAGTCAGTCTTACCATTACTGTGGAGACTGCAGCAGCTTCACCCTCTTTCTTCTTCTTTTTCTTCTCTTCTACAAAGCTTAAACTCTCACTGTGAATGTTCTGAAGGATGCCAAAAGATGTGTCATTAGAGGGTAAGCAGGGAAGAAAGGCCAGCCAAGAAAGGCCAGAGAAGTCCTTGCTCTAGCCAGCTAACAGCATTACCAGCTAGGTAACAGAGAGGTAGCAGTATAAGGGTGGAAATAGGTGTGATCTCAAAAAAAACCACAAAACCAAAACCAAAACAAACCAATAAAGAAACTAATCTAATTTATACATTCAGAAATGTGCATGTATGAGAAGCCCCCAGCAGTGATAGCTCTGCACACCATGACACCTTCCCCAATATGTTGTACAATTCCTGTGGTCCTCACACAAGTACCCAGTTCCTCTCCAGGCAGATAAATCCTAGCTCCAGCACTGCAGTCTTTGGCACCCACATTACTTCACACTGTGATGACTGCAGTGTTGTTGACCTTTATTTGCCATTGTGGTTAACAGCACTGTTAATCTCATACAAAAAAGCCCCACATGAACAGAGGGGAACAAAACCCAGCTAAAACCCAGCTCCTTCCCTGCTCAAGCAGAAATCAGCATGCTCAGTCCCAATGGTGCTGAAATGTCTTACACAATATTTGACAAAGTAAAGCTTGAACTGTAAGAAACTCAGGTCATGTCAAGAAGATTAATAATCCCCAAGGGTGGCCATGTACTGAAGCTGATACACCACTCAGCATCAGACAGACTGGCTGTGATTCTGCCAGTTAATTTAGGCTTTACCTGTACGTAAGTAATGAATGAGTAACACTGTGGGGTCAGATGGGAGCCTGAGAGCTTCACCTGCAAAGGAGCAGAGAGAGAGGTTGGTGTTACTCCTAACTCAAGGCAATGAGCCATTTCCCCAGAAACCTGCTCACACTCACCAGCTTTTCCAGTCTTCCTGGAATTGTATTTGAGCTGCTGCGGCAAGCCTGGATATACTGCAAGGAAAACAGGAGTTTCTTCTAGGTGTGCTGTTCCCACCCTTTATCCAGGCAGAGCTCAAAGCAGCTCATACAATGGCACAGTGGGGAGGGCAGGATTTGCACAACTATCCTCCCTCCTGGGCTTGTTATATCACAAGTGCCATGTATGCATTCCAGAGCTCTGAGAGGAGAGCTCTGGGGCAGTCACCACCTCATCTCAAAGGAGCTCCACAGGCCTGTGTTTCATGGACCAGCTCCCCCAGGTCCTGCTTCAGGGAATGGGTGAGTGGCAAGAACAGGGCTGGTGAGCACTGTGAAAACACTGTGAGTACCCTTCATTGTGCACACAGTTGTGTAGAGGAGCCCACAGCACACACTGGGAACAGCAACTCTGAGCCATGCAAAGCCAAATTCAGCTAGAGAGAAGCTTTCCTTTTATCTCCACTGGTACAACTATCACTGCTCAGAAAGGCCACAAAATTGAGGGCATGAAAGCCAAAAGAACAAGGGCTCAACTCTCCTGCAAGAGATCAATAGCCTAGTCCCAAGTGTAGCTGCTGCCAGGGGTCACTGTGAGCTTGCTGCAGCAGATGGAGAGAAGTTTTTTAGCTCAGAGGCAGCCCACTGTTGGCAAAGCACACTCACATGTTTGATGAGGGAGGTGAGAATTGTGTATGTCTTGCTGAGGCTTCTCAGCAGAGTGTCCACACAGCTCCCTGCTGGGAGTGCAGTCTGCACCAGCTCATGACAGACAGTCAGAAGAGTTCCCAGCTGCAGAATTATACCTTTCTCCAGAACCTGAGTTTGGTTTGATGCCTGAGAGGAGTCTTCTAGAAGAAAGAGATGAATATCTGGTGAATATATATTTTATGAATCCAGTGGTGCAGGTGGGAGGCAAAAAAGACCATCTTTGTGTCTGATGCATAAAGCCCCAGTGGGACAAGGTGAAAATAATCACTAGAGAGATTTTGTGACAACACCCTTATCTTACTTTGTTCATGTGGAACCAGCTCAAGGGAGAGTATAACCTGACCTCAGATGATGCTATCTCAAAATCCTCAAATATCTTTTTGCTCTCTGTCTTTATCTGTTTTTGACAAAAGTGTAACAGTAAGAACTGGACCACTTTCATTACCTGATGTGTCTGATCCCAGACTGGTGAGTTTCTTGATAAGCCAATCCACCTCTTCAAGCACCTTATCCACCTGACCCAGAACCAGCAGCTGAGACAGAACAAATAACAAAACAGGTTTTGGAGGAGTTTGGCACAACAGGAACCTGCAAGCTGCTCCAAGCACAGTAGCCCTGGACACTGCAGGTGTCACACACACACTGCTCTGACTCACACAAACAGTGGGGGCTGCAGTCTTGGCATTCACCACGGCAAAATGGCACCGACCCTCCACTTCTATGTCCTGGGCAGAGGAGAGAAAACAAATTCTGATGAGTAAAACTTTAACTGCTGTCACATAGTTTGCACCAGAGATGCACTCAATTCTGACAGCACTATGTGATGAGAGCTCAGCTGCTCCTGCATCATACCTGATCTATATCTCCCAGGCAGGCGTGGATGTCTTGTGCAAGTTCCCGCAGGAGACCCACAGGGCTCTTGTAGAGAATGTGGACACTGAAGAGCAGAGACAGCAAACCCTTGCAGCAAGAAATATCCTCTGTGGGGAAGAGGAAGTGACACAGTGCCAGGTGCAGAGCTTGCCTAGCTACTTAGGAGCATCAGACAACCAGTGAAGGAAAGTCTCAGATTCAGTACGGATTTAACAGTAGTGAAAATCCTATCAAAATACCCCAGCCACAAAAGCAGGGTTTAGAACATCAGGCATCCCATATAATAGTGCAAGGGGAACGACTGGAGCCATAGTTGGGTCATAGAAAAATGGTGACCAAAATCACTGAGGAAGTGCAATGCAAACCCTGGCAAGAGTACTGTCTTTCCAGAGTATAAATCCTGATTTGAGCCTAAATAACAAGGGAGAAAAGTCAAGCGCTTGAGTGGCTTCCTTTCCTTCAGAAATGCAAATAGTTTTAGCTAATACTCATACTTATAATCACAATGTTGTGGCAATCTGCCACAGAATGGGACCTGAATGTATCTTGATGAAGAGGTAAAACCAGGACACAGCTTGTAAGGGTCTAATATCAGACCTGACACATCACATCTAAACATGCTCCTCAAAGCTTACTTACCAAGAGCATTTTCTTTGCAAACTTTAACTGTCCAAGTCAGGAACTGAAGGAACTATTTAAGAGGAGAAAAGGCATCATGACTTTGAAACAGAATTCAAAACACAAAACTACTACTACTACTAATAAAAATTCAAGACACTGAATCACAGCAGAGGAAGATGAGTAGAGAACCCAACTGTGCTCTGTAAAGTTTTACAAGGGACACTAATCCTACTAACAAGTCAAAAGCTGAGACCCAGGACAGGGTAATGGCTATACATTCCTTTGGACAGAGTAACAGCTCCATTTAATTTAAGGTAAATGATGACTCTAGACTTCTGGCACAGTTTGTGCAGTTCCTAGCTTGTAAAATTGGGGCACTTTAGAAAATGACTCCTTGCATGGAAGGATTTAGGCACTCAGCCAGTTTGGACTGGACACAAGTTTGCTGGCCTTTTTTGCCTCTATCCCATGTGGAGGCCACACCACAACTAGGCTATGTAAAGAGTCCCTGCTCAGGCAAACAAATCATTCAGCTGCCCAAAGGCAGGATCAGAATGCGCAGGAGTGGGATGGCAAGACAACTTCCTCTTAAGTGTTCTTACAGGTGTGTGACAGGAGAGCCCTTCACAGTGTAACAGAACAGTCCCTTTGACCTGGTGTGGTGTGTGAGTGGAGGCAGGACTCACATGTCAGAGCCCATAGATGCCAACCCCATCTGATAATCTCCTTCCCACACTATGGCTGTGCCAGCCAGCCACCATGTGAAGGCTGAGGAGTACCTGCTGTGAGGCTGGATCCAGGAGTTTGGACAAAGTGGAGAGAACTGTGATGAGTGACTGCATTTCCTTGGCGTTGAAGTCATCTTCAGCACTGCTGAGCTGGTTCACCAGGGACCTCTGGTTAGGGGAAGGAAAACACTCCCTGAGTGTGAGTATGTGTTGCATAAGCAAATAACCAGAAGCTGCAAGCAGATAAAGGGATCAGAGCAAGGAGAATGACAAAGAGTACAAAACCAGAACTCTTCTCAAGAACAAGTGCTGATTTTTGATAGGAGTGCTTACATACAGTTCTGCATATGGTCAGTGTGACTTTTAGAATACTCAGGGAAGTTTATGCTGCACTGAAGAACCTAGAGTTCTGTAAATACACATGCACATCCACCCAACTCTGTAAGGCACCCTGAAGAAGCTTTCCTAAGGGATGAGAAACTTTTCTGAACTGCTAGGGAATCAGTGCCACAGTTGCTATCACATACTCAACCCTGTGGTCAAACAACAGAGAGCTAGCAGTGTTTCCTGCCAGAATCCCAAATGCTTTGGAACACTTGCAGCACAGTGGTACTCACCTGAAACTGTCGGATCTGGAAGGCAGCTTTCTCTGTGACATTAATATCCGTTTCTTCTGCGTCACCATCAGTAATATCTGGCAGAGACAGAGAGGTGCAGAAAAAAAGCTAAATGCCAAGAGCAGAATACAGGATTTATTTCCTAAAGTGAGAAAGACTGCTCACAGCTAGAGGAGGAATACAGACTGCAGTACCATGGTGAGCTGAAAAACATGTTAAAGGCAAACTTCAAATAGATGAATGCTGTATCAGACCCCAACTATCCTCTGCTGACAGACTGAGAGCTCTATAAAGGCAGGTAAAATATATCTCTAAAACTTGCCTCTGGTGTGAAAATCTGTGCTACTTAGCCCACTTTGTTACTGAGAGACAAGAACAAGACCCATCCCTCCCTAGTTATGGATGAATGGTGCTGGGTCCCTACCTGCCCACACATGGGCTGGAACCTGGAGGGTAGAAAGCAGAGCAGAATTATACCATGTGCCTACCCAGGGCTTGCAGAAACTGGGGGATCCTGGCAGAGTACAGCTGCTGCACTGTGTTGAAGATCCGCAGCAAACCTTCCAAGCACAGAAGTGAAATGCTTTTGCCCTTCTTCTTCCCTGATTCTTCAACAACAGTGGGAATTGAAGTGTACCTCCAAAGCAGAACCCTGTGGGATGGGAGATGAGATTTACTCCAGTAAAGCTGGCTGCACAGGGCAAGAACTAGACTCTACTCTAAGGATTGCATTTTTAATATAACTAAACTAGAAGGTCTTTTACCTATAGGAAAAGGGTGGGGGAAGAGATCTTTTTTAAGAAGATATTATTTCAATGTCAGGAAAACAGCTACTGCATTCTTCCTGCACAACTAAATAATTTAATTCCTTCCAGGTGCCAAGGGACCTCCAATCCCATTTCAAGTCCATCTTTATGCACTCATTTCTTCCACCCAGCTTTTCCTCTTTCCCAGACTATCCTGACCACTGGTGTCAAATCCACCAGTGACAAAAAGAGCTTTTCTTGTGGCATGTCAGAACTGTGAGATGTCAGAATTCACTACAGGGCTGTCTATAAATAAAATCAGAAAGGTAAAGGCAGGCAAAGCAAAGTAAAAAAGCTGTGAGGAAAGCAAAATTGTTTGGCCCAAAGGAGACTTTTCTATTTGTAGGCAAACATCTTTTTCCTGCTTCCCTAACCCCACTTCTTCCCTTTTTTGTTCCCTCTCCTTTCTTCTCATTAGTTCTGTTGCCTGCACAGATGATCTTATTCTGTTTCAATGTCCAATCACGCAAAACATGTAGCTCACATGTAGTCCTAATGACTGCAACAAAAATAGCCTCTATTATTTGGGGTGAGACACAAAACCGGCATTATGCATGGCAGGGGTAATTTGCATTTTGTGCTCTCTGCTGACTGGGCTCTGAAAAGACCCCATGCAGATATGACCTAGATTCCAAAAGACATTTACATGGTTCACATTCTTGGATTTCCAAAGGATTAAATGTGTGAATGTCTTCAAGCATCTTGCAGAAGTCCTAAACAAATGCTTTCTAAAGCTTGTGTCCCTCATACATATGTTTTGTTCTGTAGCTCCAAGTGAATTTTAACTTTGTTGCATTCCAGAGGCCTCAAGAATCCAGCCTGTAATCATCTTACCTTCTCTATGACAATGAGTGATGAACAAAAAGTCAGAAAGAGACTGAAAATGTTTGATGGCATTTGGTTCTTCCAGGCCAAGTTATTAATTAAAGCTGTATCACTCACTATGGCACAGAAACTGTAGTGCCTCCACTTGATCTCTCAGGAGCACAGAAAGGCAGTGACCTCAACCCAGCAACAACAGTTTAAACAGTTCCGGACTGCATTCTTCTTTCAAAACCCCACCTGAGGATCAAAAATCCCCCAAACGCATTGCTGATGTCTCCACATGCCCCACCGACTCACTGTGTGATTTTGCAGAGGTTCTGGAACATCTTCTCTGGATTTTGCCCGTCAGGTCCGTCCGTCTGTCCCGTCTCCTCCAGCTGCTGCACCTTCTGCAGGGCGACGCTGACAGCGTAGCGCAGGAACTCGGTGCTGGAGCGCAGCACGGCCAGGCTCTCCTCGTGGCTCTGGGCATTGTCCCTGCAGGACCACAACTGTCAGGGAACTAGGGATGCACAGAGCAAGCTCAGGGCTGGCCTGTGAGATCCCAAACTTAATATGCACTTGCAAATAAAGTCTCTGGCTGAACTGAGGGTGGAAAAGACCCTTTGTTTTGCTAGCTTCTAGTGAACACGCAGAGGATAAGAGTTGCAGCAGCCTTGCCTTTCCAGGCACACTAACACACGTTTTGAATTATGTCTGGCTCTGCTCCACAGAGGAATGGACACCTTCTCACCTGAACAGAGCTGTGAGCAGAGTAGATACAAAACCCATGGACAGGAAGCTCCGTGTAGTTTTGTTGCTCAAGGCAGATTTGTTCTTTCCAGCTTTCTCCTTCAGGATTTCAGAGAGTTTGTTGTAACAGGTAAACAGGCCTAGGACATCCTCAAACTTATTCTTACTGCAATAAAAGAGTAGAAAGCATTAATGGAGAAAATGCATTTTTGGAGTTTCCCATTTGAAGCTTCAGCTGCCAAATTACACAATGATGCTGCCTAAATGATGAAACCCATTACATCTCCCTGCCTCCCTAGCAGTGTGTACCTCACTCAATCCTTCTCAACCTACTCTTCTACAAAATGTCAGGTCCCATCTCCCACAACACATGACATTCCAAAGGAAAACACTCCCCAAGGCTCTGTGAGTGGCTGTGCCACCAGGCACTCAAGCTCAGATCACTGATTCTGTGTTGGCACTACCATCCTGTGCCTGCAATGAGGCTGTACTCCAAAGAGCTGGGCAAACAATAGAGGGGAAGATTTAATGTTTTACCTGAAGTTCCCGACTTTGAAATTGTACTCAATCAGAACCTCACAAATTCCCATCACCTGAATGGCATAGATGTTATTTTTCACACCGACACCAGAAGACAGTGAAAAATCTGCTGATTTATCCTGAGAGATAAAAGAAACAAGTGAAAAATCTTTTCAAAACCTGACAAGAAATCAGCGTCTTCTCCCACTGAGTCAAGCTGAAAAATCTGATTTACCAGTTCAAAGTCTTCCAACTCGCTCTTGATCATTCGTCGTGTGACAGATTCTAACATCTCTTCAAAGTCTTGCTCAAATCTCACACCCTCCTCCTCCTCCTCGTCGTCATCTTCAGCTCCTTGGCACAGATGCACAGTGCTCTTGTACCAGGAGAGACAGTGCTGGATGCAGCAGAGCAGGTGGGCCTGCAGGAAGCAGCCACACAGTCAGACTGAGCCTCTGAGCTGGAGGTCACTGCCAGAAGTGGACATGGGCCAGACTGTTCTGGTGGGATGTAAAGAGCTGTAGCTGCCTTTGTAACTGCCTTGAGTCTTGAGGATATGCCTCATTCCCAAATTGAGGGGATCAGTAATCTCACAGAAGCTACCCAGTTCCAGCTTCAGACAGTGCTCTCTGCTTGAGCTTTTCTAGATGGGATGTAAAGACAACTTCCCCTGCTCCCTCTACCCAGCCACCTCAGGTACTGAAGGAGATGGAAAGGAATTTCCAAAGGGACTCTCCCTCTAGCTGAAGTGTCTGCTCCCTTCCTGAGTGTGCTACTGCATGCAAGCTTCCTTAGGGGGAACCAAAATGATTAATTTGAATTTGTTCCCTTGGAAATCCAACAAATTGTTGAGGTCTCATCTCCAACAATTTCAAAGGAGCAAAACCAAAGGACAAATCCTTCCCCCTGCTACACTCACACCAGGCACAACTATTTTATGTGGAATTAAGTTAAAGGAGGGAAAAAAAAACCCTGCAGGGTGAACTCAATAGAGGATAACAGAAGAACACTATTCCTACAGCATTTTTCACACAGGTCCCCACAACCACTGTGCTTGGGGAGCTCTAATAAATAGCCTGAGGCAGGGGAGAGATGCCCAGCTCTGGTGCCATTAAAAGAATTGCTTCAGGCTAGAAGAGGCTGAAGAAGCACAAGGTATTCAGCTCATGTAGAAGGACAACTAAAATGCTAGTAAAAGATGAGCTTGCAGCTGTGACCAACCAATACAGTCCTTACCAGTGGTTCTTGCAGAAAGATTTGATCTCCTTGAGCCATAATACATCCCTCCAGTTTGAGTGGAGGCAGGAGGTCTGGCTGGGGCAAGTAATATTGCTTTATCTGTCACAGAAAACAAGAAATAAAAATAACCAGTTACTTGGTAACTGAGCCTCTTAAGATGTTTGAAAACAGAGTACAATAATCTTTGTACCCCATTCTAGAGAGCAAAACCTGGCACTGTGATAAGGGGACTGTACAAGTACATGAGCCACATCATCTGCTCTACTGGTGATTAAAATCCCTTCTTGAGTTGCTCCTGTACCTCAGCCAGGACACGTCAGTGCCCTAAAACAAGATTAGCTGACCACTCACTGTTGTGTTACCTCAACAAGTAACTTCACTTGCACCCCACCTGCAGTGTTAGCCCTCCTTAAACAGTGAGGATCAATAGCTGCTGCTGCTATAGAAAGTTATAGATACATAATGATGCTATAACATTTTACACCTTTACACCAACTTACTATTAAGTGCCTTCTGTTACCCAAAAGCTGCCTTGGCCCTGTTCATATTCCTTTCTCAGATCCTATACTGTCATGGGAAAGCTGGAATTAGTCAGCATGAACTCTTTGGATGATTAAAGGGAAGAAAATTACTTGTCTCAAAGAAAGCACAGCCTGTCCAATGGATTGAGGAAATGTGATTGTCTTGTTGCCATGAGCAACACTGCTGGGGGATGAGTTAATCCTCCCAGATCCTACATGGACTTGGGTATTCTCCCGATGGGAGGACAGCAACAATAATTACTGTGTCAGCACATATCCTTGGGGAACTATGGGAGGGTAACTACTGTGCACTGCTAAGGAACAGGGAGAGCACAAAGAACTTCTCTGGGCTCACACTTCCCACAGCACCTAAGAACTGAAGGGTTGGAAAGAGCTCCAAGAGATCCTTCCACTTCCACCCTGTGGCAGGAAATGAACCTGTGTCCAGACGTTTACCAGTCTGCTCTCTCAGCGTAGCAGGGGTTTGAGCACCTCTTTAGGGAAGTGTCACAGCACTCAGGCAGGTTACCAGTGTGAGGGAATGATTTCCCCAGTATTTAACCTGAATTGTTTGCCATACTGCTTGAAGTGCAGAATTCTTAAAGAGCCCCTGCAGCCCCACCACGGAGCAGGACTTTACCTGGGATAAGAGTGTTTCCATTATAGAGCTGGCCAGCTGGGAGTTCCTGCGAAGGACATCATAAAAACCCTGGAGACAGGAAGGAAGGACAAGTTGGCTGACACAGCAGAGAACATGAACAACAGGCACAATAAGTTGGCGTCATAAGACAGCAATGACACTTTGGCACTGCAAGGAACCATGAGGAAGCAACAATGTAAAACTCCATACCTGGCAAAGCAAAGGCAACACAGAAAGAAGGTATGAATCAGAAAAAGTATGAATTTCCTCACAGGGGCCCTCTCACAAGCTGTATCTCCCTAGCAGCGGTGGCATCAAGCCCAAAGTGACTTTCACTGCTATTTAACACTAGCACAAGATCCAACTTCAAACTGTGAAGCCCTGTTTCAAAGGCAAAACAAGCCAGTGGGGAAACTGTAGGAGGCAACAAATCCTGCAGACTGAGAAAATTCAGTGGATGGATAAAGCAAGCACAAGTTTTCTAGCAACAGTGACAAATACAAGCAGAACTTGCAGCTCATCAAAGGTCAAGACAAGAAGGAAACAAAACCTCTCTGACCTCTACAGGTTTTTTTTCCTCAAGGTAGTACCCCATGGTTTTAACACAACCTAAGATATGCACCCAAAAATGGCCCTTTATAACAAGCCTATCACAACAGATGTAAGGACAGACAAGCTTTTATAGAAACTTGGAAAAGAAGAGAAGACAGATCCCTGATGCAGTCTCTAAGGAAGCTTCTCCATACTCTCCAGAGAGGGTTTTCTTTGGAGCCCATAATTAACTCTCAACAGCTCCACATCTACCCAATGCCTGTTATACCACTCCTCCTCACAGGGCATCAAACATCCTTCCCATTCCCTAGGCCTTACCATAGCAAGACAGACCTTGACATATTTTTGCTCTTAAACAATGCACGAGCTGAAGAAGATACATCAACGTGTCTTTGGGTTTATAATGGTAAAAAAAACAAGAGCAGAAGGAGTGAAAACATGTTACACATGGCCCATGAAGAACAAAACTGAGCTGAAAGGCTGTTTTTCACAATAACATGATTATTATTTACCTGAGGCTAGAGAAGAATCAGACCACAGAAGAGCTTGTGGCTGTTTAAGAGACAGAAGAAACCATGTTTACCTCATATAACATGAGTCGAACGTCTGCTTGCTGGCTCAAACATCGCCTCAGGCTGCCCAGAATTTCCAGGCAGAAGGCCTCATTAGCTGCAGAATTATAGCAGGCATGAACATCTGCCTGGACCTGAGAAGGAACATTAGTCACGTTATACTGGTTACAATATCACAGCACAGGAGCAAGGTGGTAAGGGTCTGGCCCCTGAACAATTACTGAGATAGTTCTTGTGCTATCAGGCTCCTCATCATTGTCATGGAGCAGTGGGAATGCTCCCCAGAACACTGGTGCTGTAAGAGAGAATGACTTTGAGGAACAACATCTCTAGGCCAGCGTCTCTTTGCACATTGCACTTCCTAAAGCTTTCATTACAGGAAAGAAATCCTTACTGGATTTCTAGGACTAATCCTTACTAAAGCTGTATTTCCATTCTGGGGGAACACTTCCCTTTTGAGCTGTTTCAAACAGTGCACATTAGACACCAGACTGTCTCACGTGTCCACACAGGGACTGCAGAACAGCACTTACCTGAGTGGCACCAATGGCCTGGCTGCACTGGGAGGAAGACAAGCTGCCCAGAACCTTAAAATTTCTTAACAGGAGCAAAAAGCCAGCAACTGCAGCTTTACGAGCATCGAGCTGCCTGGGAATTGGGACAGGAAAGAGGGTTACATAAGGAAACATGGAAGCAAGAAGCTCAGAAGCACATAAAATACCAACTCAGCAATGTAAAAAAGGCCACAAATACAGAGACTGGGCCCTGTACAACTGTATTTCCCAAAAGGGCAGTACAATCCCAAACAGTCAAGAGCTGGGCAGTTTGCTGGAAATTCCCCTGCTCTACATTCTCACAATATTCAATCTCCTTTTTGTCCTTACAGTGCTCACAAGAACAAGACCAAGACCCAAGTATTAAATATCCCTTGAATGCTGGGAGAGTGTCACAGACCTCAGAGTTGGAAAATTCCTCATAGAAACCTAGTGTTTTGCTTTGCTCACAGAAATGCCATGTCTTTCCCAAGACCAAGTTCCTTGCTTTGAAAAATAATCCTAAATTTTGAATTCTATATTCATAACCAGGCAGCCAAAGCATGGCAACACCTTGCAAGGGATCACAGAGAATGTGGCAGCTCAGCATTCTGATCAGTGGTTCCTTCCAGACCCTCCCTGGATGTATTCAACTGTGCTAGACACATGTTGGAATTGGTTTTAATTTTGTCTATGTATTTGGAGCTCCCAACAGCTTTCTGAACTGGCAAAGCCTATTCATTCAGATGGGGGCTGGGATTTGTGTTTCAGTTCAGTGGAGCTATGGCTGTGCCACAATTCCAGGCTAAAGGGACAGGAGATGTCACTGTCTAGTTATGTAAGAAGATACTTAGGCAAAATAAAAAATACTTCTGCTCTAAAACCATAAATGAGTTGTAGAAATTTTTTCAAAGAATCCTCTTCCCAGCTTACCTGGAAAAGATAGCTTTTTGGAGGACAAGTATCAGGGAGTCCCTCACTGACATGCTGACTTTGAGCAGAGGCTGGAAAGAAAAATAACCTTTGGAGAGAAAAGCACTAAGGCATGCCAAGCCCTTGGGGAATATGAGCTCATCTTCCTCAAGCCCATCTGGCCCTGCATTTCCAGTACTGTCATCAGTACAGTAAGAAGACCAAAACATTTAAAAATAGACAAGAAAACCCATAGAGCTGTGGCAGTGAGACACCTTAGCAGGTTAGTGAGGACACAGTGCAAGGGTTTAGGAAAATAACAGGTTGGACAAAGCAGGTAAAAGTTAAAACACCAGGGCAATATCTCAGCCCAGGCAAAGAGGAATACTGACATGGAACTTGGAAGGAGAAAAATCAATGTGACAGCTATAGCTATTCAGCTAAACATCGTAGACTTAGTTTTCTACAGGATACAGCATCTGGGCATCTTCCAGATGAAAGGTCAGCACAGAGCAGTTTTGGTCCCATGCCAGACCACACCATATGCTTTTTGCTAGAGGGCACATGCAAATCCATGCTTGAAGAACAGTTCCATGCTACACTGGACAACCCACAGCAGAGAACGAAAGCTCATTTCATGAGGAGGGTTATCAGATCATGCATGTAATTGTGGTCCAGAGCTGTCACTGGAACTAAACTAGCAAGGAGATGCATGGAGAAATGCAAAGCTTTACCTGAACTGCACGGAGGAGCCCTTGCACTGTGTCAATGGGCAGAAAGGACAAATTATCAAAGGTCTCTGTGACTTTGGAGGATGAAGTCTGAAGCACGAGAGGAGCGGACACAACAATATTGGACAGCAAGTCTGAAAAATAAAAGGACAAAAAGAACAGTTGATGCCAAGAAAAGCCTGAGCAGAAGATGTCTGTAGAGCTAACAATTACAGACTAATCAAAGACCTTCCACAGCACAGAGAGGCCATGATAAAATGAGTATCAACAAACTGAGCCCACTGCAGGCACCAAGTGTTAAAAATGCTCCCAGCCCAGCTGAAGGGCTTCACCCCACCAGAGGGCACTGAGATGCAAGGGAAGAGGCTGCAGCACTGACATCCCAGCAGCCCCAGTGGCTCCCAAGCCTATAGAAGAGGAGAAGGCAAAGCTGGGAACGTGGAACAGACAACTGACTGATAATTCTGACTTTCTGTGTGTCAGTTGTTCCATGGCAACTGCCTGCAAAAATACTTTTAATCTGTGATGAATACAAGGCAAAAACCTCAGTCAGAGAAGGAACAACTGATTTTTTTAGCTTCAAGTGACTTCAGCAGGCACTTCAGAAACTAAGTCACATCCTGGGCTGCATCAAAAGCAGCTTGGCCAGCAGGCTGAGGGAGGAAATTCTCCCCCTCCACTCCACTCTGGTGAGAGCCCCCTTGGAGTACTGTGTCCAGCTATGTGGTCCTCAGCACAAGCAGGACAGAGACCTGTTGGAGCAGGTCCAGAAGGGCACAAAGATGCTCAGAGAGCTGGAGCACCCCTGCTATTGAGATGGGCTGAAAGAGTTGTGGTCGGTCAGTCTTGAGAAGCAGACTTTGGGAAGACTTTGCTGTAGCCTTTTGGTACTCAAATGGGGTTTATAAGACAGGGACAGACTTTTTATCAGTAGGTGTTGTGATAAGAATAGGGCTAATAGTTTTAAAATAATAAAAAGTAGATTCAGATTGGATATAAAGAAGAAATTTTTTACAGTGAGGGTGGTGAAACATTGGCACAGGCTGCCCAGAGAGGTGGTGGATGTCCCATCCCTAGAAACATTCAAGGTCAGGTTGGATGAGGCTCTGAGCAACCTGGTCTGGTGGAAGATCTCCATGCTGATTACAAAGCAGTGGATTGGATGACCTTCAAAGGTCCCATCCAACCCAAACCAAATTTTGTGATCCTATAATGTGATTTGAGGAACTGTGTTGTGACTGTCCACAGAGAAGAGCACATTTCTCTCTCTTTTCTGTTACCTATGAAGTGGCTGACAGGAGATGCTGCTTTTGTGAGGACTCTGTTCAGGACCTGCTCAAGAATATCACTTCTGATGGGCTCATGAACCTGAATGAGGAAGAACAATAAATAAAAATCAAAACCTTTAAGACATTTCTGTACTTCACAGCACAGACATTGTACAGTACAAAGAAAATCCAGATCTGGCAGATAAGCAAGGATGGCCACCAGAAGTCCCCTTTCACCTAAATCCACACAGACTGATTCAGATTTCATCCCAGGACAATCAGAACCAGCACAAAAAGCACACATAGTACACTCAGAACATAATGGTTCCAAACATCTATGGGATGAAAATTTACCAGTTTGGCGAACATTAATGGGTTTCAATCCAACCTTGTCAAATTTTATTTGTACCTCTGAATTTCTCTACATTCTCTACCTCTGCAGTTTCTTGGAAACTGTAATAGGGATTACACAAATATCATGACAGCAGGAACAGACATGAGGATGGCCTTTTCCAGCTGGAAAGGGGCAAATAAGAGCCAAAATCTAGTACTGTCTGCAAAACACTCACAATTGATATAGCAAGCAAGGTTTTGACACCGTTTACCAAGAGAGAATAAGAACAGAGTTGTTCTACCTTCACCAAAAAAAATCCTCTCCAAAACATACACTACCTTAAATGTTTCCAGCAGGATACTTGCTCCCAGTCTGCAAGCCTGCTGGGCTGGCATTTTTGAAAGGCCATAACTGTTATCAGCAGCTTTTCCTCCAAAGGGCTTTTTTGGTTCATAGGACTCCATTAGGCTGAAGCCAAGATCCACCAGGCCCTGAGTAACATGGTCCCAACCAAATGCACTGAAGAAAACATTAAACAGATGAGGAAAGAAACAATTCAGTCATAGGGAAGTTTAGATTAGAGCAGAGGTAAAATCTTCTGCAGTTATTCCAGGGTCCAGAGCAGCAGTGAGAGACACTTGATGACAGCAGAGAAGATGACAGGCCTCACAAGCCTGTGACTATCCTTAGGCTGAGGGACAGCTGCTTAGCACACTCTGCACTCTGCAGTTCTCCATCACAATTCCTTTCCAGCCCAAAGGTTTCCTCACTGGTGGGAATGACATACTCTGAGGTCAGACCTCAACATAAGAGCAGGCTACAATTGGGATGCACCAGTACCCTACTCATGTCAAAGTCTTCAAGTTGGAGAAAAAGAGATGAGGAATGCCTCCCATCAAACTAAAGGACAACTAGTGACAGACCAGAGGTACCCCACACAATGTTTAAAGGACTAACCAGTGAACCAGATTAAACAGTGAATTTGCTCCTCATCCCTTGATCAGAACACAAACTACAGCCAGCAGCATGACTCAACACTGCAGATTAGGTCCTGATCAGTTTAGTCCTTTGTACCACCAGACCCTGAGATTTGAGGTAGAATGAACAGATTTATACAACCGCATGTTGTTGGGTTTTTTTTAATTCGCTAATATAAAACTGGGATAAAACCTTTGGATTTTGACACTGATCCCTGCCGGCACATGGTCAGAAGTATTTAGCATCCCAGAGTGTTTTAACAAAGCTGAAACTCTCCCCACTCCTAAATCTCATTGAATGTTCTGCAGCACGTGGCAGCAACTCACCTATTTTTCACCACTTCCAGAATGACAGCAGTTATATCATACTGTTGAGGAAACAAATCCTGCAGAAACTTGGAGGCCTGAAGGAACTGCAGGTCCTTGCAGCTTCTTGTGATTGATGTTTTCAAGAAATCAAATATCTGGAACATAAAATCATTAAGTGTGAGGAAATGATCTTTGAAATGGGACCTGTATATTCTTGGGTATGTTCCAGTAAGAGCACTAGCCAGACACAAGTTCCACTACAGCCTGCCAAAAATTTTAACTCATTTCTTTGTCAGAACAAATACACCAGTCTCATTAAATGCCTCAAGGAGGGTGACTTGCTGCCAGATGCTCTTCATGTGGCCACCACAGAGCCAAAACATTAGAAAAATAAGACTGCTTTTCTTCTCATCCTACAATACCAACCCACAGGAATCACTACTCTTGGAAATTGTGATATTGCTCAGAGGTCTTTTACAGTGTTTAGTAAAGTACAGCATACCAATGATCTAACTGCCTACCCATGAGAATCCTGAAAACCTTCTAAGCCTAATTCTGATGGGACTCTGACCTAACCATGCTTCCTTTCCTTTACAGGGAGTGCAGAGTGCACCCCATGGAAGCTCTCTCTCCAAGCTAATCAAGCACATACCTGCTCTTGCAGTCTGTGTTTTACAGCAACTGACAGCAGAAGAGCCACGCTGAAGGGACACAGGGCTCTACCAGGCTCCTTCTGTTGCTCAGCCTAGGAAACAGCAAGGAGCAGTGAGAAAGCTTGTTATCTTCAACTGAAACACCCTGGAAATTAAGAAGCCATCAAGCACATGCCTCTTCAAACATCAGCACTCACTAAAGAGAACATGACTGCAATCATAAAAATTATTAAATCCCTTGTCCAGATAACAAACCAAGTTTTTAAACTCTGTTTCAGTATGCTCAAGAACAGTGGCTGCCCCATCTTTGCCATACCTTCAGATGTTTAATTAGCTCGTCACCCAGGTCCTGGTCCAGGTTGATGACAGAAACAATGTGGAGAATGACAGTGCCTTCCACGTGGCGGAGCTGGTCCAGGGGCATTGTGGCCACCTCAAGATCCACCGACCTGTGAGTTTTACCAGAAAATAACAAGCCATCCAAAGCCAGAAATCATTCCTTATGGATCAAGAAAGATGTTCTTGTACAAGGTTTAACAGTTCAAATTCAAGGAGCCCTGGGCAGGACCAGTGTGACTACAAATAGCCAGGAGTAAATAAAGGGTGTGACAGAGCAAGAACTTACTGTGGAACACTCTGTTCTTCCTTCTGTCTCTTATCCAGCTGATTGAAAAAACTGATGATTCCTTCCAGAACAGTTTTCTTACTGCCCTGCAAGACAGGACATTACATTAAGCCATTGCAGGTCCTGCAGTAACCCAGAGAACAATACTCAATTCCCTCACCTATCACAAATCTTAGGGTATCCTTCATTTCCCTCCATTAATTGCTAAGGCAGGTGAGTGCTTCTGTATGGCTCATTTCCAGATTTCCAGTTTTCATATTTCTTTTGACTACACTTATTTTTCTGACTGCATTATCAAATAGCTGGAAGAAACTCAAGCTCTTGGGTGTTCTGATTGTCTTTTTTTTTTTTTTTTTTTTGAAGTTGTTATTAATTAGAAAGGATCCTTTATGTTTTAATCAATTGGGAAGGCTTTCAAACTCCTAACTTTAAATGTAACAATACATTTTGGCCAGTGGACCCTATTGACCCTCTATAACACACATATAATTTGTCTTTGGACCATTCTGGTATTGACTTGGTCACAAATGAAGCAAGGAAAAGAGCCAGATCACCCTGTCAAAAGGCAGAGATGTCCTTGGCAGTCTCTGCTCTGGAGAAGAGCACAGGAGATGACACATTCCCAGTACAAGTCAGACTAAAGCCCAGTAGACAGTCATAGTGCATAAGCTATTATTGTAGCATGCAGGTCACAGAGAGTGAGCAAAACCACAATGAAAAAAAAAAATCCTCTGTGCTGTCTGCGAGGTCTGTGCTCATCCCTTATTTCCCAAAGGTTTGCTTCTTTTCCCACAAAGAAGACCATGATCCTATCTT
The DNA here is from genome assembly GCF_029582105.1 of Oenanthe melanoleuca. NCBI lineage: Eukaryota > Metazoa > Chordata > Aves > Passeriformes > Muscicapidae > Oenanthe > Oenanthe melanoleuca. Next base: position 10,168,638 of record NC_079344.1, read on the forward strand.
TCTCTGAGCAGTCAGCTTCTTCAGGCTAGAGGGAGTTAGAGGAAAAAAAACCTAATGATGTTCCATTGTATCCCTACAGTGTGGTTTGGGATCAATCAGAATCCCTGCCAAAATCCAGACTGTAGATCACTCCGAACATTTTTTTCCTCATGTAATAAACCTGGGGAAATCTAGCTCCCATGAGCTTTTACCTTTGCAGAAAGCAACAGCAACTGATAGACCAGAGGGGGAATTTCCTGCAGGTCTAATCTGGAGAACATCCTCAGGATCTTTTCCACCACAAACTGCAGCTCCTCTCCTGATAATGGAATATCCCTGTGGAATCAAAGATTTTTTTTCAGAAATAGATTATTTATTTGCCAAGTTTCACTCATACATGGACTAAAAACCACGATGCCATGCCTAGATGTGTTTTGCATCCAAATGGATCTGGTGTGGATGTTCATTGACCAACCATCCATGGTGCTTTGCCTGCTATGGTCAGACCTCTTATTTGTACTTGCCCAAAACTGCTTATGAAATAGGACACAGACAGGACCACAGCACAAGTTGATGTTGAAGAGAAAAAGAATTACCTGAACATGTTGGCAAGATGTATTACACACCGAGGATCCCACCTGGTAAAACAGAGATATGTTGGAAGATTGAGAGCAAGCTGGATAATCATTTAGCTCTTCTCTCCTACACAATTATTCAATGTCACCATTTCCCTGTTACATTCTGATACTAAAACTTGAAGCCAGATTTCCACCAGAAATCATCAACACCAGTCTAACCACCCACACTTCCATAGTTCTGAACTGCCCCAACTCCTTTAATAACAAATGCCAGAAAAGGAGCAAAACCAGCTCATGCAACAGTCGCACAAGATCTGGGAACAGGGAGCTCCCTTGCCTTCCCAGCTAGAGCAGACACTGTCACAGAGGGCACAGATTCAAGGATGACAGGACACACAGCTCATGGAGATGTCTTTTTCCAAGCACAATGTGAAACACAATGTTTTGCCATGTAACTAAGACATTCCAGACATACGTACTTGCTGGAGCAGAGGGTATTTATCAGCTGTTTCTTAAACTCTTCACCATTCAGTTCACCTGAAAAAGCAAAGGTCTTAGGAGTTGATTCTAGAGGAAGAAAGGATAAGCTGCAGAGAAGGAGCTGATGGGGGTTACCTTTCCCATAGGCCAGGTTCTCCTTGGAATTGGCCAGTGCTGTGAGAACAGTGGAAAACAGCTCCAAGGATTTCCCATTGGTCAGGCTGCCTCCTTTAATAACATCCACAAACAGGTTGGCAAGCTCTGCTAATGCATGGCCTGGTAGCTGGCGGGCCTGGGAGAACATACAACAGGAGAGAGCCTGAGGCAGCACACAGAATGCCACATATATATCCAAACTGTCACCAAAACCCAGCAGAAGACAGAATTCCTTACAGGGAAATGCTCCCTTTAAAGGAAAATTTGGCCCTGAGATCTCTGCTTTGTACTGTTTTTTACAGAACAGATCATTAAATGTGATTATAGGTTTGGAGTTTTGAGCCTAAGTCTACACATCTAAAGATAATCAAATTCACACAGAGCCAGCTAACTTAGTCTAGGGAAGATCCATGGAAAGGATAAACTAATTTTTCTCAGTGGCTTAGTGAAGTACCTCAGTTAACATATTAAATTGTACTCAGCAGAGCCCAGCAAAGCCAGCCCAAAGGAGCTTTACCTCCAGCATCAGCAGTCCTATGATTTCAGACACCTTGCCCAAATGCAGGTCCCCTGACTCCACTAGTGGGATGCAGTGCTTGTAAACCTGGAGCCTCCTGAGAACACCGCTCCTCTGGGAACAGGGGGAACCTTACAGCAAGCAAATAGAGGGACAAAAAATGGGGAAAAAGTTATGCAAGTAATAACACATTGCTAAACTACGGGAAATCAGCAGCAATAAACTGTCACCTGCCTGCAACTTCCCATTTCACCTACCTGACAAAATAAATAAAAAACCCCCCAGAGAACAGGAAATTAGATACTTGGATCAATTAGTCGGCCACTCTATTATCACATCCTGTGATTCACTCAACCTGCTGCCAGGGATCAGGAAGTGTCAAAATTTTGAGAAGAACCAGCTTGGCAATTAGCTGCCATCCGGCCAGCTCAGTCCTACTGCAGGGTACCAAGGGCTCTCAAAAGTAAATCGCGCTTAGCACGGGCTCATCTAGTCCAGTTTGCTACCTCCCCGTATGTATTTATGGATGTCGTGCTTCCCTGTGACAGCCCTGAGGAGCGGGTTTCTTACCAAAAGTGACACTTCCCTGTGCTGCACCAGGGCAGCACACACCGAGCGCAGCTCACACATCACCCACCTTTGAAGATCCCCCTCAGCAAAGCCGCCGTCTCCCTGCCCTTCAGGGCCTGCCCGGTCACCATGTCACCCAGCTGCAAGAGAAGGGGACGCTGTGAGCCGCCCGCGGAGCAGGAATCCCCGCCCGGCCCGCGGGCCCCGCGCACCTCGCCCTCCGCCAGGCCCTGCAGGGCCTCCTGCAGCCGCTCGGGGCCCTCCTCGGCCGCCAGCGACAGGATGCGCTGCGCCATGGCACCGCCCGGCACCGCCCGGCACCGCCGGGCCGCCGCTCCGACCCCCGAAATTCCCGCCCGGAAGTGCCCGCGCGTCACCCGGGGAACAGCTCCCGCCCCCCGCGCGCGCTTCCCGCGCCGCCGCCCGCGGGGCCGCGGGTTCGAGTCCCGCTGGGCAGTGCGTTGGGTCCCGCAGTCACGGAGCGGGAACCGCGGCGCGGCACCTGCTCCTGCTCTCCCGGCTCAGGCAGCGTGGTCCTAGGGCGCACGGCACAGAATTGCAGCCCGATGCTGCTGGAATATCTCCAGTGAGGGAAACTCCGCAGCCCCTCTGGGCAGCCACTGAAAAAGTTAATGGAGTACAAGCAGCCGGGAGTACCAGGTGTGACAAACGAGATTCACTCTCCTGGTAGATTTTAAAAGGTTTAATAAAAGACAATAAAACAAAAGGTTATAACGGCCGGTTGCTTGCCATTCAGCTAAGCCCACACCTGCTGTTTTGGAGACACCCCTTAAATTCAACAGCCCGTTGCATTTTCATAGACCATCATACATTTTCAAACTTTTTTACAAACTATTTTCCATATTCCAGGAACTGTTTTACATGGCCACTCCTTGAGTTTGCCTTTTTACAGCATGCATGTTTCTTGGCTGTGGTTTTAATTTATTTTTCTTATTAGTCTTAATTGGGCTGTGATCTTTAATTTCTACAGACAGTCAGTGCTGGTAACTGGTGTAGCAAGTGTCTTCACTGGGTGATATCCAACCAAACAGGTAGTTCACTTACTACAAAGACATTTATCAGCCTATGTTACTCTTAAAGAAAACTGCATCTTAAAAACAAATTCAACACCACACATACAGTATCCACCCTAATATTTGTGAAAAGCCAATACCATAATATGTATTCATAACACGGGGCATTTGGCACAAAGTGCCCATTCAGGGCACCCTGCACCAGCAGCGAGTGCCGTCCACGTGTGGTTCAGATACATCTGAGTAAACCCTTTAATTCCAGGGGACGTGAGGGGTGGCCTTCAGCGTACCAGGAGGTGTAGCCCGCCTTTAAGCAGCGGGATTTGGCCAAAGGATCCGGTGCCAGCACAGTGTGGAAGCTTTCACAAGCCCCGTGCTCACGTGGAGCGGGAATTGATGCTGCAGAGCGAGGGAGCGGGTTTGACATGGGGCTGTGGGGATAACCAGGCCTGGAAGAGAGATGCACTTTGGGATCTGTCACAGTACATCAGGGTGGGTCCCCCTTGGGACCCTTCTACCCACGACAAGACACTTGCTTTTTGATGCCAGGGGTCGCACATGTGTCTGCGAAACTATTTCACCTGGTATGACCATGCTGGCCAGGATGCCCAGGGATCACAGATTCTCTCTGGCACCCCAATAGAGAATTATTTGGTCTATTTGGGAAACCCCATGCTGATGATATACCCCTGTTATGCACTATCTTGTGCTGAGCTGCTCACAAAGGTCCAACGAGCTGTAGGAGGGAGCTGAGCCTTGCACCAGGGCTGGGGTGGAATGGGGATGGGAGGGTTGGGGTCTCCTCTGAAGAGCAATGCTCAGGGTTCTGGCACAGGTCTGAATTTTCCCTCAGCAGCACCCCCACCTTCCATCTGGAGTCTCGTGCCTTCCTCCTCCTCCCTCTCTCCCATCGGGGTCTCAGCTCCGCTCGCAGGACAGCCCTGTGTGGAAACCAAATCCGTAAATCCCAGAGGCATTACAAAACATGCCTTGTGTAAGCCCCTTCAGCCCTGCTCTGGTGCTTAGCCCAGCCCTGCCACCTCCCCAAAATCCCCATCGTGGTAAGAGCCTGGCCAAGCTCCTCTCCCAGGCTTGAGCAGAGCTCCATCCTCACATCTTCACCCAGCTCCCACAAGCCTTGACTCAAAGAATTAAGGCTGCAAGGGCTCTCCTGGAGCTTCAGCACGCTGGGGCATCCCAGCAAACCCATTTTACCATCCTGTTGCACCTATATGCAGACTCACCTTTGTTTCTCCCATGTCCCTGTGCTCCCCTCCCTTATGGGTCTGTGGCATCTCTCTGGATGTGGAATGGGTTCCAGTTCCCAGAGCTCTGAGCAGTTATCATCACTTGAAAGCATTGCAGAAATTTTGCCTGTATGTTTTTTGTTTTTTTTTTTAAAGCTGAAAGGGGCCTTGTATAGATGCTGGTTTGGGAGGCCTCATAGGGGAGGGACTGGAGAGCTCCAGGAGCAGCATCCTCTGCCACAGACCCAGCCCCACAGCCAGACCCTGCCCACACGGCCAAATTCACAGCAGGACCTTGCCAGGGTTTTTGGGGCAGAAGCTGGGGAAGAGACCTGTCGTGCTCACCCCGGGGAGCAGGCTGGGATGGCAGGCTGCCCACCACCTGCCTCTGCCCCTGCCCCGTGCTAATGAGCGAGTTACACAACAAGGAGCTTTTATACTTTGTTAATCGGGTCCGGCATCCAGCCCGCCTCTCCACGCACGCTCCGGCTGGCGGTGGAGCCCCAGCTCCCTCCTTCCCTCTCCTCAGCTGCCTTTTGTAATGTTTTAATGGGGTTTCTTTCCTGGGCTGGGCTGACTTAATTACAAAGCTGCAGTGAGTTGATGCCTTGTGACGGTCTAATCCCAACCCGGTGACTCTACAAAGCTTTCGCCCAGCTTCCTTGCTGCTCCACTCCAGCCTCGCCATCCCTGCATCCATCTCACTCTGTGTGCTGACCTTCTGAGGACAGTTCAGCTTTTCCTCTTCCTGGTGAGTATCCAGGACATTTTTCAACTGAAAGACCTGCACTGAAGACCATCATCCAGCCCTCACTCAACCTGGTACCTCCAGAGCTTGGATTGGTTTTAGTGCCTGGAACAAGGGCCTATCCCTTGTGGAGGGGAAGAGGATGTCCCTGGGAAATGGTTGAGCTGGAGCCAAGCATCCCTCACCCAGCCTGGGCTCGGATCTGGTGCTACAGCCAGGCAGGGGTAGATGCTGGAGGCAGGACGAAGGCAGCCCTGCTCCTCATGGATGGGTGTTTCACCCAGACTGTGTTGGAAAGATGCTGAGAGGTTTATAGTCCAGCCTTGCAGTTGGTGGAGCAGTGAGACTTGAGAGTTTGGCAAATCTTCAGGGATAAGTATTCATTTTAGTAATATTATTTCTTTTGGTAGTAGAAATAAAAGGATGAGCTGGCTGCCTGGCCAAAGTTGGATGCTCTGCCCACGTGAAGGTGGTCTGAGACAGAACAGTGCTGGGTGAGCACAGGCTAAGATGCCCCCAAAGAGGAAAGACAGAGTGAGAAAAATATATGAAGAGATGATCAATACACAGATTTTTAAGCTGCTTTTGCAAACATCCCTGGTGTTTCTCCAGGCTGCTCAGCCTCCTCAGGCAGGCAGAGATGCAGGCAGTAGGTGATGGAGATCAGGAGGGTTGGGGCATCCTCTGGACACCCACTCCTGCCCCCATCTGTGCAAGATAGGCAGGGAATGGGGCATAAGGGAGGCCGTGGAGACCCTTTGGATCCATGCTGATTCCTCCTTCCCTCTGCCAGTGTCCTGCTGCTGACAGAAGACAGAGGACAAGATGTCTGCAGTTGTGAGTACTCTCCCTGTCCTCTGGGCTCTGACCATGCCCTCCTTGCAGTGCTGGGATGGGGTGCACATGGTGCACCTTAGTCCAAGCAGCACAGAGCCCAACCCAAACCCACTGCACCCCCTTGGGTGCCTGTGTGGAGCTGCTCCCGTTCCCCATAGCTCCCAAGGAGCAGTGGGGCAGGGAGCTGGGGGGCTGTCTGGGAACCCCCACATCCTCTCCCCCCATCCCCAGACGGGCACATTTCGGATCGTGTCGGAGGAGGAGCAGGCTCTGCGCACCAAGCTGGAGCGCCTCACCACCAAGGACCATGGCCCCGTCTTTGGCAGGTGTGAGAAGATCCCCCCACACACCCTGCAGAAGGTGAGGAGGCTCTGGGGAACTGGGGCAGGTGCAGCCTGAGGCTTCTGCTCCTCAGGGGCCAGAGGAGACCCTCGGCTGTCTCTTGAATTGGGGGGATGCACTTACCAAAATGTCTCCAAGCTGGGGACTCGAGTGACCCTGCCCTCCCTATGCCGGGATGCTGCAGGAAGTTCTACTGTCCTCTCCCAGTTTTTGGGTTCCTCCATGACCCTGGGGTGTTTTAGGATGTGTGCATAGCATCACTGGGTGCCCTCTCTGCTCCCCCCAGGCAAAGGATGAGCTGAACGAGACGGAGGAGAAGCGGGAGATGGCGGTGAAGGCGCTGCGGGAGCTGGTGCAGGAGCGGGCGGGCGGCGAGGACGTGTGCCAGAAGGTGGCTGAGAAGGTGCAGGACAAGGATGACTCCTTCCTGCTCCGCTTCATCCGAGCTCGCAAGTTCGATGTGCACAGAGCCTACGACCTGCTGAAAGGTGGGGAGGGGTGCTGGGTTATGATGAGGAGTGAGGATGAGGGTACTCATCCCCCAGCAGCTCCCACTCCTGTGCTGGTGCCTCCTGGCTCAGATTGGGCTGTGCTGGCAGAGTAGGACCCTGACATGGGAAGGGAATGAAGAGAGGGGATAAATAGAAAAAGTCAGGGTTGAGGGGCTTGGAAAGAGCTGGGATGGGGAAGGAAATAAATGAGGGTGACACCAGGCATCCTGCAGCACCAGGACAGTCCCATTCCTTGCAAATTTACCCAAACAAGATGGAAAAAACCCTCACACATGGTGATGGTTTCATTTGTGCAGCAAACACAGCTGGCTTGGGCTGCATCCCCTTGAGACCCCTCGTGCCCTATACATGCCCTACACTCCCCCCTCTGTACCCCTGTGAGGAGCCACTTCTGCACCCTCCCAATGCTTCTGTGCACGGTGCCTGGGGGGCTCTGCAGCCCTGGGGCACACCTCTAGGTCTGGGGACAGGTTGGGGTGCTTGTGGCATCCTCTCCTCACACTGAGAGTGACCCATGGGGATGGAGGGGGAGCAGAAGGGCAGCCCAGAGGGTGGCTGCTGATGGAACCTGCCTGGCTCTAGCTCTGCTCTTCTTTGTGTCAGCTTAGGGGATAATGAGTTGTAATTATCAGTGCTGGCTCTCAGACGAGCTGTTTTGTTTGCCTGCATTTTCCCAGGATGAAATTCCTTATTTTGTGCCTGCAGGGTGCCAAGAGAGGGTAGATGGGGGGTTTCACCCAAACAGCGAGGAAAGGGAGAAGGGAAATGAGGGGGGAAATTACTTTATCTTCTTGTTGAGGTGTTGGAGAGAAAGCAGGTGTGGGAAGCTCCTGGCAAAGGGAGGAATAACACCAAGCATGCTGGGGCTGGTGTGCTGCTGAGCTTCTTCTTCCCCCTTTGCTGGAGGAGACATGTGGGTCCCAGGCAGAGCTTTCCACAGCTCTGGGGCTCAGCACTGACCTCTCACCAGCCCATCCCATCTCTGGCAGCCCAGCTCCCCGAGGCCGGGCGAGCAGCCAGCTTTCCCCATTTCTGCCATCCCCAGGCTATGTGAACTTCCGGCAGCAGTACCCCGAGCTGTTTGACAACCTGAGCGCCGAGGCCGTGCGCAGCACCATCGAGGCCGGCTACCCCGGCATCCTGGCCAGCAGGGACAAGTACGGGCGGGTGGTGATGCTCTTCAACATCGAGAACTGGGACTACGAGGAGATCACCTTCGATGAGGTGAGCCCAACGCACAGGCTGCTCCCACAGCAGAGTGGTCCTGTTTTGGGCTTGTCCTGCTTGGCGTGTCTGAGCACAGCGTCCTTACACACACACGTGCATCTGTGCAGCCATACAGGTGGAAGCAAATCTGTAGCCCTCTGAATTTATCCTCTGAGGGAGTCTGGAAGAGCATGGTTCACCCCCCAAAGGATGCAGTGCAAGGTGCATGCCAAATTCGGGGTAACATGGGCTGAAGAAAGGCACCACACCATTAATTCAAGGGCATTAATTAATTAATTCTGCCATTAATTCAAGGGCAGAAGAGGAAACTGAGGCATAAGGCATGGAGAGGGTTTCTTGGCAAAGAGGTCTCCAGGCATGTAACTCCCAGCTTCCTTTTCTGCTCAGCCCTGAATTTGGTCTCAGTGTATCATTGATCCAGATCGGATGTTCACCACCTGAAAAGAGAATGCAATCACCCCCTCCCTGCTCTGAAATCTGGGGGCTGGCTGTGACAAGCAGGCTGGAGTCCAACAGACCCTGGATAACACTCCAAGGGACTCTCCTGGGTACCTCCTAGGGTCTATGGGATGTGAGACCTCACACAAGACCCTGCTGTGTCTCCTCTCCATTAGATCCTTCGTGCCTATTGTATTATCTTGGAGAAGCTGCTGGAGAATGACGAGACCCAGATCAATGGGTTCTGCATCATTGAGAACTTCAAGGGCTTCACCATGCAGCAGGCATCAGGGATCAAACCCTCTGAGCTCAAGAAGATGGTGGATATGCTGCAGGTGAGGGGGCAAAGTCTGCACCCAGCAGCAGCAGAGGGGACCTGGGGAAGCAGGGAGCTCAGAGAAGGGAGGTGGCAGGGCCAGCATGGTTTGGGATGGCCACCATGCTGGAACAATGAGAATGCATCAAGGAGAGGCTGTTCCCCATCACCCTCTCCCTTCCTTGCCAGCTAATTGGCTTAATCCTGCCAAATTTTTCCCATTTCGTCCCCCTACCTTCTCAAATGCCTGACCAGAAGCAGTACTACCACTCCTTGCAGCATCCTAGGACACGCTTTCCTCATGAGCCTCTCAGCCCAGCCTGGCCCAGGCTGGATGGAGACTCACAGGCACTCCAGGATTTCTGCCCTTGCACCAAATGCCAGACACTCTTCCCAGGGAAGGTCCTTCATGGAGCGGGAGCAGTGAGCTGTCTGGGAGGGTCTTCAGCTCCCTGGTGCTCCTGAGGCCAGGATGGTTGATCCTCTGGGTCAGAACAGAAAGGGGCCATCAAATAGAGAAGGGGACATGGAGCTGGAGTGTCCATTGCTGCCTGCTCAGGTCTGGGTGGACAGCACCATCTGTAACCATCTGTGTCTGGGTTTGGGATCCTAGGACTCCTTCCCAGCACGGTTCAAGGCCGTCCACTTCATCCACCAGCCTTGGTACTTCACCACCACCTACAACGTGGTCAAACCGTTCCTGAAGAGCAAACTGCTGGAGAGGGTGAGTGTGGGAAAGGGACCTGCAGGCAGAGGCATGTCCTGGGGTGAAATGGAGCAGCTGGGAAGCGCTGCCCTGTTCCTCTGCTGAGGGTCACTCCCACCTCCCTCCAGGTCTTTGTGCACGGTGAGGAGCTGGAATCCTTCTACCAGGAGATTGATGCTGACATCTTGCCAGCAGACTTTGGTGGCAACCTGCCCAAGTACGACGGCAAAGCAACCGCAGAGAAGCTCTTTGGGCCGCGCATCGAGTCCGAGGACACGGCTCTCTAGAGCAGGAGCCTGCTGCCCCCCTGTACCACAGCACCAGGGGTGGCCTCTAACCCCAACCACTCCCTCCTGTAGCATTGGCTCAGTGACTGCTCGTGCTGAGGCACTCCAGCCTGTCCCTCCTGTCCCCACTCCAGGCACAGCATCCTTCCCTCCGCAGCTGCTGGAGAAAAGCCACCAGCCCTTGCCCACAGCATTTCCTGGAGCTGCCAGGGGAGGACAGGAGAGTGTCTGCTCTGGGAAGGGAGGGCTACAGCGAGGGAGAAATAAAGTGTGCAACAGCAGAGCTCTGTGGTCCCTCATGGTGAGGAGCAGGGCACAGCTTTTTGGGCGCTGGCAGCGTTGCTGGTTATAAGGAGATCCCTGTCCCCTCATCACTGACTACACTTTGGAGATGGGACCAAGGAACTGCCCATCTCCATCCTCCCTGAGTTCCAGACCAAGTCCCTTTCTTGCCTGAGAAATGACCCCCAGTTCTCTGTTATCTGCTCTAACCAGGGAAGAGAAAACAGATGCAAACAAAAACCCAACCAGGGTCCCAGGTGGAGCTGCTTCTGCCTAATTCCTGCTTGGGCAGAGACAGAAGCTGCAGTAGCCACTGCAGACTGGGAGATGGATTTCAATCACAAAACAATTTAAAGACAAGCAGAATGTACCCTCCTAAATCCTTGAAAAGCCTCAGCACAGTTGTTTTTCCTAGCACTGCACTGTGAAAGGGAGCTCAGTCAGGGAAGCCCCACCAAAAGTCAGCATGGAGGACAAAGGATGGTACCTGTGCAGCAAACAAGCTGCACCTGACACTAATGACACCTTGCTCAGGTGGGGAGGAGGGAGGCATAAACAGCTGTCCCAGGCAATAGAGTCTGTTCTGCTTCATGAACCAGGCATCTCCTCCAAAAAGCCAACTGGACACCAATTCCTAGACCATCTCTTCGCTTGGCCAGCAGCAGGGCTCAGAGAAGAACAAGTTCCTGGTCTCTGCCCAGGTTACCTTCTCCCTGAGCCTGGTCCCCCTCCCAGCTCCACACAGGTCCTTTTTATCAGCCAGATCAGCCCCCTACCCAAAGCTGGCTGAGCTGGAAGGTGCTGATCAGAGCCACATTCATCAGGGCATGAGCTCAAACCAAGCAGGACATTGGCCCTGAAGCCACAGGGAGGACAGGGCCTGTCTGGGGTTAGATCTGTTTGCTCCAGCCTCAGCTGCTTGGTGAGTCCATGCATGGCAAGTCCCAAGCCTGAGGCTGTGCCAACCTTGTGCAAGAGTCCAGGGACAGATCAAAAGGCACCTCTACACCTCCTCTGGCTCCTTTCTGTACCTGGAGCCATCCCAAGGAAAACACTTGTGACAACCCTGCAACCATCAGACCAGTGCAAACACAACAGCACAGCTTGCCTGGGAGGCACAGCAATTGCAGCTTGTGGAAACAGAAATAGGGGAAAAAAAAACCCCATCCACACAGACAGGAGTATCACATTGCTGCCTCTGGGATCTGGACTGGGATAGTCACAGCTCCTGGGAGGTGCCCATGGCTACTCACCATTCCTGTGAAATTGTCAGCCAGGAGTTTGCTTTGATGGGGAACAGCATAGCAAAGCTGACAGCTGCATGACTGACCAAGGCAGGAAGGAGTTTTAAAGTGGAGCTAACAGTTAATTCACAATGGCCAATATAAATTGGAGATGAAGCCCATTGTCTCCCACAGAGCACCCAGGCCAGCTGTCCTGCACAAGTCTCTCCCTTGGGCTGTAGATAATAAACCCCACACTGGTGAGTTGTTAGGGTCAGGTGAATAGTCCTTTTGGCAGAGCTTTTCTATTCTCTAGGCTCAAAGATGTCACTGTCCTGACCAGAAATGCTGGTTTGTGTTTCTTCTGCCAGCACTGGAAAGATTAGGAAATGCACTTGCTCTCACATAGGGAAAAATAGCAGATGTTCTATTCCACTGGCACAAACAACTCATTTTCAGTAGTTTAATGGCAGATGTGTTTTTTTAAGCCAATGCTATACCCATTCTCCACCAGAGTAGCATCAGACTTCTTGGACAGAAGACAAAAAGCAACCAGGAAAGACTTGAGCACCACAAGTGCTTTTATCACCTTCCCCCCAGCCAGCTCCCCAAGATGGGCCTCAGGGAAGACAGAGCCTCTGCCAACATACAGAACTTCACACACAATTGCTAGATGTAGCACTGACTTCAATAAGTCCTTTATTTTTAAATAAAGAAACCCCACTGAATCAAAGTTAACAAAATTACATTTTGTTTTGCAATGACTTCCATTTTACACCACACAAGAACAAAAATTAAAGAAAAAAATCAAAGACAGTTTCATATATATTTATATATAATTTTAAAGGTAAACATCAGCAGATATAGAAAAATTGCATTGCTAGTTGCAAATCATCTCCCCTGCAGCCCTCAGCTCCAGAGAATCTGACTCAGAACATGGCAGCAGGGAGGGTGTCTCAGTATACATGCTTCTTCAGGGCAGCATTTAGAGATAGTTATAGAACATAATTTTATCTAATTGAAAATATTTTCATAGTTAACTGCTCACCAAGAACACTGGAAGTCACTCTGCCTGTTCTAACACAGCTGCATGAGAAAAACAAGGGCACAGGTCTCCTCTTCCCAAGCACCTTTTTGGCTAGGAACTTTCAGAAAGAGAGGTCATGCTTTCTCAAGAACAGCTAGAGATCTGTCACTGGGAATTACAGTCAAGCTGTCACATAACACAACAAGAAAATATGCCCTTTTGGAAAGTTGTTGACTTGGGCAAAGCAGTAAGATTTGGTTATATCAAATACAAATGGGTTTTATTTGGCTTTATTTTAAAGACTTTCCAGTTGGCAGGGACATGAGAAGGGTCAACATCCCAGCAGAACTATACTGGAGATCCTAGAAAAAAAATGAGACAGGGACTAATTCTGTATCTCCTCTCTGGTCATGCAAGAACTTTGATTACAAAGGAAGCTTGTCAGTCAGACCAAAGCAAAGGGGCTTTGTGCCACCTTGTACAGATGTTCAGGATAACTCCAGAAACCTTTTTAGCACAGCATGGAAAGCTGGCAACTGCTTTGACTCATTGATGGCACTTGTGCCTGAGCTCCCCTAACAGCTGAGGAAGTCCAGGCCAGTGTCACTCCCACTCCAAGTGAGAAGAAGGTACAGTAACAGGGCACCCTCCCTTGGGCTGGTGCTGCTCTGAGGCATCCTAAGTTTGAAGAAAAATCAAAGTCCTCACACCAAGAAGGGCTGTTTGCTTTTTATCTAGAAGCCATGAAAGAGACACTGCTTTGAGTCACTGTGACTCCAGCATCTTCCCAAATGAACCAACCCACATAAGGGATGCAGACACATGGAGTATGACTCAAGCCAGATACAAGATGTTCTTTACAACAAATTACTTACACAGGCAGCACAAGGCTCAGGCCTCCTCTGGTCTCACAAAAAAAGATGGAAGAATTTCAGTAGCTCCAGACAAGCATAGCATTTCCAGAAAAACTTGGAAACAATCCAGGTGACTAAACTGGCAATTAAGTCCTGAAGATGGTACTCTCTGCTCTTTCCTTTGAGATGCAGCCACTTGAGCAATCTACCTCCAGCCATGCTGCTGGATGTTAATAGACACAAAAGTTTTGTATTGCAGGATAACAAGTCACACATTAAGCAAAACAAACCCTGCTTCTATGACTCAATTCCTACTGCTAGAGGATCAGAGAGCTGAAAGTGATCCACTGCTTCTGTACATTGTTATTTTAAGCATTGAAATTGACTGTAGCCAGTTTCAGGCTGTCCACAAAGGTCCTTTAAGTCAGCACTCAGTTGTACGTTGTGCATCACTGGTGTGTCTCAGTAATAGTGTCTGAAAACTCATTTACCAAAAAGCAAAGCCCCAGAAGCTCTGACAGCTGTTACTGAAGTCTCTAGATATGCTGATGTCAAGGGAGGAGGAGGAAAAAGGCAAGGCACCACGTGTCAAAGGGCTGTGGTCTAGGAACTTGTGACAGACCCAGGACAGATGACACACAGGTAGCTTGGCTAAATTCAGTACTGGAGTTAATAGCTCCCAACATTTTTACTTAATGCCCTGTTTTTGTAACCCATATCTTCATACACAGGAACTGCAGAAAAACACTCAGGAAAACGACTGCAGGGAAGTTCAAGTGTTTGCCTTTATAGTGCAACCACAACACTGCCAGACCCACCCAAAACCACCTTGATTTAGAAGCTAACAAAGGGACAATTAAAAATGCTGGCAGAGCTCTTTTAGTGGAAGCTGAAGCTCCTTGCGTTCAGTCAGAGCAAGTCTGAGCTGCTTATTTACCATCTTTAGATATCTCCAGAAAAATGGTAAAGGTGATGGTTGGACCAGCCTAACCATCAAAGAGTAATAGTTCTGCAACCTGCTGTCTGATTGAGAGGGTCCTCAGGGTTCATGTTCAAGTGCTACTTACATTCAGTGATGGGGAAGCTGTTTACCATGAGACTACCCATGGAAGAGCTCTCCTAATGATTTTTCTAATCCCAGTTTGAAACTAAGCAGAGCACATGTCAGACTCACCATGTTGTACTCTTGAACTGCTCTATCAGACCACACTGCAATGATCTACAAGTGCACACTTCAGCAGCCTCATGTGTTTTGACAAGAGATGAAAGCCTTCACCTCTAAGACTGAAAAATTCAGACTGCTTTTAAGGCTGGGTTCACTGGGCAAATAAAGACCACCCGCCCACATAACAAGACTAGTATTGCCTTATTTTGGGAGATAAGAGTATTCAGATTAGGACTGGACTAAGTCCCATGTGTTACTAACTATCAATTATCCATCATTGTCAGTAGCAAGATTTAATACATAATTTAAAAGGCTTTAGATAACATGAACTGCAGCTTAATTCTCTCCTAGTTCCCCAAGACATTTAAGTGACTGCTGCAAGTCTGACTACAAGTCTTGCTTTGAAAGAAGCATCAAATCTGTTGAGATGGAGAGAACAGGTTTTTTTTAACACTGCTTCCACCTACAGGCTTAATAAGCTGAACCTCAAGCTCCAAGAAACCTCACACAAAAAAGCCACAACAAAAGTTGTCCTTCCCCAAAGAAGCCAGACTCAGTCAAGTCACAAGTGATTTGAACAGTTTTAGATTCAAGTGCAAAAACAGGGCAAAGGAGCAAGACAGAGACCCACGGTACTTCTGTAGTTGAGAGTTTCAGAAAGTCCACAGCATTGGCACTTCTGAAGTATGAAGGCTTGGGTTGAGGGGCAGGAAGGAGTACTCCTCAGAAAGGTTCTCCAAGTTTAAAGAAAAATCTCTACTTATTTAGACAAAGTTACAGCTCCTCCTTCTTTGAGAACTGCCCAGTTGCTCACCTCATTCTGGGAGACTTAGACACCTAAATTTATACTGTATCTATTTGATGTGTACATGTGTTGTTTACACTCCGCTTCTGCTGAAGTGAGAAGATATTTAAGTCATACCCAATGAATATTACATGAACACTACTTAAGCAAAAAAACTGAAATGTCTTTTATGACATACTTTAGTGATGCAGTATGAATAAGAACATAACACAGAGACAAGATATCCATCAGCTAAGAATATCCTTGCTAACTGATGCCCTAAAATAGTTCTTAAGGAACAGCCACAAGCACAGCCAAGTCTTGCTGTAGCTTTACTTAGTTTCATCTTCTCTTTGAAGAAAAAAAGCTCAGATTTACTAACTAGGAGAATGTGCAGATATCCACAGCTCATTGTGGATCACAGGCCAAGGTGTTTGGCCTAAGGCAAATGAGTTTCCTGATATGACAATGCACCTTTGCTACAATAGTTAATTATTGCTTTATTAAAATGAAACCCCACCTACTCAACCTACTGAAGTTCAGGGACAGGGCAGTCCAGAAGGCTTGTTCCCCTGGTTTGTTGTTACCAGACTGAAGTCTTGCAGCTTGTTTCACCCTTAAGCTATAAATTAAAGTGCCTGGAACACAGACCAAGGCTGAAGCAATAAAGTGCTGATGAGGGAAGTGTGACAGAAAAAGAACTTCACTGACACTACGATAAAAAAATCCTAAGGATGGATTAATGACACTACAATATTGACAGAACAAACAGTAAGGAAAAAAAAAAAAGATTTTTACCACTAGTTTCAGTCTCCAGATTGTCATGGGACAACTTTCCTTTAATAACTGTCTTGGCACAGAGCACAACTGCCACTTGAGAGAAAAGCACAGGTGAGTAGCCAGCTTTCCTGCAAACAGCTTTCACACTTCACTTTGCACATTCAAACTAGAAGGGGATGTCTGGTTGTGGAAAAGAAATTCTAGTGAGAAAGAGCCCAGTGTCTTACTGGAGCCAGCAATCCTACAGCTTTACACAGATCTGGAAGTAGTCAGCCATGCAAAGATGTCATTTCAGTTGCACAGGGCTGGAGACATCCAGTTCCACATCAACTGTAAGGCAAGCCACGTGTCTCAAACCCACTTTATGCTCTGAAAGCTAATGGGAAGAATTTTTATATTATTTACCCTGACATAAAGGGAGTAAATCTAAATAGATACACCCTACCCCCCACCAATTAATCCCTAAGAGAGTACAACAGCTCTCCATGAAATACTCCTTCCAACAAATAGAGCTCACAGAAAAAATCCTGCAGATTCTTAATCATGGGTTTCCACTTGGAAGCCAGAGCCAGCTTTAAAAAGCCCCAGTCAAATAAAGAATCCAGTACTGAAAAGATAACAGTATTTAAAAAGAGGCAAAGATGGCAAGAAGGTGACTGATGAGGTCCTGAAGTGAGAATATGTTTACACAGAAACATTAACTGGCATTACCAGGCTGCAGCTTTTCTCTACTTGGAAACCCAGCATAAAGCCACCCCAATTCACTGACAGCTCAAGCATGGAAAAGTGGAATATTTTTAAAGTGATTCACTTGTGCAAGTGTGTTCCTAGGTACTAAAAGGTTTCCCTTGAGATGGTGCAAAGCTGACACTACACTTGCAGTCAAGCATCTGTTTTTCCAAGCCACACTGCAGTGGCTTACAGAATGAACCACTCACTGGCTTGTGGCTTGGTACAGGGATTTTCCAGCACCCAGACAGAGAGCAGAGCCACAGTTATCCCATCATCTAAACCTAAACAAATACTGCAGATCAAGTTTTTGACCAGCAGGTAAAGAGACTTTGACATGTGAAACTTCTGCTATAATAAAGCAAGCAGTCTTTAGCTTGTAGCCCTGTAACAAGCTACAGTCAGCAACCCAATTCTTCAAGCAGAGTAGTAAATTACAAATCCATGTGACTGGATATCCAAAGAGGCTCTATCCAGATATTAACCTCTGCTTTAACTCCATTTTGGAAAAAAACACATGATGATCAAACCCCAGCCATAGGACATCAAAGAGAATGGAAACCTGAAGCAGCAGGTGAGGGAACAAGATGTTCCCAAAAGGGGAGATACACTGAAGTGATCCAGAGTCTTTGGGTTGATTACTCCTGGCCAGACACAGCCTGCTCACTGTCTGAGCAGTGAGGCTTTGTCTTCTCCCACTGGCAGATGGCATTGGCATACTGTACCACGAGCTTATCCATCCAGGTAAGAGGTTCTGGGAATAGCACAGACCCCTCAAAAAATCCCAGGTGGCCTCCATGAAGAGGCAGCACGTGCATGACATTCTCTCTTTTCTCTGTAAAAGAAGAGGCAGAAAGTTCCAGAAGGTTAACATCTTCAAGCTGAGAATGAAAGCATCTTGAGTTGCCAGGACAAAGGCTGCTCAAGAGATGCTGCTGGCTGGGGCCTAACAGCAATACCTGTGTTGCTGTGAGAATTGCAATTTTTTAACAAATGAGCACCTTTAACTCACATCCACTGGAACTAGGACCATCTGCATCAAGCTGCACTAAGCTCTGACAGTGCATCAGCCATCTTATTGCATGGATAGTGAAAAGCTCTGTGCTTGCTTCTGTCTGAAAGCAGCTGGGGATAAATTCTCTGCTTACAGCCTCTGACCAGGAAAAGAATGAACCCTGTTTCCCTCCCTGCACACACACTCTTTGTGTGATGAAGCAGCAGCAGCTCCCTCTTCTGAGCTTCTAAGGATAATTTATCTTTTTGCTTGTTTGAAGACAAACAGCTCAACTCCTTTCAAGGGAGTTCAGTGCCAAGTGACACAGCCATGCATCCACTGTCCCCACTTCATCAGCAAAGGGGGGTGTTTATCTGTGCTTCATGCAGACTGTCACCACCACCCATCTTCCTACCAAATCCCAGTGAGCAGTGGAGATATGAGGAAACCTTTTTTCATCCAAGAATGTAACCTGCTGCTATCAACACAAGCAACAGGTGCTGAAAGGACTGAAGTTCCTCCTGCTCAGGGTTAGCCTTGTTAGGTCTAGCAACTGGTGACTTTAAAGAGGCTCAGCACACCTCCCACAGCCTTACATATGTAAGGAGGCAAGTCAAGCTGCTTTGAAATCAGGAATTATGATGTGATCAGCAAGCTGTAGGTATACAAACATGCACAGCTTGAGGACACTGTTTCAGCATACCTGAAAGAGCTCTTGGAATTGATAGAAGACTCTCATGGACAAGAGGGTCATCAGCAGCATTAACCAACAGAAGAGGAACATAGATCTGCATCAGGAAACACAACATTAAATGAAAAATCCAAACCAGAAAGGGGTTGGTATCTGAATGTCAATCTGCCAACTGTGAAAGTATCTTAGTGTAATGCAATTAAGATCTTGTATTTCAGTTAATTTTTTTCCTCTAACCCAATTGTAAGAAAGAGGCAGAGAGCAAAGAGACTGAGTCCCCATTCTTAGAATGGAAATAACTACACCCTTTTTCTGCTCTGCATTGCTTTGTACATCAGGCAGCTACTGCTGCTTATGGACACCTTGGTTAAAGTCCAGGAAATCCCCTTGGAACACCTCTGTTCTCTGGTTCAGTAGAAAAAGGAGAAATTGATCTCAGTTCCACTTTGGCAAAACTTTGCTCAAGCATCTGCCTGTCAGTATCCTGAGTCTCTTCCACAGTATGCAGTAAGCTTTCTTCCTTGAAGGTGCAGGCACCCATTTCCCACTTTATCTTCATACACTCAGAGCAGTTCAGCTGAATGTGTGGCTTTATCTCCACCCCTTGAGTGCTACCACCTGCCAGAGTTATAAGCACTTAAGAGCCCAGAGAATTTAGCCCCAGTCTTAGAGGTAGCAAGATCTGAAATCCCACTCCAATATAATGTGCCTGATTATTTCTGAGAATCCCAGCTAAGACATCTGCAGGTCTCAACAACACAAAACACAGAGTGTTTTCCCTCCAGTGCAAGAGCAGTCTGCTGCAAGAGCTTACCCTGTGCAAGTACTGCAGGCAACTTTCCTCTTCATAGTACTCCTTCAGTGAGCTGTAACCATGGAATTTCCTGAAATAGAGCAGATTGTCATTAATACCACCTGCTTCAGCCATGTCACTGTTACTTTTAAGTGAGGATACATACACTGAAATAGGAATGATGCCTCAATTACCACAAATTTTTTAAATACCCAGTCTTTTTGCAAAATCCTTTGGCAGCACATACCTTGATGGTTTTTGTGCCTTCTCAAACTTTATTAGAGCATGGGCAAGTCAAACATGTAAACTGAAGACCAGCAGCCTTCAGGGTGTTTCTATCAAAACACCCCACTTCACTTTGTTGTACAAGTGGATGAAGCAAAGTTAGGATCTTGTTAGGATCTTTTCCTAAAAATCTTTTCAAATACAAACCCAGCACACCTTAAGCTCAAACTTACTGGACAAGTTCCTCAGAATTCAGAGTGGTTCCACTTCTTTGCCAAATCCCTTCACACCATCCCAAACCAAGAATTGAGTAAGCCTATATTCAAGTGCCTTTTTTTCATGTAAGGGACAGCTTAGCTGTTGGCCCAAACTAGAAAGGCCTCAAGGAAGGGCAACAAGCAGTGAGATTTCCCAAGGAATGTTTTTTTTATAAGTAGCCAGCCATACTCCTGGGTTTGCCAAAAATATCATAGCTTTTTAGCTAACACTTGACAGCTTTATTTTGAAAAGGGGTCAATGCCTGATACAGAACATGCCATGGTATGAACACTGCCACTTAAAGTGCTATATTGTTGTCAAGGACACAAGCAGTAACAGGCTACTGCTTATTAAAGCAGAGCACTTAATTAGGTGTTAGTATGACAAATAAAAAGGTTGCATTATCTCAGCCAGCCCTATTGTGTATTGTAAAGTGGCAGTGTTTTATAGGGAGAAGATTTTTCAAACAGAGCTAAGGAAATCCATGAGCAGTTCTGAGCTGCTTTCCACATTCCCCCTTTTTGTTGCTAGAGCTTGGCAGCAGAGCTGGCCTCTTCCTACACCTTAGTGAAGGCTGCAGGTTCAGGTGCTACCAATAAATAAATGCCTCCTGGATGATTTTAAAGCAGCTGTGACTGTAAACAGCAACTTGTTTTTTGTTGGTTTTTTTCCCTCTGCTAAGTTTTCTTTAGTGTGGAGGCAAGTAAGAATTTGAAGTTGTGTTCACTGTATTTCAGCAGACTCCTATAAGCACAGCAAGGGGCATGCAAGAGCAACACTGGGAAGAGAAGGTACTTGGAGTTCTGTAGGGGAGCAGAGAATTGCCCTTCATACCTCATAACGTTATCATCAATCTGCATAAGTGATGTTGCTGTATAGAGCTTGCCCAGATCAGCATCTGACAAGCTTTGTGGCTTCTTCATGTTGTTATCTCCAAAAAGAACTTGCCTGGAAGAATGACATCAAGAATTACATCCAAATAACACAAGGGCAGCAAAACCATGACCTGTTCAAGGACAACTGAGTTTACCAAATCTGACAAGATAAGATTAGAAGTGGGCTACATAAACATGAGGCTTTACTGGGAGCAAGAACTGCTTATTTGTCCACTTACCTTTGCAGCAAGACATAACAAACCCTAGCAGCCCACTAGTAGGAAAAAATGTTTTCCTTATCTTCTGAAAAACTGCACGAGGGGGCCTCTTGAAACTTCCCAGGCCAGAGAGCACAAAGGGTATGGACTAGAGTTTACATGTTAGAGGGAGGGTTCTTTGGCTTCAGACCAAACCTGTGGGTGGTTTGGGTGAGGGCACCAGCAATGCTGGGACTAGCATCTCCTGCACCATCTGGTTCTAAAGCTCCCCCCAGCACAGACTTCAGACTAACTCACACACAGAAGTTACCCAGAGTATTACCTTAGCAGAAAGCTATTTATTATGGACACTTGTCATAATTGGTTATTGCCCTCAAGGGAGGATGTGTTTCTTTACCAGAACAAACTTCTTCCCCAACAAACAGAACAAAAGCCACAAGTTGGAAAGGGATTTTTATTCCCTTTGAGAGGCAGCTGCAGGGCAGAGCAGGAGGGAGGATAGGTTTGATTTGGGCAAGGTAGAACACAAGTGATTATGGAAAAAGTTTACTTAAGACACTTCCCTTCAAGCCAGCACTGGCTTTTTCTAGCTTAAGAATTTAAGTGCCTTTTAATGGGAGCTTACCTAACTGTACATGTCAAATTTGTTCAAGTTGTCTAAATATTTGTAAACCTGGAATGAATTATGTGGATCATCCTACATTGGCTACCCTCCTTCTACAAGTGTTTCATAATGCACAGGAGTGTAAACAAAAAGCCAGAAGTCTGAAGTGACACATGCTCCTTCAGTGAAATAGGTCTTAAGATATTTCCCTCCTTTCTCCTCAGTCAGGCAACTTCCAAAACACACAGATGAGGTACTTTCTTGCCTAGAAAGTACCACCCAGAGAACTTTTGATAGGAAAAACACCAACATTGAGCATGTCACCTGTTTAGCACACAAATTTTTTTGTTATGCAAGAGCCACAGATCAGCAACAGCAGCACAAGGATCCTACAGTACACTTGCACTTCAGGAACAGCAGTGTTAAGTGTTTTGCTGGCTACATGCTCTTTCTAGAGGAACAGCTAGAAGCCAGAGCTACAGGTTTGACTATTTGCTTATTTGATAAGCAGCAACTCCATAGAGCAGATCTTGAAGATTAGTCCTACCTCAGGTAGGTGGCAGAACAAGAGGCTCCTTCAATAGGGAATTCTTTGGCTAGAAGTGAAACAGATTCAGAACACTCCACTTTGAAGTCTAATTGCAATGCTTTCCTGTGCATGTCTTGTTTATTCATTAAGCAAGTTTCCACAGAACACAAAAGGACAACAATGTCTTTCTTCTAACCAGATGACCAAAGCTTTTTTGTCTATTTTACAGTATAATGAGATTGACATGGGCTCACCTTCTCTGCTGGTTCATCTAAAGATCTACCAAGGAACTTGTGCTAAACCTTTCAGGAGTCCTGTTTCAAAGGACCAGGAAGACAAATCCAATATAGCAATTGACCCAATCAATACTGTCAGTGTGAGTGATGTACTGCAGTACCTGTGAGAAAGGATGATCTTCTTCATGTTGTCTGCCATGAGGAAGTTATAAAATCTTCTACAATGATCCCACTGCATGAAGGTTTCCTGTGCCCTAGAAAAAACACAGCAGAACAAACAAAGCTGTTAATGGAGCTCTTGAAAGATCAGATTAATACACTGTTAACATCTTATGGTAGCCTGGGGGCCGTGTAAACAAACCTCCAGGCCTTCCCTGCCACAGCTTAACCTTTTCCAGGAAATGACTTCCACTTTGACGAAGTTTGTTAGCATCAGAAAACAGATCTGCAGTCTCATCTTGCACAGTGCAATTAGCAGTTTTGATGAGAGCATTTAAGAGCCATCAATCAAGATCCATAATACTGACAAGAGGATTTTAGTATCCCTTTGCAGAAGTTGAATGTAATTTACATAATAGGACTTTCAAGGAAAGGGCTAAAACCTGCTGCTCAACAGTGTTATCTATTGTGTAATACAGCTCTGCAGAGGAAATAATTTGTGCAGATGTTTCTAATATGTACAGATGCTATTATTATTTCATTTCATTGGCAGGAGCTGCAGGAATAAATACTAGTTGCAGCTGCGAGTAGCATCTGAGTTGAAGCCTTTACCTATTGTCAAAGCAGAAGAGCACTTCACAGCTTATCTGTTAAAACAGAATTTAAGCCATCCAGAATTGTGTAAGCTCTGCCAGATACCAGCACTCCTTTGCTATGCAGGGTCATGGGCAGGTTAGAGCTTTACTCCTAGCAGGGTTTGCTGTTACTGAGGGAACACACTATCGTTTACTGAGAGACTAAAGAATGCTGGGAGCAGTTTCAGCTACTGAAGCTCTCCTACCACTTAAACATTAACATACCATGAGAACTACTGTAGATTTTGCATGACCTTCCAAGCTCTAGCCTGCAAGTCCCCTACCAGGCAGGAGCAAGCTGTTTTCTTGCAATTAGCCATGCTGGAGAGTATGGATTAAAAAAAGAAAAATCTGTTACAGCTATTTGTCTAGCCAGGCTATACCTACCACATTTCTGTCAGGGCAGGGGAATGAAAAAAGATAGAAAAATTCATATTTCTTTCTTCATAAAAGTTTTTCCAAGCAAACCTATTAAGTTATTAGGTGATGTTTGAAGTTAAAGCTACTACATTTCCCTGCAGTTCCTATGGTGTACAGCAGCACTCCTAATATGAAGAGCTGCAAGCATTAAAGAAAAAGGCATCTTCCAGTGTTTTGAGGACTGCCCAGATTTCAGAGCTGAGGTCTCTTCCCCACAGCCTATAGCTATGGTGAAGATGCATTCCACAAGAAAAAGCAGCAGAATCAAGCCTATGCAGGCAGAGATTAAGGAATAAAGAGACCTGTCCCTGTTTAGCCCCAGGGAACACATTCCCTAGACTCTGTGTTAATTCATTAAACTAAAGTCTCATTCTTCTGGCAGATCCTAGTATTGCTGCTGCTCTGGAAAGGCTTTCCTACTTGAGATCCTTGGTTCACCTTGTTCACTAAAACTTTTTCCCTTCACTTATGAAAGTTATTAGGGGAATAAATGCTGGACAAGCCAATATTAAAAAAACTTAACTGGCCATGTTACCAGGGTAATCAACTTCCATGTAGCCCTGAAGGCTGAGAGCAGCTATTTTTATGCACCAGACCAAGCCCAGGAAGGCAATGGCATCACCATTCCACCTGGAGGTACTTTGGACCTCCCTCCCTCCCACTTCTATAACCAGGGCACAAGGCCCTCCCTCCTCCTGTCTCTTTCTCAGTAGATGTTGTTTTTCCCTAGTTCTTCAGCTAATTAGCACTTAGAGCAGATGCAGATATTAGGGAGACAAGACCTGAAAAGCCTTTCTGCTGGCTGTCCAGTAATACAGAGCACATGTTTTGTGGCAGGAGGTTTGCTAGGAGATGTTTACCCAGCAGGTGGAGGCAAGAGCTCAATAATCCACACAGCCCACACGATGGGGTGCATTAAACTCAGGGGAAAAAAAGACCCAGCTAGTTGTTTTTCCACACAAATATCCAAATGGAGAATTGTTAATCAGGTTGTCCTTGCCATGCAAGCATAATAGCATTACTCACAACAGCATTTTGGAGATCAGGAATACAATATTGCATAATTGTAGAAGATGAACCAAGTGGACCTCAGCCAGATATTATCCCTGCAAACCCTGTCTGATGGTTACAATTAAGGAGCTGGCTTCAAAAGGATGCTCTGTGCTCTATGCCAGAATCCCAGGACAGCTAAGAACATTTTGCTTGAAACAAAACAGAGCAGCTGTTCCTGTAGCATCTGTTCAGATTTTAAGGGTGTGAACTAGCAGTAGATTATACATTTTTTTAGCAGTAGTCACATCTGACCTCAAAAGGGATTAGATAGCTTGAATATTACATGCACATCAAGCTTTTACTTACATCTTAGTGCTTCCAGAAAAGCTTTTTGCTGTTACCTGTAAGAGCCTGATTCATAAAAGGTGTCTTCAGACTACTGAATAACAACTGGTTAATAACTACACAGGCAGAGCATCATCAGCATCAGGAGTTCCAGCTACCCTGACCAGGCTGTGAGGCTGAATTCCACAGTAAGCCCCTCACAGACCTACCAGTTTCACCATTCATATCAGCCCAAAGGATCTTGACCCAAATACCTGAGTCTCAACAGTCCCTTTTGCCTTGTAAGTAACCTCATGGCTCAAAACTGCAGGTAAATTACTGCAGAATCAGCTACACCTTAGTAATTGTCCATATGTACAGACAGTAAAAACTGAAAACAGCAGCTTAGCCAGTTACAAAGTTTTAATCTTCATTGACTGTGCATACATGGAAAGGTTAAAGTATATTAGTTGAGTCCAGTTTTCAAGGAGCACTGCTGTGCCTGGACCCTCCATCAGTACATGGAAGTACATCACAACTCCTAGAGTGCCACAGCCTTGGCTTCCAGGTGGGGAGACATTCATATTTTCAGACTTTAGGGCTGTAGTACTTTTCCTCCCTGCCCTCCCCATTCCTATAACATAGCTGCAAGCACCTCTCTATCCCCTGATCAGCCCACAGCACTGTTCCAGTGACACACACTAAGAGGGAAGCACAGACTGACAGAGAATGTGCTGTGTCCTTCCAGTCTCCCCAGGTAAGAGCTGCCAGGTGAAACTCCACACTGAAGCCAAACAAGCTATTATGAACCATGAGATATTTCTCAGAGTGATGAGACAGTGTAAACTATTGCTTGCAAACCTGGCATCAGCTCAGCAGCTGGTCATGCTGCTCAGCCTGCCTGGTTAATCACACCAGGACTGCACAGGGAATGCCTCCTCTTAGGACACTGCAGCCACAAGACAGCATCACATGCAGTCTGCATGTACCTGGCCAGATATACAAAACCTGTTTGCATTGCTGACAAAGTTCACTTGTACTTGCAAATCAACAAAGCTCCAGGTGCTCCTTCAGGAGGGTGTCATCCTACACACTCAGTCTGTCAGAGCAGTTCAGTGCAAGAGAAATACCCATCTTCACCTTGCCCTTCCAAAGATCTGCCCACTCCTGCACTCCCAGAAGAGAGCAGCATGGAGAAGGCTCCAGACCCACCTCAGTGCACTGTAGCCCTGGCACACGCTGACACAGCACAGGACTCGCTCCTGGTTGGCCTGGCTCTCTCCCAGATACTTGCACACTATGTTTCCACCCAGGCTGAAGCCCACAACAACCAGCTGGGTCTGAGGGTAGGTCTTCTTGATGTAATTCACCATGGCACCAAATTCCCAGGTGCATCCTAAAAAGAAGAACAAAATTTAAAAAAATCTAATATATTTAAATTCTCACTTGAAGCTTGGGTTGCGTGCTTTGAATTCAGCTTCTTACCCTTTCTGACTTTTCAATAGCCTTAAGGTTTTAATAGCTCTGATTCACATGTGTTCATACATCTGTGAGTCCTGTGGAGCTTAGCTCATGCTTAGTTCTGACAGAGTGCCAAAACAAGATGAAATTTAGTTGCTTAAAAATCATGGTGACAGTTAACGTCATCAAAGCTCCTCCTTTCTGAAACAGCTTTAAGAAGCAGAGTCCAGCAGCTCTGGGCTTGAAATTAATATGCAAGAGCAGCACACATCATGACTTTCCTGAGGCAGTTTGCCACTTCTGAAGTGAAGTGGGGTATTTGGAATGCAGTTTGCTCCTTTGTTTTCAGGAAGGCAGCCACGGATCCCTAAACCCACACTGCTGTGGGGAGAAAAAAAGGAGTGTCTTCTCAGGAAGAGTTCCCAGCAGACTGCTGCAGAGCCTGACTAAGCAGGTGATCTCTGGAATCAGGGAGAAGAGTTTAAGCAGAGATATTCAAGCCTTCGTAACCAGTGAACAGGTAAAGATACTGCAGCTCCCTGAAAGCCACATGGGTATCCCCCACATCAAGAGAATAGTTAAGTGTCTCTATACAGATCTGTTCCACTGTGAGCAAACACCCACTTGCATCCCACAGGCTGCAGGCACTGAGGAATCCAGTTTCTGGCAATGCTGGCATCCTCCAATTGTTTGACAGACTTGAAAGCCTCCCCACATACAACAACCTGACTATCTACAACTCCTCCTCCTGCTTGTGAGCAAGGGAAAAGGAGATATAGAGAAGCAGCTGCAGTAGTGATGGCACTAGTACACTGGTATCAACTGTTTATGCAGCTTGTTAACCTTCCCTCTGGATTTAAGGCTGCAAACCACAGAAGGCATCACATGAACAACAGAAATAGAACTCCAGATGTTTCTTCCTGTCCAGAGTCAAACTCAGCTCTATCCTGTGGTGTCCAGGGAGATAAATCCTAGGATTCCAACATTTCACCCTGTACTAACCTAACAGTGCTGCACTGTGCCCCCAGCCCAGCTGCACCATCCTCAATAGACATCAGACTCCAACTTTACCCAGCTCTGGAGTAAACTCTGAGCACCAGGGCTTGCTTGCTTCAGTGGAACAGGAAGCTCCTGGTGAGTGTTTCAGCAGGGTTTGGGAATTTCCTTATGAACATTCTTAATGAGTGATCTTCAAGACAACAAATTCTGCACTGCTCTGGTTTCCTCTGGAATAAGTCAGCAGTCAAAATACTTTAGTATTTGACCTTTGTGATCTCAGGGCAGCTCAGAAATCCAAAACTAGAAAAGCAACACATCAAGCTTGATATAGAGGCTGGGATTCAGCAAATCCCAAATTTAGGCTACTTGCTCCTCAACAAGTATGCCTGGAAAGGGCACAGTAAAGCTGAAAGGGCACTGAGTTATTTGGGTAGGAGGCAGAGTAAAGTCTACTGGACTTGCTGGCACTTTACTTAACAAGCAATTCTGCCAAATGATTTAATGTCTTACTCAAAGGAAGTGCTAGGCATTCTTTGCTCTTTCCAAGGCTATAAAAGACACAGAAAGGTATGTCTCAAGAGATGCACTACAGAATAATACCCTAAGGCATTAAGTAAAGTTCCATGAAAGCAAACTCTTAACTTTTATCAAAATAGCAAATGCTTTAACAAGGACAAATTTAGTTTTCAAGACATGGTAGTCTTGCAGCTATTAACAGCCTAGGGCCTCACTACAAATGAGGGTATCTGGTATTACTGAAGTGTTTCCCAAAGAGGAGTACATTTAATAATTCTAAAACAAGCAACAAGGCATTACAGCCTATTTGTCTGCCAAGCTTGGCATCTCAGTATTTCTGTTTTGACAATTTAACTGTTCAAGATAAATATTCTGTTAATTCAATATCTAAGTAGCAGCTTAGCTAACTTTAAAAAATAAAACCTAACACAAGTCTTCTAAATACACAGTTGACAGGGTACCTTTAGATACAGTAAAGAGGGAGATGAGGGCTCAGGAACAAGCAGATTAGGTCACAGGCAAAGAGGCCCCATTCTACAAAGATCACATTACTCACCAAAAGGGCAATTAAGACTAGCTGGAGTCACCCTTGACACAGTTTCAAATAATTTATTCCTCTTAATTTCTAGGTTAAGAAAGACTTCCTTATACTCAAGATGAGAGCCATAATCATGGCAGTTAAACACTACCACCTCTGTAGCTTTACTTTCATATCCTGAACTCCTGCTGTTGTTGACTTGTGATACAGACAGGAGCAAATCTTCAGGTGCCCCTCCTATGCTATAAATTCACTTTCTGGATAGGCTGGTACAAACTCCTCTCAGGTGGCATTTTACAAAGCCTCAGAAATGCTATTTATCCTTCAGAGACAGGTCTGTTTCACATTCCATGAAATGGGCAAATTCAGTCTCTCTAAAACCATGGATAGGCTCTGGGTAGACACAAAAGGGTTTTTTCCCAAAAAAGGTTTTCTTAAAAAAACTGCCTTCTTGGTGAGAATACATGTGTAAGAGCTGGAAGAAGAGACAAAAGTGAATTTGGTATTAGCCTTCCCTCTTTCTCCCAACTAAGTTCAGTTTAGTTCTTAAGAAACAGTACAAAACTGCAGCAGTTCTGTTATCCTGAAGGAGGCTGATCAATCCCTAGAAATTCCATGAATGTGAAAAACGAGTTCCCTAGTGCCACAAAGTACCTACCATAGGTGAACATCCGTGGTGAAGTGAGCTCAATGTTTGGCAGGGCTCCCAAGTGATTCAGGACAGCACATCTGTACCCATTTTTCTGGGCATAGTCAACAAAGGTGCGGATGTACTGCTTCTCACTGTGGTTAGCAATCCCCGGGCAGATCACCATCGTGACATCGTCTGTGCTCGGAAAGAGAGGCAAGTTAAGTAAATGTCACTTCATGCAAATTAAGAGAGTCAGAAGGTTTTCATTTCAGATCCGTGGGAAACCACCTACCACAAGCAAGCTAGAATTCCTACTAGTCTGCCAAAAATCCTGTATGGGACAGGAGACCAGCAGCTCTAGTGCTGCAGATGTGAAAAAGTAATTCATGTTATGGGGGATGAACAGTTTTTAGCTTCAGGGAAAGCTGTGCAAACAGATCTCCAGGCACTGCCTAGAGACCAAGAGCACATTTTTCCATCTGAAGGACATTTTTGATGTTACACATGTTCTGCCTTCTGACAGCCTGTTGTGACTGTGACGTGTGTGGAAGCTGTGGAGCCCAACACTGAGTAGACTAGTTATGCTATTTCCCCCTCATTTCCCTCCTAGAGCTGGGTGTAATACAGATCTTCCAAATGAAGCTCTGCTAAGCACAGACATTCTGATCAGCTGACATTAACCATCATCTACTTTGTGGCTAATCTAATGATATTTGATCTGCTGACACTGTTCACTAGTTTAACAAGATATCATTTCATCAACCAAGAAAGTAATTGCTGTAATTCAAGTAAGCACAGTAAATTACATTCAGGATTATCATATGCACTTCAAATTAACTGTAACTCTCATGTGCAAAGCTCCAACATTACCAGCTCTAGCCACTGAATTTTTATCTCATTAGAAAAGCACTGCTCAGATTCTCTTCAGCAATAAAGATAACAGTAACTGTTCTAGTACAGCATTGTACCATGAAGATTTCAACACTGACAGCTCCAAAAAAGCAATCTGCTTTTTCTCAGGGCCAAATGGGAGCCATGGGCTCTATCCTCATGTGTCCCCCAGAGCACAGAATCAAGGCTGGCAGCTGGAAGCAGCCAGCAGCTGTTGGACTGACCTGCAGTGCAGTGCTCAGAGCGTGGCTCAAAGAGATCAAAGGTGGCTGTCGCTCCATCTGGCATCGTGAGGTACTTGCGAAGTCCATATGGATGTGGTGATCTCACTCGCCCCATTTTTCCATAAAGAGCTGTCTGGATATGTCCACTCTTTCCCCAGATGAGGGGTGGAATGTACCTGAAAGGCAGTAATTTAATTGCTTACCCCTGCTGTGTTAACAAACCCTTGAGAACACATAAGCACTCCCATAACAAATCTCTCACCAGTCCCAAATATAGTAACAAACATGGAATTGTTTTTTCCTCTGACTTAACTGGCAGCAGTGATCTTTGCAGCCTTACACAAGAGGAGAGACCAAAACACTCTCAAAGTTGAAAAACCAGCACTGATAGAAATAGCAGAAGTCAAACCCCAGACATTCCCTATATTGAGATGTTAGAGGAACAAATGCTTCTCACTAAATACACAGAGGCCATGTGCCTTGGTGAGACTGGGACTGCACGTTGCCAACCAACCAAAGTGACCTGCAGAACTGTACAGTGCTGTAAATCTGTTTTAATTGAAACACTGAAGCCTCCTGGGTTGAGCCACATGAACTTGTCTAGGCACTTGACTGTACAAGCCAGTGGCAGAAACAACAGGATTCACATCAAGCTCCAGAAAATTGAAAGCCCAAGACTTGCTAGTTGGGATCATTTTACACAGGACTGCTTTACTAAATTATGCAAAGAACACAGTACAGATTAATTTTGCCTTTCAGAATTAGGTAAAAGTTTGGACAGTGTTAAGAAAATCAGTCAAGACTGACCAAACTCCACTGAGCAACAAATCCTTCTCAGTAAGAGGGGCGAGTCTACCTTTTACTTATGCTTATGAAGGGTACATTAAAGCTATGTGACAAAGCAGATTGTCTCTCTTTTCCTGGCTAACAGGCCCTAAAAAAAGATGTGAGAAACACAGCCACAAGCTGGAAAGTATTAAAGGCTTAGTTATCAGATTTTTTTTTTAGCACAAGCAGAATTGCAAGTGGTTTAACAGGAAACATACTGTGCCCTAGCACCACCACCATGTGGGCAAGTCACCTGGTCACTCAGCAAAGGACACTGAGCCAATGCCTTGAAAAAGAGAGTTACATCAGCTCTGAACAGGAAAGCATGAATGATTTATTGTTGAGGAGAACAGCAGTCCCAAGGGACATACTTCCAATTAAAGAACTGTGGTCTCTGGTGCACAGAGCAGGGTATCCAGAAGAAGCTTAAGAGCTTCTGACTTCACCTTGGATCCTGAGGGATTAACAACTGCCTCCCTGTTGTGTTTAAGGCTTCCTGCAATTATTTCTTTTGACTTTTAGAGAGCACATGAAGCAGACATCATGTTCTTCCCTGTTCACAAAAAACCAGGCAGCTCAGGACTCAGATTTACTACTTCAGCCCATAATCCACCAGAATGTGACAGAAACCCTACCTTTGTGCTCTGACACTACCTACTCATACAGCTGGACCTTTCCCCATGCCAGCTCTTGTGTGTCATATCCGCAATTCCCTCTTCCCCCGCACACTCCTTCAGAAGACTTCCTATCAAATAAAAACTATATAGGGCTGTTTAGCAAGACAAGAGCAGCCTCTTTCTCCCCATTCTTTTCCCACATCTATGAGGGGCACTTCTTACAGTCAAAGCAACACAACACATAGTTTCACTTATTTTTGCAAGTGCGCTTTCCAAAGAGATCCAAAACAGATTTCTGGAAAAGCAGATATTGCTTCAATAAAGGCTGTAAAAGCTGCCAGCTTATAAATTAGCCCTCAGTGTATCCTGGGTTTTATCACTCAACTATAAAGCTTTTCAAAGGATCCAGGCAAGGCCAGGAACAGCATCCCTTTTCTGTCAGCCCAGCATCTCTGCCCCTGGGTCTTGCCAGGCACAATGTCCCACAGTGCAGATTCCCAGCAGTGCCAGAGGCTGGACAAGCTCATCCTGTGCAATAGCTGCTAGAGGTGGAAAGCAGTCATTGGGTCCATTCTCACAATTTAGGGTAGATATCCAATGGGATAGGATAGCCAAACTAAACCAGGCTGCACAAGAGCTACACATGGTTCTGCTCAAGTCACATACAGCTCAGTGCAAGGGTTTTGAACACAGCTATTATGCCAGATGGAAGAGACACTGCCCTCCTAACATAAGGAAAAACAGCTGGCTTCACCCCAGTCATTTACTGTACCACCAGTTCATATCAGTAGCCATACTCCACACTAGACAGTGCTTGACTAGCTTTTTGTCTTTTTTCTTCCACAGACATCCTGTTACAGATAGAGTTTGCTAGCACCTTCTGAGGGGAGCTGACAAATACAACCTATAATAAGAATTTGCAGGTCTTTTAGAAGAGACTCAGACGTCAACATTGCTTCAGGGTTTCTAATCTTGGGTGAGAACAAGCATCGGAAAGTTTTGGTGATTCTATTTCCATACA
The DNA here is from genome assembly GCF_029582105.1 of Oenanthe melanoleuca. Lineage (NCBI taxonomy): Eukaryota > Metazoa > Chordata > Aves > Passeriformes > Muscicapidae > Oenanthe > Oenanthe melanoleuca. The sequence continues at coordinate 10,201,136 of NC_079344.1, forward strand.
GTGCTTTTCAAATCAAAGACCATCCCTAAATCTTACCCTATAGGGATAACAGGAAAGTAATTTGTCCAGCTACAGCAGCTAAGTTATACAGCTATTACTAATTACTGCCACCATGGAAAAAAAAAATCAAAATAAACCAAAAATCAAGGATCTCTGTGAGCACCAATCCTATTTTCATGTTTCATCCACAGTTCAGTTTCCAGCTATAGGTTACAGCCATCCACTGGAACAGATGCAGCAGCACATACCACAGGATGTTAGAGATGAAATTAGAATAGTCTTCAAAGCCTCACCATTACTGCCAGAGTTTAAACCAAGGCAAATGATTTCAAGCACACTGTTTCCAACAGCCTGCCTCTTCAGGTCACTGATGGTTTGTTCCTCTGGGGAAAGAAACCCCCAGACCTCTCTTTGCATAACCCAGCTGGAGGTTACCTAAGTACTGATTTGCAATAAATCAAATCTTTATACTGCTTTTACAGGCAAACAGCACATGCAGTTTCCCTGACATGTTTTTTATTTAAGGCAGGAATCCCTTTTACTCAATCCATAATGATGGTCAAGTAACAACTACATTTCCCACATTTCCCTCAAAGCTAAAACTATGAAACCCTGTGAACAAGGGAGCATTCACTGCTGCTCCCTGCAGAATGCACAAGTGCTTGAGCAGCCTATGGACCAAGTAAAATGCTCAGCTTATCTTTTATGATGCTAACTCCAGTCAGCTGCTTAAGCATCGCTGCCTGCAGCAAACATGGCTTGTGTTAGTCACTCTGCATGTAGCTACATTCTTTTAATAAATATTCAAAGGCCAAGCTTCAGCATGAGTAATGTACATAGTACTCTGATGCAGAGATTTGTATATTTCTAGTTTGCAGTTAAGTTTTAAAGCAGTTGAAGCTCTGAAATACATGCAAATGTTCAGGCAGAAGCCTCTTATCTCACCAATCTTTTTGTTTAGGCCCATCAGCCTATAAGCAGACTTGGGAAGCAAAACACATCCTTTAAGTATCCAGGCTCAGAAGACCAAGTACCACTACACTTTAAGAGGGAAAGGGAAGACAGATGCCCAGAGTGTAGAGATCTTGTATTATTAGTGAAAAACTAAGTCAGATTACCTTACTGATATAAAACCAAGCAGCTAATAAAAATATTACTTCTGTTTACCAAGTTGCCACTCTAACCTACTACAAAACCCTGTAAAGCCTTTACAATAAGAGTGATTCCTCTCTTTTACTGAATTCAGGTAAAAGTCTGCTCTCAGATGAGGACAAGATATCCTTATAATCTATAGCAGAATCAGACATATGATCTGCCTGTCACACTGTATCTGTTGACCCTCCATTTTGCCAATGGGCAAATCTATTTTTGAAATCTTCATGTGACTTATGTCTTTCACTGAGACAAAGTCTACAAGAACTTCCAAGAGCAAGTACTGAGCCTAATGGTGCAAGAGTGTACAAGACTGAAGGATGAGTCATCTTTTTATACAGGATTTGTGCAGACTTTCAGCTTGCTTTTACTAAACCCATTCAAAGAAGAGAGCACGGAAAGAACTCCTCAGTGCTGAAGGTGCATGATACTACATACTGGTGAAGGAGAAACTTGCCAGGAATTGTGCAAAAGCCTTTATCCTCTGAAACAACAGATCAGATCAATTTTATTTAAGCTTATTATGCAAAAAGCATAAAAAATGCAAAAATTCCAGAGACATTTCTATCCTCAGCCCAGCTGAAAAAACCTAACTACCCAGTTCTGATAGCAAGAGCTAAACAGATTGTTCTGTAGTGAAGTCAACATTCCTCCTGGCAAACAGCTGAAAAAAGATGCTTCTCCAAAACAATCACCCTGCAGACAGAAGAGCATGTACTCAGGGCATTCTTCTTGTGGTTTACCTTAAGAAAACACGCTCAGCAGGATGCAACACAGGAAAGCACAACCATGCAAACTGAGCAACTGAGTAGTATTCAGTCTAAGGAACATTTGAGTACTGTCCTTCAGATTTTATGCTAAAACTATAATTACTGCTAAATTTAACCACGTCTTCCAAACAAGGACCCTTCACTCAGAAGCAGGTGGCTTCCCTCCAGCATTGATAACAAGCAGAAAGAATTGAAGTTCTCAAGGACACAACAGATTTTCAACTCCTTCCTCTTCGTCTGCTATAAATTGAAGTGTTTCTGAAAAGCAGTATACTGCAGAGATTACTCCAGCACAGCATGGAGATGGTTCAGTACATATTCCTCAGTGTCCTGTTCCAGAGAAGCTGCTCCCAGATGTACAAAAGCCCAGGAACACCAAGTCCATAAGCACCATTCCACTGTTAAGCAATAGTGGCTTATGGTGACAGGAGCTGAGCAGTGAGCCAGGAGGGGCTCTTGCCAAGGCCTCCACACAAGGACAGCATAACACAACAACCCAGACAAGTATGTACTGATTTAAAAAAATCCAAAGGAAAAGTTGTGTTGTACCAAAAACGGAGATTTTTATTTCTGTGAACCAAAAATGGCTTCTGAGCTTTCTCCAGACCCAAAGACTTTTAACTGATTAATTTCCCTGTTTGGATTTTATCAGTTGCAATGGAAAGCAGGCACTCTGAATAAAGATAAATATTTGAAGCAGTTATGTCTTCCAGTAATCAGCCTTGTAACTTCCAGTAACAGGACTCTGCAACAAAGGGCAGACAGGAGAACAGGCCTGGGGATGATACTTACTTGTTATGGAAGGTGACTTACATGGCCCAACAAGTACCCAGTTCACCACTCTTAAGTGGCTAAGGGAATTCACAGCCAGTTACAGAAATCTGCTCACCAATGGTAGTGTTTGAGCTGCAAACATGCCTTCCAGCTGTGCAGCACAGCCTCACATCTTGATAGGTGGCTGCACACAAGTGCTTGAGAACAAGACAATCCTTAGGTTTTCCCAAAAATTTATCCTAATATTTTAATATTTACAACAGTTCCAGCATGTGATTGTAGATTAAGTTTAGTGGCTCTCAGGCAGTAGATTATCATTTTAGAGCACATACATAATCCAGTATGCAGGAATTTAGGAAAGCAGCAGCTGTATAAGCAGCTCACACAAAGCACATAAAAACCGTGCTATTTTTATTAGCAGGCATCAGCATTCAGGTCCTCAAAGATGTGAAGTGGAATGGAAGTTCAGCAACAGGCTTATTTCTGGAGCATTGCTTCATTTCATCTGAGGAGATCAACACTTGAAACATTAACTCTTACCTGGCCTTTATGTACTATAGCACACTGGATACTGATGGTGAGAAAACAGACCCTATAACTTGTCAATAACAGGACATTCTAAGAACCTTTGCCTGCATTATAACAGGTAAGAGATTATTTTTCCCCTTTACAGAGCAGTTTGGAGATATTTAAAGAATGCTTTATAAAATCAAACTTTGTTTGACCCTTATTTGATACTAGGGAATGCAAATTGAATTCCAATGAAGGAAGCTCATGTAAAAGTCTGCAGGGTTCAACCCTTGACCCCAAAGAGGTAGAAAGCAGCTTTTTCTGCATCAGCTCAGCTAGACTGTTCAATGTGATGAGGACACAAAGAAATTGCAACAAAAAACTTAAGCAAGTTACGGAGCTTCCACATTCTCCGAGTCTCAAAAAAGAAACAAATGGAGCAGAAGTGTTTGTTTGCTGCCCACAGTACCTGTATGAAGTCAGAACTATTTAAAAGTACAGACTGACCTCCTTGGCTAAACCACCTCCCTCCCCACTTAAGAAGCTTTTATTTAGTAAAGTGCCCATCACACCCCTCCTCCCCCACCAATGACTACAAGAAGTATTTTAGTCAAAACAAGGCATGAGGATTTACAGCACTTAGAATCTTCCTTGCTGATAAGAGCTGGAGAACACAAGGCTGCTGCCAATGCCACAGCAACCAGCAAAAACTCAGACCCCCGAGGCTGCTTCTCTGTAAGGTCAATGCTTCAACTTACCAACAGGGAGCTGCCATTCTCCTCTACCTCTCACAGCATGTTCACCTGCCAAAGCTTCAGGGGTAACACTGTTCTTCTAGTTTATTATTCTACTGGAAGTGTTCCTCCCAGAGTAAAACACCAAGGAGTTGACAGGGATCAAACACTGCTTGCTATTAGGAGGAAGAAAAGAACACTGAAAAGCTTGAAGACAGCTTTTCTGACTACTCATCTCCTTGCATCTAAGAGGAAAGCAGTGACAGTGTAAAAGAGTCTTCTGTTACCAGGCAGCCTGCTCACCCAGCATAGGTTGGTGTGCAAACAAAGGATAAGAAGGATCTAGGTTGGATCTTTGACAGTGTTTACTAACAGGCTTGACAGTCATTTGCCTCAGTCTTTGAGGAGCTTGCCTTTACAGATGATAAAAAGTGTGCAGACAGCAAGGATAATTATTTTCGATACAGATGACACGTGCACATCTCTACAGAAATAAAGATACACACACTTTGTTAGAATAAACAGCCAAAAATGCCTAGCCTTGTACAGCAAGCACTGGCCAAATTTACCCTCGTGAATCAAAAAGCCAGCGCTGCATTTCTACAGGATTAAGAGCAGATGAAGGACTTTCTGTGCCCTTCTGAAAGACAAGAAAAGGACAGCAGTTAGGCCCAAATGCTCAAGGGCACCAACAGCTGTGCTGAATTGCAAGAGCTTCCACACAAGAAGCAGCAATTTGAATGGAAAAGGGTCTGATTATGCTGCTCCACTCAATAAAAGCCAAAGTACATGAGCCGGACAGGATCAGAAGAATGAAAAAGGGGTAAGAGAACTCTAGGAAGACAGATTTTCTTGCTTCCCAGTGTTTGGTAGATATGGACAAAGTTTCTGGCAGTTCACAAAACTGTAAAAAACAGTACTAGATCTACAAGAAAAAATTACCTGGCACACAGCCATCTCAGGCAGTTTTACAATTCAAAGTTCTTAAATTATTCATCCACCATCATTTGGCTCACTGAATGACACCACAGCTACAATGCACTGAATTAAACCAGAGGTGAGGATTGTGCCATAAAGGGAAAATCAAGTCAAAAAGTGTTTACTCTGAGAATTTTTGAGCACTCATACATATAACAGAAACAGGCAAAGTTATTTTCTCCCCACAGCCTGTTTTTCACAGCAGTGCCTGTACCCCTTCCTCCCTTAAGGAGGAGCTGAACAAACCAGGTCTGAAAGCCAGTTCACAGCTATGAATATTCCTCTGCACAGAAGAATTGTTCTTAAAACAGATCTGACAACAAACCCAGTACTAATATAACAGAAGGGATTGCTGGGCTACTTATTTTGCTTTCATGGTAGAATCTGAAAAGAGTGGCTTAATCAGCTTTCCTAACACTCTGAATAATTAGCGAGTAATCAAAGCCTTGCAAGATTTTTCGTGGAGTATGGCACAAGCTGTTTTCACATAGCTTTTTCCTAATTATCCTACAAACTGTTTCATGCATAATTGCAGGAATTTAAATACATTTGTTCCCCTTTAGTCTCCAGGTGACTTTCATGCCTAAAGACAGAATTTCTTTGATTTTTTTAAAAAATTACTATATTGAAGAAAAGTCTGTGATAGCATCACTAGAATAGTAAAAAGAAATAATCACATATACATCTTAGAGCTGTCTTTCCTGTAAACCCTTTCAATTTCTCAACAGCAATTATAGACCCAACAGTCCTGCCTTCCTTAACAGAGATATGGAGGTGAGAGGACTGAACAGCTACTTATTGACACATTTTGTTCTGGTTTGTTTCAGTTCAGTTTTCTTCCTTTTGTCATGGAAGTCTCTCAGACAATATTTTGCCCAAAAACCAGGTACTGGAGATGACTGCTACAGCTCTCAGAGAAGATGGCAAGCTTGAGCTCAGCTGATCCAGAGCATGCAAACAACCCAAACTTGCACACTATTAGCACAACATCAGGGGTCTGCAAGCAGCTCATCACTCCTGCAATTAATACACAACAGATGTCTAAATACTGATAGATATGTTTTGCATTTTCACTCTTCTGGGAATGCTTTGTTCTCCAATTGAAAGTCAGAGACATGGCCCTAATACAGCAGTGCTAGGAGGCTGTGCTGTGAGAATAGAGCTGAAATAGCAAGAAAATGGACTCCAAATTAGCTCACAGTCCAAAGACCAGCCTGATACAAATATGCCTTCAAGGCTGATAATCAGCACAACTTCATGCTTACTCCTCCAATGGCTAGGGACATGTCATACAGGAGTGCAACACTGGGATGGCAAGTATCTGAAGTACCAAGTAACTCAAACCTCCTCAATGTATTTTTCAGGAAAGGAATTGCTTTGCAGTTAAGGCAGTAGACAATCAAGAATCCAAACACATTTATGTTACCACAGACCTGGATTGCATCACAGAACCCTCTCTGGGTTCCAATTTCAACAGGTAATGCTTTGTTTCCTCTAAAAGTTTACAGACCCCATCTTATACCTTATGTAATCAAGGCACCTAACACAGCACTGCTAAAAGCCTCTCATCTCCCCTAAAATGACTATCCTTAAGTCAGCTTGACTTTTGAAATCCAAAAGGAAAGTTCATACAGCTGCACTCAGCACTTACTATATAATTGATGTACTTAGAGCTTCTAAATAGGACTTGCAAGTTTTCGAAGTGATTGCAGAAGAGAAATACTGTAATCAAAGTCCTTGTCCCTCCAAAGCCTCATGAAATTGTACTAAATGCTTGCTATTATTGGAGAATGTTCTTGGTGAAGCTAAGGGCAGCTGCACTGATTCTGGGGGTCTTGGAATGGAAGATCAGGGATCAGCCTGCTCAAATATACAGCTGACACAAGGTCAATTTGAAAGTGTATTCAACAGGCTTAGAGCTGGCCTGTGTGTCATTACTTTATTAAACTAGTTAGGATGTGCTCTACCAGTAATAAATTTCATTAGTTTTCAATCAACTTGAAGTACTTCAGATAAGAGCAGGCACTTTAAAACTAATAGCCAACCCTGTGTTCATTATAAGGGCACTGACACATCAGGAAAATGTTTCCCTCCTGTGAGCCCCAACAGATTCCTTCCCTAATAAAAAGGAGTACAAGAACATGAACTAGTGCTGATTACATCCATCCATCCCTCATTTCCACAGACAGTGGGCTATTGGTGCTAGAATAGCATAATACCAGCATACAGCTTCTTTAAGTATGGACAGTGATGACTTTTGCTATGCATCTATGGAAAACTCCACACAACAAGGCTTGGTCATAAATTCAGGTACCTGAGACAATAAAGAAATGTTTAACTTAGAAAAGATATATTTTAGTAAGAGTATACCCTGACATTCACTTGAACCCAAGCCTATGAAACACATCAGGAAGAATGGGTAAGTGCAGCTCTTCTTCCTGTAATACAGGTCAACATGGGAAAAAATATACTACTTACTCTTTGGTCAGAAGTGGGCAGGATTTGAGTAGAAAGCGAGCCAAAGCAGAGTCCTGGTAAATGAGTTCAGGAGGGGCAGTCGGGCTTTTCAAATTCAAGCAGCGAACAATAACGTACAGAACAGCAGCAACTGCAGCTAGCTTCACCCCATCAAACACTGCTGGCAGCTCAGAGGTTTCCAATATTGCACTCATTTTCAGCCTGGAGATAACAAACATTAAAGCTTTTAGAAATAAAGTGTTTGATATGAATATCAACTGTTGTGTTAAATATACAATTGTGCTAACCAACTAAATTTGTCAGTCACTGTCAGGAAATGGAGCATACCAACTCAGACTAGCAACTTCCAAGTTGGAAGAAAATTTAGTTGGTATTGTTCTAAATACCCTGACCAACAGAAGAAAAACTGCATGGTTAGCTGTGAAGGAGATTTATGGCTAATCAGTGCTGCCCTAGAACTGCACCAGTGTCTCAGGTGTCAGCCCCTGGTCCACAGCCAGTCACTACATACAGGATCTTGGCCAAGACTACCCAGGTCAAACAGAAGATGGGTGAAAAACCAGGCTAAAAAGGCACCTTGGCAGCTTTGGATGTGTTCCTTCACATGTGCACAAGCCAGACTTGAAAAAGAGCACCTGAAAGAACTGTTGTGTTAGTTCCTCAGCATGAGTCTTGCAGTTCCATGAGAACACTGGTGCCAAATACTGCCTGCACTTCAGATGGTTACTTTGTGTACTGGCATTTTCAGCATTTTTTATTCACTGCAGTTCTGCAGCTGAAGGACTAGATTAATATCTACTTTTTCAAGGGCTTCAGAATAAAGGAACAGAAGCAAAGAAGTATAAAAAACATATCCATATCAAATTCTTAAACTGATCCAGCTTATTTCAAACATATAGTTCAAATAGCTGTCTGCATTTATTGAAGGGACAGGTTTTTCCCTGGGTCTAAGTCACATGGGTAACCCAAGTAAGCTAAGTGACAAGCCAAGTCTTACCAGTTTCAATTTTCTTCAAGCTAGAAGAAATTGCCAGTCCTCAGCAGACTTGTTGCTGATCCACGTGCTGCCTGAGCTACCCTGTGAAGGGGGAAAGCAAACTGTTTATTACTGACATGGCAAGCTATTTGTCAGTCATAACCAACTCTGATCCATCTGCATCAGAAATCTGCTGCCAGTGGACAGATTCCAGAAGAGATCACTTGCCTACAGCACATTAACTCATCTGCAGTGTGTAAATGCAACTTCACGAGCAGAGAGACTTCATCTCTGCAAGACAGACACTGTGCTCAGAAAACCTACCAAAATCTCTTCCTATTTAAAGGACAGGATTAGCAGGATACCCTTCTCAGCTTTGCAATATCTACAATGTTACTGAAGTGTGAAGCCAGTCTGAAAGAAGCTTCCTGCTACTTTTACCCAGGCTTAGCAAGGCAGCTCACTCCTACAGATGGAAGCTTGTAAACAGTCTCTGCTTGTTCCCACACTTGCTTTTTGAGATGTTACAACATATCACACTTCAACATCTCGGGAGCCACAGGAGGAGGCTCAGACACAGCCACCTAATTAGTACTAATGCACATGCAAGAAGGCTTGTTACAAGAACTTGATGATGCCAATAAAAGAGAAAGCTTCCAGTCTGTGACCAGAGAAGTGTAAGCAATACTTGCTATTAGAACTGCCTTCCCACAGGCACAACAAATCGATGGGGACTCAGAGCTTCCAGGAAAAGCTCCAGAACTGTCTGCTCTCTACCACAGCAGCTGCTTCCAAATGGAAAGCACACTATCAAGACAGACCATACCAAAGCCTTACTCTCCTCTAGAGCAGGAGTAAAGAGCCACAAGTACTTTCTGTTCTCAGTGCAGCTACACCAAAACCCCTTGGAAGAAAACACATGTGACATTGCCTATTAATACACTATGCTGGAAAGCTGCAAGTTTCTGCCACCACAACCATCTGCAGAGCAGAAAAGACTGAGGGAAGCAGAGACATTTAATCTTGGACAACTCCTCAGCTTTTGTTTTCCAGTTCTGAGCTTCACAGTAGAAGGAAGAGGATGGGCCACAAAAAGCCCTCTATTCTTCTACTCAGATTACATGGGCATCATGAGAAGAGTTCAATTACAATGTTTAGCTGCAGAATGTTCGCTCACATCTCTACTTGCTAAGCTTTCACCAATGCCACCCATCAGTTCTGTAGGAGACACCAGGCAAACTGCAGCAATGGCTTCACCAGGGAAGGTACAACTGGCTGAAGAGCAGATCAGGTGCCTGAACTCAAGGACAATCAGGTGCCCAAATAAATCTAAATCTCTCTCAGAACAAATTTCCAGAAGTTCTGTTGAGATATTCCTATCATTGTTTTACTCAGAAAATTAAGATACACTAATACCTGCAACCATACTGACACTTGGATTTTAAGCTAGTTTGCTGTTTACAGCATTCACCTTAAGTGAATTTTTAAAAATAAAACTGAGCACAATTAGTCATTAGGATTTTGTATGAGTGACTCAGTATAATTGAACCAAGTAAACCCTATCTCCCTGAGAATGTTCTTTCCCATATAATCTTCAGATTACAAACACATACATCTTTTCTGATACTTTTATCTCTCATGTTAGCTTGTCACTCCCTTAAAACAACATACCAGCTTGCCATTACTTCCAAAAAAATCAGCTGTTGGTAGGCAGAATTATGCTTTGACACTTATGAACAACTATTTTCCATTTTAGACAGTAACATTCACAGAACTTACACACCTCAAACATGTTCGAGAGGTTCACATATTTGTCAAAGTCTTTACCCAAAAGCTCAGATCAGCCTGTAGATATAACACAAAGCTGGCACTGCTTCAATTGCACAACTTTCTGCAGTGATTATTTAAGTAGTTGATCTAGTCCATGAAGACTCCATGCCCTGTGGATTCAGCTGTGTCACTTGAGGCACTTCCTCTAAAGTCTGGTATTTCTGAAGGCCTAAACAGACCTGTCTCAGCCAGGGCAGATTTGCAAGGGCTGAGTCAAGGCACTCAGCTCTAAAATTTCAAGGGTTTAGCTTACTAAAATGGATTTGAGCTTTGCCTCTAATCACATAGGACAAATGTCTCCCTCTTTAACCAGCTGGGATGAGGTCACCTTGCTTCTGTTTTGTTAAACCCTTTTTGCATTGACTCAAATTTGTCTGCTTAAAAAAAATAGATAACTGCAGGGTTGAGCCAGACAAATTTTAATCTAGAATCTCCTCTAACTGGGTCAGCATTAATCTAAATAGACAAACATTTGACTTTTTCCAAATACAAAACACCAGATTCACTTCTGGGAAGCAATCAAGCCTTTCTATCCATCAAAGCATTTGAGATTCACATTGAAGAATCCACAGAAGCTCCTGGCCTCAAGGACGTTATTTTGAGGCACCTCAATTGCACAATTTTTTCTTTTTTAAAAACACTTACAGGCATGACAGCCCCAAAGATGCACAGCCCTCTCAAGCAATGTTTTTAAGTCCCAATTTTAACAGAGGGATAACTTTAAAATCAATCACTGGAAAGCAAGTGCTGGATTTGTGGTCTTTTCATTTGCCCTTTCATCACAAAAAGCTGAAAATCATGTTACAGGAAACACTTCAGCATTACTGTTAACATAGTGCACTTCATCTGTACAAGTATAACAAGAAAAATATCCCAAGACTCGCCCTTTCTAGACAGAAACAGACACAAGGACAACAAAAGCCAGTAGAGCTACAGCAAACTCTTTGTGTAGCCTTTCAAAAAACACTGGATTTCTGGGAAAGCCATCATGAGAATACTTACTTGTACAGTAAGTGAACTCACAACTATGAAGAAATCCAAGACCTGTACACATTGCAGTTCCAGGTTTATTGTGGAGAGGAAACTTCCAGGGACAGGAGTCACTGTGACTCAACAGGGCACACACAGGATTTGGTGGCTACCAAACCTGTACAGCTCCTCCACCCATGGAAGCACAGTCTGACTCTTTATACTGGAAAGCCAACACTAAAATAACAAAAATATTAAAGGAAGCTGTTCCCACAGGATCCTCCCCACTCAGGCCTTTTAACAAGCCACTGAAAGCCTGGCAGACTCATTTATTTCACTGAAGCATTAGAAATGCTTTGGGATAATGGAAAGATGCAGCTATATGGAGTACAAAGAGCAAAGGCCTCTTTGAAAGGGGCTCCACTAACGAGATATTCTATTCTCCAGTCAGAGGCCATTTCTGACAGATTTAAGCAGGTAGACTTTGTTAACTAACATATCAAACTTCTCAGACTGGTTTCCTGTATTTTAGTGTCTGGTTGGGAATAAAACTCTGAAAAGCAGGTATAACAGACAAAGGAAAGCAAACAAACCCTACCTTAAAGAACCGTGCCTAGGCAGACAGGGATCAGAAATAAGGTGGGGTTTCTCCCCCACCTTTTTAAGGAGGAAGGCTGAAGTTAATTCTTTACAGAATGTTCCCAGGAAATTAATCAACTTTAATAACAGCCAATGCTAATGACTTTTCTGAAAGAAACACTGCAAAACTAGAAGATACAGGCTTGTTGCTACCAGGTAAGAGATTTAGAACCACATTATGGGGAAAGGAACTTTATTAAGGGAAGGGTAAAAAGTCAGAGCACTGCATTTTTATTTTTTTTAAATAAAGACAAACTTTATGCCAGTGTATAACTCAAAAGTCACTCGGGAAGTACACAAGTGTCACACTGCTGAGCTTTCAGTGGTTTAAATGCAGGGGATGATGTTTAGAGACCATCCAGATGAAGATGAATACACTTGAGAAAGGCTCTGAAGCATGTGTCCTGATGGGAAAGGCTGCCAGACTAAGCACTGGAGGACAAGCTACACAAATACAGAACCTCTGTAAGAGACTCATGAAGAAAGCCTCAAGCTTTATTGCACAGTACCTTACCCTGTCTTTTATCCAGCATTTGTATTAAAAAAAAAAAAAAAAGTCTTTGTTTTCCCAGCAAAGTGTTAAGTCTAAACTGCTTTGTTCCCTGAAAATGACACAGACTTAAGTATTCTAGGGCCACACCAACACTATGCCTCATCAGCTTAAGCACAAAAACCAAGTCATAACACCACTTATCTTGAGACTGGCATCTACCCAGCCCAAGCAGTGCAAACCTCCCATTACCTTCAGTGTGGCTCAGAGAGCACATCAGGAACAAATGCTGAGATATTGATGCATCACTGAGTACTTCTGGCCATTTAAAAGAGCCAGCTAAGTCTCAGACCTCAAAGCACAGAGGGTGCAATTAAGAATTAGCTGAGCACTTAAGGCACTTAAGTTCAGGGTTAGATGTGGCCATGAGAGATAAAGTGCAGTCAGTACTCAGGAGTTTGGCAAAGCCCACCTCAGGTTTGTTGTCCAACATGTGACAGATTTTATCTCCAAATAAAGAGGGCACACTGACATGCCCCATCACTAGGACGCTTAAAAGGACACTATTTGGACAGTTGAAGTCCTCAGTGCAAACCCTTCCCTGTGCCAGGGCCATACCCAGGCCAGGATTTGGCTGGTTGGCAAGTACAGAAACCAGTAAGTATTGTTTACACCCCATTCCAAAAAAAATTCTTGGCTGGTGCCTTCACTGGAACTTGACCTTTTCATCAGTTACAATACTTGGCTCATACTAAATTTAGAGGTACTGTGAGGTTACAGGGACAAAGTTCATAGCACAAGGAACCATCAACACAGTCAGAAAGACAAGTACCTCAAACTTTTTACCTTGCCCTTGAGCAGTTCTACACCTTCAGAGCAGAAATCAAGCATCTCAGAGGGCTGGGTGTACATCCCAAGGCAGGCTGCCTAGAAATGCACCCAAGAATACATTTATAGCCAAGAGGGCTAAAGGCTTTCCAGCACTCTCACTTCTCCAAGAAGGTTAATTTACAGTCAAATGAGCCTTGATTTTCACTTCCTTCTAACTAGAGGAACTGCCTTTGTTTCTCCACAATATCATTTTAACTGATCAGAAACACTTCTACTTCAGGACAGGCAGCTTTTATACATTACCTAAGGTTGCTATGTAGAGTCCTTGTTACGTCACCTTATCCTAGTTCCTGTTTCTGTCAAATGGATTGAAAACCTCTGCATTAGTTTTTATTGCACACACCTCATGAACATAATTAAACCAAGACAGGATCAGACTGACTTCACAGAAGCCAATTAATTATGTTTGCTCAAATAACATGAGCCTTTCCTTTAAGATAAGATGCAGAGACTTGGGACTGTCTCCCTAACCACTACCTTATGTAACTACAGGGCAAAGCTTCAGGTCCTTGTAGAAGAGGTCAAGATAACTTAGGTACAGAGAGAAATGTTGGGCAATACCTTTCCACAGTCTTAGAGCATTAACAGGTGTCCCTTGCCTACCATATAACTGTGCCAGGGAGCAGCATTAAGCTCAAGGGAAGAAATGGAATAGACTGTAGAGAACCCAACAAACCATGCTCAGTAGTTGAGGGAATGCTGTTGGAATCAAGCCACAGAGAACTAAGTGAGCTAATAAAAACTGCATTATGGACTAACCCTCCTCAAGGAAGCCTGCTCTATTCCTTCATTATATTTTGAAGCATCAAATTGTTAAAGACTCATTTATCCTCTGGCTCCAACCCCTTCATTCCCACACTGCCACCGAGCTCAGCTGAACATACTGGAGGAACAGCTCAAAGTCCAAGCACATCACAGCTGTTTGCTCAGCTAGAGGGCTGAGTAAGTGGGAATGTACTCCACACATAGCAGGGAAAGCCCACCAATAACAAATCACAACACAGGTAAGAGAATTTTATTTGAGAACAGACCAGTTGAAGCAGTCTGAAAACACCCATATTGAACATGATGAAAAGCTGAGGTGCTGTTTCACTGAGGTCTTTAAAACCCTTGCTTACTTTGTTCCCCTGACAGCAGCTCCTCTCCACAGGGGAGCAGAAGATTTGCAGAGTCATTCTCTCACAGCCTGTCCATGACAGATAGAAGGATCACACTAGAGGAGTAACGTAATTCACACAAATACATTGAAAATGAAGCAAAATGTTTCAGGACAGAAGAGCTACACACAAAGAGTCAGGAGCTGACCAACACACAGAGCTACCACCATGGCTGAATACTCAGCTTCTCCCAGACTGCAGCTAAGAGAGGTTTTGGAGCACTGCAGCAGTCACCAGCAATTCCACGTGCTAAGAGCTACATTGCCCTCTCTCCTGCTGAATCAGAGTGGCAGGCTGGGGTACTACAGGCTCGTGTTCTAGGACATTTTGTCCTTACCTCTTACAAGGAGGTCCACTGTAAATGACTGTGCATGTACTCATTTCACTTAGTACAACCCTTCATATTCACATATGCTCAACCAACACTTCACAGAACTGGGTGTTCCAGATAAGGGAGAGCCAGGCTTGAACCCTCTCTGCACAAGCTTTTTGGAACCTGCAGCTCTATACAAAAGCATCTTTGAGGATGCTTTGAAGTAAGTTTAGAAGCAGGACAAGCCATTCAACAGTGAGTCTCTCAGTATCAGTCAGTCACTTGTCCCTTCCTATGAGGAGCCTGCACATCCTATACTTTTTGAGCACCCGATGCTCTGAAAAGGGCTATAGCTCAGTTACTTGCAAATAAGACATGAGACACTTCAAAAAAGTTTTGGTGTTTGCAGTACTCACAGCCCATATTAGCAGAGGAAGTTGTCAAGGCCATTTATTTTAGCCAGACTGAACCCATGATAAGGGGAAATGAAAGCATTTCTCAACAGCAGAGAGAGTAATAGGTAACTGCACTTGGTCAGTCTAGAGATACAGATAAAAATCTGTTCTCTGCCAAGTCTGGCACTGCCTTCCACTGTCATTACCTCTAAGAGCTCAGGCACAATGACGTTTCAAGCACCTGGTTTGTATTGAACTGCTTTGCAAAGCATTTTCAATTACTGCTGCCTGATAATGGCAGAGTAAAGCTGGCAGTCAGAGACAATCTTTATTATTAAGTAAACAGAGAGAGCTGAAGGAAAGATAAGTCCTTGGGTGTAGAAGCCTTCCTAGAGCCAGAAAAGGCTAAGACAGCTGCCCCACAGGGTGCCATCAGTGCCACCCAGATATGCTGGGCAAGTGGGACTTTGCTTCTCCACAAGAAGGACAGTGTGCCCTTGCACACTGAAATTAAATTAGCTGAGTTTGATCAGATGTTTAATTGCACATAAACTTAAACTTTGCAAAATATATAGGCAGAAGAAGGGCAAATACTTGTACAGAAGAGGAATTGATCTATAGTACATTAAGAACGGCAATTCAGAGTTGTAACATCATAAAACACACTCTCCCAGAGAAACTCAGAAGTGTAGATGAAGAATCCAAAGTACTAATGAATTATGATTGCTTAGGCTTTTGCTGACAAGTCCAAGTGACCAGTTTCAGGATAGTCTTTGCACCTTTCAGTAGGAATTACAAGCACCCAAGAACTCAGCACTTACACTCCTACCAGAGAAATATCCTGTTCTTGCTTAGCTTAACCCAAGTTCTGGTACTGCCAGAGCTGGCAGTGTGAAAGTCTGGATGAAGAGGCAAGAGATACGGAAAAGAAAGGTAACAGAACAATGTAAATCCAGTAGTACCAGGCATTTCACTGCTCTAAAGCAACCATTTGCTACCCTATACCAAATCCCATCCGGAATATAGCTGGAACTTAGTAGACTGAGAAGAAGCCTTCACATGCCTGTGTCAAGGTCAAAGGGTGTTATTTTGCCATATTTCCTTCCCAGTGCTACATCCCAGAACAATTCTTTCAATGTGTTAATCTCTGAGTTTTCACGTGACAAGTTTAATAAAGTAGCTTTATAAAACACTAAGAATTTAAGCCACTATTCACTCCCTGAATAGAGAAATACAGCTTTTACAAGAAGAGTAGAACAAGCCAATTTTAAAGTTTAACTTCTTCAGAGACAGTTCTGCAAGATAGAAGGTTTTATCCACAACCTCCACATCTTTTCCACACAATCTTAGGTCTGCCTCACCTTTTGTGCAGCTAATTCACTCAGTAACACAGAGGACTTCCCATGCAAAAGCAATTATTTTTATGAATAAGACAGGAGACTGGAAGAACTCTTCACTTTGAGACCAAAATAAGTGATGTTTAGAATAAGAAGAATGTCTGCACGGCTATTGATCTAAAAAGAGGCAGAGAAGCTATTGAAACTTCTCCTGTGATATGAGAACTAAGCAAGCACCTCAGAGAGAATGTAACAAATGAAAGACAAGATAGCAATCCAAGACTACTTGTCAATAACAGCACTCCCTGCACAGGAAATACACATTATCAAGGAAAATGAGATACCAAAAATGCAAACAACTGAACTGAGTGTTCTATGGACACCATATCAGCAGAGACTAGAATATATCAACCTAAGCAATATTATGAACATGGCTAGCATGATAATTGATAAATAAGGCATGTAAGATGAACACACTGTACCACTTAGCTGACTAATATGTCAGGAACATTTGTTACAGAAGGATGCACCAGTGCTGTGAAAGCCAAAAAGCAATCTAAGAGGCTGACAGGAATCTTTAGTACTTGCCAGACCAGTGACAATTGTTCATCAATAATAAGAGGAAGCCACTATGAATTCTCTCAGGGAACCCACACGAGAATGCAAGTCCAGAATGCAATTCCTCCAGCCATAACTGCATGAATAAAGCCGGTCCTGACACACCTCTGCAAACAAGTTAGCATCAGGTGAGATATCTCAGCAGCTTTAACTCATCCACTGTGATAGGTACACCGGTACATCCTGTGCTGCAGTTGAGTCACAAGATACACCTGAAGGCGCAGGATGGAGCAGAGTCCCATCGCACAGGTAACAAGCAGGTACACAGCAGGCAGCAGGAGGAAGTCTGCAGCTACACAACATGCACGTAGCAGGGTCAGGACCCTAGAGCGTGAGCAGCAGGGAAGAGCCTCGTTTAGCGGGGGCAGTGTGACCTGACAGGGGCACAATCCCCCGGCTCCCATTCACGCAAACACCATTCTCAGCTCCCGCCCGCAGCCCAGCTCGGCCTTCGCTCCCTGCGGGCACGGGGATGCGCTGCTCCCACCCCGGCTCCTGCCCTGCACAGCCCCGCAGCCCCAGGGAGCCGAGCTGGAACTGCCACCGCACCGCCACCCCCCAGAGCTTCCAGGAGAGAACGGGAGAGCCGCGAGGGGACCGGACACTGCCCGCCACAGCCCCACCGAGGGACATCCCCATCTTCCCCCGAGCAACAAACACAGACAGCGCACGGCAGGACGGCGCTGGGCAGGGACAGAGCCGCCGCGGGGCAGCCCGCCGAGAGGCACGGGAAGAAGGCCCGGCCGCTCCCCGAGCCCTGCGGGGAGGGGCTCCCGGGCGGCCCCACCTCACCTGCAGCCCCGGCCGGGCGCGAAGCCCCGACAGCTCCCGCCGCCGCTCCCGCCCGTCTGCCACGGCCCCGCCGCCCGCTGCCCTTTACCGGCCGCCTTCGCCCTCCCATTGGCCACCGCCGCGCCGCTTCCGCCCAGGCCCGCGCGCCCATTGGTCAGAAAACGAGCTAGGCACGGGTGCTCCATCACTGATGCACGGGTGCCATTGGCTGGAGGAGGAGTGGGGGGCGGGACACCGCGGTTCCAATGGCTCGGGCCCCTGTCAGTCAGGCGGAGGACGGTGATTGGCGGCGGCTGGGGGCGGGGCTGTCGGCGGCGGCGGGGACGGCGGTGCCGCGGCCATGACAGAGCGGGGCCTGCGGGCACGGCGGCTGTGAGGGGTGGCGGCAGTCTCTGTCTCAGCCTCCGCCGCCTTTTCAGTGCGCCGCACGCCGCTTCCTGCTGCCAGAGTCACCGCCCGTGGCGTGGGGAGCGGCTCCAGCTGAAGGACGCGGTTGCTTCTCAGTGACATGGAGCTCGGTGGTCTTGAGGGCCAAAAATCCCTGCAGGCTGCCCGATAAGCCGTGTGGTGTGCCCGGTGCTAGATGCTGGTTACATAATACTGCGTCTTTTAGAAACAGTGTCACCAGCGTTAAAAATGGTGGGTGGGCCCTCAGCCCCTGGGTTTGTTTATCGTGGGCCCGCAGGCCAGCTCTGTGGCAAACACTGGCGCCACCCTTGGCTGTGCCAG
The DNA here is from genome assembly GCF_029582105.1 of Oenanthe melanoleuca. NCBI lineage: Eukaryota > Metazoa > Chordata > Aves > Passeriformes > Muscicapidae > Oenanthe > Oenanthe melanoleuca. The sequence continues at coordinate 10,219,668 of NC_079344.1, forward strand.
CAGCAGTGAAGGGACTTCCCCGGTCCCTCAGAGTGCTCAGCGTTGTCCCACCAAGTGGGGCGTGTGACGGGGACAGCGAACTCCACGCAGAGGTAGATGGACCCGGCTCCTGAAAGGCAGGGAGGAAAATAAATGATAAGATAAAAACCCGTCCACAGTTCAATGTTTATAAACTTACATTTTTTTTGTATTCTTCCAAAAGAGCCGTGTGTTACATTGCTGTAACATCAACCATTCTGAGCTGTGTTAATGGTTGCTTTATATAACTGAATGGAAAAATCCTTCCTCTCATTTTACATATTTTGCTTCCTCTGTTTACTGGGTGTTGGAGCTTCCTACGTGGAGAAAGCTCTCAAGGAGCAAGTCACATTTTCCAGGGCGCTGTGTACGTGGAGAGATGAGTAACTGCTGTAGCCTGAGTCACAGAGAAGGAGGGAGCTCTGGGTAAGGGCAGAGAGGGAGATTCTGGAATAAAGGTGGCAGAACAAACAGCATCCTCCTCTCCTCCATACTTACTACAGGTGTGATCCCACACCTCTCAGTCAAACAGAGTTGTATTCCTTATCTTTTAATTAACCTTGTGAAAATACCCAGGGTTTATGGTTGCTAAATTTGTCAGTGGCTCAGCTGGGCTGAGGTTTGGTGTCTCAAGGCAGCCGAGTTATGCTTGTGATCTAGTTAACAGATAGGCTCAGCAGATAAACATCCGGTATCAGACTCAACTGAGTATTTGAGGAATGTGTTGGAGTTTGATTACAGAAAATTGCAGTCCAATTGATTCCAGGTGTACCTTAGCTCTTTCACCATCTCATCCAGGCAGGAAAAAACAGATCCGGGCAGGAAAACACATCTCAAGCCGGAGCTGAGCCTCCAGGCAGGGCTTTTATTTTAAGTCCTTGAGACTGTTGGAGATTTCTCTGACCTGAGAGAAGCTCAGCTATTAGAAGAGAGCTTTGTTATGGAACTGTCATAAAACAAAGCAAACCAAACTTGTTGCTCACTTCTTGCTGAGGAGAGGTGAACACTGAAGAGGTGGCAGCCTAAGTTTACAGGCGGCTGTGGTAGTGGGAGCCAAAATTCTGAGCTGTGTTTATTGCAAGGAGAGAAGTGATGGAAAAGGTGCTGTGTCTCCAGAAAGGGAGGGAAGAACCAGAGCAAGTCAGTGGTGTTTTACTTTGGGCAGTGCTGAGAGGTTCCAGCTGCACCTTGTAGCGTGGGAGCAGGGATGTCTGGGAGGAAGCAAGCACCTTTTGGGAACACAAATCCAACTTTGGGCTGTTAAAACAGCTGGTGAGCTGGTGGGTTGTGAAGGAAGGTGCCCTCCCTCTGAGTGGTGCTCTGGCCGATGTGCTGGTAGGCTCTGCAGGTTGGTGCTGGAGCAGCCGTGTGTGCCTATGTCATGGGTGGAGTGCTCTGGTCTGGAGGCAGGAGCAAGGCTGTGCCACTCACAGAAAACAGGTCATACTCAGAAAATGCCATCCGAGCAGGAGCCTGAGCCAGCCCCAAAGGAAGAGTGCTGGAAAGAGCTGGGCTTCATTTCCAGCCTTCTAGGAAGGGATTTAGCTGCTTCAGCCCGGCAGATATTTCTGCCTACTTTTATTGCTGAGAGGTGAGATGGGAGTGTCCAGGAACACCCTAATGCTTCAGAGACAGAAGGATCCCTCTCTGAGCAGTGTGGCTACTGCAAAAGAGGACAAAAGGCTGGAAACTGCAAGCATAGGAAGAACGCAGCTTTGTCTTGTTCTTTGGGCAGGCAATTACTTCTCTACAGAGAGGCCAAAAAAAGACTTACGAAAATTCCACCTTTTAAAGTACATCAATTGGAAAGGTACCAGGCAGAGAGAATTCCACGTGATGCTCAACCAACCCAAGACGCCCCTGTGCAACACCATGGTGACAATCACCTTTTGTTCTTCAAATCCCTCTCTCTTTTGGCTGTTGCTGCTACAATTCTGAACTCTTTTTCTGCTTCATTTCCCCTGGCCCAGCTTTTCTCCTGCTCAGCAAACGTGCTGTGCGCTAGAGGACTCCAGCGGACTTTGCACCTCTGAGGAAACCTTTCTGCCAGAGGAAACATCAGGGTGTTCATCTATGGCAGTGTGTAGCAGCAGCAGAAAGGAAAACACCTCTTAGGCAGGGTTTGATTGCCAGCTGAAAATAAGCAAAGTGCCTGTCAGCGACATGTGAGCACAAAAAAGCTTTGCAGATGGAAATAAAGGCAAAGCTTTTTCCTCTTCTCCTGTTCTGCCTTCCCTGCAGTGCCAGTGAGACTTTGGCTCATGGGCTGCAGAGCCGTGCTGTTACAGAGCCTGTTGGATCTGGAGACACGGTGCTCTTTGGACTCTTACATATTTCTGAAAATGGTGTCTAAAAGAGTAATGGGCACTTTGCAGAGCTCTAAATAGACCAGCCTATGTCCTGAGGGGCTGGCAAAGTACAGAGGCAAGTGCCAGGGATGGGAGAATGGCTGCATCATACAAACCAGTTGGGGAGGTGGCACGTGGCCCACCTGATCAGTATTTTTCCATCACATTCAGCTGCTCCTTGCCAGCTCTGTCATGCTCCTCAAAAGCTTCTACTCTGGGTTTATTTAGCATGCTATTTATTTCCTAATTATAGAACTGAAGTGACTGACCTCAGCCCTTCTGGGTACTGCTGTCCACCTTTTTGTCCCCTCTATACCACAGGCTCTGGTCTCTAATGGCTGAAAGCTGTTGCTAGAGACTTTCTGACTCACTTTTTTTGTTTTACTCCCAAACCCGAGAGGGTTCAGACTGATTATACAGACAGCTTCACTGATCATTTCAGAGCAGATTGGCTATTGCATTCCCGAATTCTTTAGGCCAAAAGAGGAATGCCACTGAGCTGAGCACTTTACCAGGCTGTGTTCTGCTGCTTCCGTCCACAGTTTCCCAGCAGCCAGCTCACTGCTTTTATCCCACATCCAGCCACAGCTGCTGGCCAGAGGAAGAGGTTATGAAAACCATTCCCTGGCATCAGCAGTGTTGCTGGTCCTGCTTTTGGTTGCTCCATAGCACTTGAACCCTGCCTGGCTCCACAAACAGACTCAGTGGTCTGGGAGGAGGATGCATTTGTGTCTCTCTGAAAGGAATCTGTGCCACAGCACTACTGGATTTTCCAGGGAGTCTGGTGAGATGAAATTCCTACCTTCAGGATACCTTCTGCACCAAAAGCTGATAGGCTGAGCAGACCTGTTCCCTGCAGCCACCTCTAATGCCACCTCTTGTTCAGTTAGAGCTGTTTCTGCCCTTTTCACACATTTTGGTAACTTAAGGTACAGCTGCAGGAGCCAGGCAGTGCTTTGATGTGGCATCTGTCCCTAAAGCCACCTGCAGAAGCAGAGGGGTTCTGTGCAGGGCAGGTGGCATCAGAGCAGCAAGTGCCTGGTAGGCAGTGAGAGCAGGGAGAGGAGGCATCTCTGAGGGAAAGCAGGGTGGATTCAGACAAATGGATATACTAGAGCCACAAGGATGCATGAGCTTCTCCTGGAGACTTTCCAAGATGTCATACTGAATAAGGGAAACCACTGGTCTTCTGTTCAATCCCAAGTGGTCTGTCTGACATTTGCCACTACAGTGTGTTCCTGAGGTTGGAGTCTGGAAAGACTGTGATTGTCCCGCCTCAGAAAGCTGGCAAGGGAGTCTGCTAAGGCCACAGTTTTATGGTTTTTTGTTTTTGTTTTTTTTCAGTAGCTGCATGTGAAATGCTTGCTGTGGAAAAGTTTCCATAGAAGTAGAGGTGCCTGAGGATAATGCAGGGTTACAATCCTGCAAACTGAAATGCTCAGTGAACTGAAGAATGGGATTAGCAGCCCCTTGTAAAAATCCAAATTTTAGTATTGCCTGAGGAATGGGGAAGGACCTTTTCCTAGAGAGCAATATTCATGGAAATAAATTGAGTGGAGGCGGAAGATTGATTTTGTGCCAAAATAGTGGGAATTAGGATAGATCTGGGAGGAAGGGAGGGAGAACACAACAGTGTTTGGATGATGGTGAGTACAAAAGAAATTGTTACAGTTGTGATTTGGGAGAATGAGTGATGGTGTTTGGGAGCAGAGAGCCAGAGCTCTGTTTCCTGGAGGTGTAGAAGAAAGCAGGGGTGAGAGGAAACAGACTTGATGCTGGTACAGGGAAGAAGGTTGTGGGTGAGGCTGCTGGGGTCCATGGAGCATGGTTTGGTGGAGCATGGGAGCATGGGTGGGTAGGGGAGCAGGAAGCTGCAAAGAGCAGTGGGATGGCTGGGATGAAAGGCTAATCCAGAGCATCTCCATCTGCTTGATGATTTCCTGGAGATGCACTGGCAATCACAGCCAAGTAGTGAAGGTCTGCCACCATGGCCAGGGGTGAGCTGAGGGTGACCACCCTTTTACATGCATAGGCACCTGGAAGGCTGCAGATCAGTGTCTTGAGAAAACAAAGCAACTGCAGAGCTGCTGCAGTCCATTCTTCTGGCTGACCTCACCTGGCTTTGCAGAAGCAGCACTTCCCTTTGTACCCCCTCTGAGCTGAAGTATTGCATGGGCTGGAGGAAATAAACAGTGCTGATGACGCTGTGTAATGTCCCCACCTCCACGCTGAGTCCACCTTGGCTCATTGCAGCCTTCACCTTGCAAAACTGATGTCTCAACTTTTGGGAAATGACGTCTGATTTGCCACACGTCTCCTCAGAGCAGACCAGCTTTAAGATCCTGACCTCCAGAGTTCCCATGAAATCCATCCTGGGATTTGGCAGTAATGCTGCAGAAGGATTTTGTTGGAGTTAGGCAGGGTTGGACACTCAGGGAGCAGGCCTGGACATGTGGGGAGTGTGGCAGGATGGGAGGATGCGTGGCTGAGTGATGATGATGATGATGAAGGTCCTTCCTTCCTTCCAGCTCAGGAAAGAGCTACCGCCCCGGCGGAGGCTAGAGGGTGCTGTGCTGCAGGGAATGGGTGTCCTCCTCCTCCCTGCTCAGCATCCCTCAGAGCCAGGTAAAAATTTGCAGGAAATGCTGCCTCTGAGCTCAGATGAAGACTAAGGTGCTGGCTGGAGTTACAAACAACCTCCAGGGCTTTTTTTTCATACCAGAATAGTTTATTATTTAGCATCGAGAAGGTGACATACAGAAAGGAAGGGTGGCTTTTCTCAGATGGGCGTAAAAGCAAAAAGTGGGTAAAAGGAGTGAGAAAATGAGGAACAGATTAGAAGATAAGGAAGGTGAATGGAACTAAAGCAGAGAATAGAAGGGTAAAGAAAGAAAACAAAAGGATAAAGAACGAAAATAGAAGATTAAACCAATGCAGAGGATCACATCCACTGCTGTGTCCAATTAAGGGCTTCAGATCTGCTGAATGATGAAAGGGAGATTTACTTGGGAGAAAAATAAAGGAGCACTTCTTGCTTGCGGCAGCTGAGGCTGCAAAGCCCCCGGCTGATGGGGCAGGATCAGCTCCTGTTTACCCAGCTGAGGTGTGGCTAATCCTGAGCACCGCAAAGAGCAGGGCTGAGGAGTGAGAAGAGGCCGGGGGGGCAGGGGAGACAGGGCTGTGTTCGTACAGCAGCTGACAGGCAGCTGCAGGCCCAGGCAAAAACACGACACGCTCCCGAACAAGCAGCTCTGTGAGCAGAGAGCTGCTCCCTGGAAAGGCTGCCAGGAACCACAGGCAGCAGGAGCAAACGTGCCTCCTGCGTGGGGCTGCACGTGCTCTGCAAAACACAGCCCTGCCGCCCGGCCTGCGGCTGGGTCACTGTCCCCACAGCTGGCACAGCTGCTCGCCCTGCCTGCAGCAGCTGGGGCAGTGTGCAGGCGTAGCTGGAGCAGGAGGAAGCACAGGTAGACATGTTCTTAGGTTCTCAGGTCTTGCAGAAAACTACCTACCAAAAGTGAGAAGACGCAGGCAGACAACAGAGGAGGAAGACTGCAAATGAGCCCCATTCACAGCTAAAGGGACTGCACCTCCCTCTGGGCCATGGGGAGGTTCTGGGGGGGTCTTTCAGGTGAGTGGTGTGTACAGCACAGTGTAAAGAAGCCAGCCCTGCTCACAGAAATGAGCCACACCAGTTCATGATGCAGGTGACCTCCCTGCTGTTTTCTACCTCGGTCCTGCGGTGGGTTAGCAAGGACTGGAAGACAGCTTCCTAAATTGGACACATATTACCACACCAGCCCCTAATAACTGCCCTGGTCCCACCACATGTGCTGAAGGAGGTGCTGGGGCTGCACCCATAGGTCCCTGGGGGACATCTTAAATAGGTATAAAGAAACCTAGCCCAGAACATGGACCAAAGAGAATTCTGTGGCAGGCTGCAAAGCTCTGTTAGGAGCTGAGGTGCTGTTGAACCTACATGTATTCACTCTGTGTCAACTCTGGATGTCTGCAGCAAGAGTCACTGGTTTTAGTGCTGGGACTTTTAGCAGCAACCCACTGCCAGCTGGGGATGTAGAAGGACTCAGCACTGGAGCTGCAGCTGCTTAACTCTCCAAGAACACTGGATAAATGCAGAATAGCTGGGATCTACTATTAACTGATCTGTGGGGCAGGACAAGGAGGTGAAAATGCCTGGAGAGGGACTTGATGGCAGAAGGCAAATGGATTCATGCTCTAATAAAGGCTCTGTTGGAAGCTGGACAAAGTAGTTGGTGTGATGGGAGATCCCACTGAGAAGGAGGGGTGATTGCAGAGGACACATGGAGTATAACTAACTGAATGCATGCTGTAAAAACATGTTAGCATAAACCTCCTGGCAGGGAGGGAAAAACACTAGGGAGTCTTTACAAGGGTCACACAACTAAGCACTAGCAAATATCCCTTGGAGGAAATTTGTGAAGCAGGTAGGGGAGATGGGGGCAATACCCTTGCCATCAGCCCACTCTTGCTTCTTCTAGGGAGCTCTTCACCACTCCAAACAGTGTGCATGGGAGCTGCATGGAGACATCTGTGGATGTCAGAGCTATCAGCTGGCTCCTTGCCTGGAAGTTGTTGTCGCTGCTGAGAGAGGAGGTAGCACAGCCCCAGGCAGAGCGCCTGGGGAGGACACAGCTGCCTGGCCATCCCGTGGCATCCCCTGCTGCAGCCTCGTGTCCCTTTGGGTGCGTGCTGCCCCTGGGACTGGCTACGTGCGCTTCTCCATGGCGGGGCTGGACGCCCTGGCCAGGCAGCAGCCCGGTGAGACCCTGGCGATGGCTCTGACAGATGGCTTTCACTGGGGACACATGGCTGCCTTGGAGCTTGTTTTTATTTCCTTTTGAAGGGAGGAGGAGCCATGGGAGAGGAGTGACTGAGCGGCTGAGCCAGCTCTCCTGGACACAGACCGTGGTGCCAAACGAGCTCTTGCTGCGGTTTCCGCTGTGGCTCTGGAGGCTGCAGCCCAAGGGGCAGGAAGTGGTCGAGAAGGAGCTTCAGCTGGTGTGCCAGCAGTGCAGGATTGACCCAGGATGGCAGAGAGACAGAATCGTAAGGGGACAGTTCTGATGGGTCACAGGATGAGGGGGATGGATTCCTCTTTGCCAGCACAGGAGCTCCTGCAGCAGCTCCAGCAAAAGGCACCGGTCACCAGGCACTTCCTCCCGGAGCAGAGGTCCTACAGGAGCCAACATCCTGCATCAGTGGTCACCAGCTTCTCCACCCAGGGACACAAGTGGCTACAGGTGGCCTCTGAGAGCTGCTTTGGCCAGGGGAAACCAGGAGAATAAGGAACTGCTTTTGAGGTGTGGTGACCCTGGATTCCCTCACAGGGTCAGGTGTGTGTGTGAGTGAGAAGAAGGTGTGCAGGGACTGGAGCCTTCCTGCTACATCAGCCATGGTTGTGGTTACTGAACTGTTTTAGAAGACCACAAATATGCTTCTCTCCAGGAAGAAGTGAATCCTAGAGCTGTGGCAGTTCTCTCCTTTCCCGCCAGGCTCTGGGGAATCAGAGCAAGTGGGAGGTACGGAGAGGGTGGGACTGGCAGAGTTCAAACATTCTCATTATGCTTCGAGATATGGAGATCAAAAGACAACTTTACAAATTAATAAGGCCTCCACCTGGGCAGAGCCTCTCTCGGCGTGGATGGGCGGGAGGGGAGCGTGCTGTAATGAGCAAACTGCCTCTTCTCCACCAGCCGGTAGGACAGGTTCTGGGCTCTTGAAAACAAACCCTGTGGTCTAGCTCATTAGAGTTCATTAGCGTTGTTCCATATTCATACAGCATTAGCGCCATCAAGCCCCATGTTTAATCAGAATGTGAACTTGCCTTAAGCCCTGCAGGAGGACCTTCCACCAAGCATATGCCAGAAGCACAGGCAAATTGGTGGCTTGAGTAAGGAAGGATCTTGTGAGCTTGGTAACAGGGTGAGGATCAGAAACCTGCCACAGAAACCTGGGTTATCACAAGAACCTGGATAATAAAGCTATCAGGTACACAATTTAGTGCTTTGTGTCAAGGCAGGAGCTTTCAAAGAGCTTCCTGAAAAAGGACAAAAGAGCCATGGCTTATCTTCCTATGGTATCTGCTCGGTACTCAGGCATGGGCAGGCTGCTCACAGCTTCTAATCCATCAGGGGTTTCGATTAAGCACCGTGGTGTACCATGGAGTGTGGGCTCCTATTACAGGTTGGTGCTCCCAAGCAACAGGCAAGGCAAGGGCAAGGCAAGTGTGGGACATGGACTGTGCCCTTTCTGTGCTGGGCAGTGCTCTGAGGTGGGCACCACAGAGAGCCACCACCACTGCAGGGCTTTAATCCTGCCCTGAGGTCGATGCTAATCCATCACCAGTGAAGAGACAGGTATTTCCCAGGGTAATTCCTGCTGTAGCATTTACAAATGATCTTTGGAAGTGGTGCTGTTACCACTGGCTGATGAGGCTGTGTTTGTAAGAGGACAAGCCTGCATGTCTAGATTTTGGATGGAAAAATAAAGGGAGATATAAAATAAAATACAAAAATATAAGAATAAATATAAAATAAAGAGAGCTCCTTCCCTTGAGCCCCTCCAGCCCTTGGTCTCCCATCTGCAAAATGAAGATGAAGGCAACACCTTTTCTGCTGGAGATAAGCATGGATAAATCCTTAAAGACTGCAAAGGATTCAGAGAGGGGGTTATATAAAGGTGCTTATATTAAGTACCTTACACAGACACACCAGCCCTAAGCTGGGTATAATCTTGTTTATTTAGGTTAGAGCAAAGGACTTGAAGTTAAACTGGCTGGAATCTCATCTGAGCTCCAACAAGATCAGCAGCGGGCAGCAGAGCAAAACCAGGGGATGGTGCTGCCCTTTGCCTTCTTCCCTTTAAATCAGAAAGTTTTAGATATCCTGAAGGGCTCTCAGTAGCCTTATGGAGCTTTTCATGCCCCAAGGATATTCAGCATCTAGATTTTTTGATTGGTCCTGAAGTTCCCAATTCCTAAACATTAGCATCCCTAAGTGTACAGCCCGTGCACCTTTTTGTGCAAAGGGCAGAGAGCATGGAAGCCTTTTGTTCCTCAAGAAACTAAACAGAGAAGTCTGGCTACCTGCAAGGATTGTCCCAGCCAGTGGATGTCTTCGGCAGCCGCTGGAAGCCATGTGCTGGTAGGCCAGCGGGCAGTGACGCTGGCTGGGGCTGCAGGAGGTTAGAAATGCTGGCACAAGCCCTTGGTTATCCTGTTAGAGGGATTAAGAGCAGACTGGGGCTTGATCCACTGCTATGGTGCTGCAGATCGTTTCTCCTTCCTGCTCGGAGTGGCTAACACGTGTGGCAGGGTGGGAGGCTTGATCCCGCGCAGCAGAAAACTTTCCCAGGACCTGTGCTGTGGCCTGAACCACAACTTTGAACTCTAAAAAATGGTTGTGCCTGTGAAGGAAGTGGGCTACTTCTGTCAGGGATTTTTGGGGGGCTCTCAGAATTGGGGTGAGACAGAAAAACAATGTTGCAAGGAGTGTTGTGGGAGTGCTTTGGGTGGGAAATCCCTTTGGGATGTAACAGCTGACTATTGAGACAGACCTAATCCAGTGAACTCCTTTACAGAACAGATAGTTGAAACAATAGAGGCTGCTGCCTGAAAAAAAAAGATCTATTCAAGGGCTGAGCAGGATTTTGCTGGGGGTGGAGGGGCATCTTTGCTACCTGATTGTGGTGGGGAGAGGTCCTGTGAGTTTCTGAGAAGGAGTGGAGGGAAGGAACATGAAGCTGTGCTGATATCAAAGCTGTCACTGCACATTCATCAGCCGTGAGACGCACCCTGGTCAGTTTTATGGCAGATGGGCGTTTTATGCTTGGGCATATTGTGTATTGTGTATTGTTCACCTCTCTCGTTCACAGGAAAACACCTTTGTATAATCTGCAAAATAAATAAGATTGCAAAGAGAATTACATGGCCCCCATCTTCACCTATTTTCCTCTTTATCACCCAGCTACGGGAACCAGGCTATCTGCTATCAGCGCAGCTTGGAAAGGGTTACGCACAGCAGAATCTGGCAGATGTCCGTGCAGAAGAAACCAAACCCAGTGGTAAATACTGCAATAGCAAGGCCTAAGTAGTCCCTGCAGAAGGGAGTGAAATTATGCCTGACCTTCGACCTACCCAACTCTTTCAAGTAGAGCCATCCCTTGCAAAAACTTGGCGGCTGTAGGAGCCCGGGTGTGGTGTTTGCCTGTGGGAGCTGTCTCTGCTCCTCATTTCTTTCCTGTCCTTGACAGTTTGTTACTCCTTCTTCTCTGCTGCCCTTGTCCAGAGCCTCCCTCTGCCTGCTGGGACAGCAGAGACCCTTCCCAAGTGTAGTTTCCCATGAGATGCCCCTTTCCATCACAGGTCTCCATTCACAGAGCCAGTGGTACTTGCAAGACGCACTGTCCCTGTGGAGAGCATTGCTCCATCTGGCCTCCACAACTCGCTTTTTAATATCCTTTCCCATGCACGTTCCTAGGACATTGGCATTCATGCCTCTGGGGACAGAAAGAAAACATTTTGCTTTCTGTTTTTAGAGAGGCTGATGCTTTTTCTGCAGCTCCCTCTGGGTCTTGCATTCTCTCCAAGACTAATCCAGGCAGTAGCCCCTCAAAAGGCCGAACAAACACCCTTGTCCTAGTTGCTTGTGCACAGCCCTGGGAATCTTGCCCCGTGCTCTCCTCCTCCTGACCTTGTTTTCCTCGGAACACCACAGCAGTAATTACCCTGAGGTTAAAGGGTTATTCGAAAGCAAGTACTGTGTCTTGTGTGCTCCCTTCTTTCCAGCTGTTGTTTCTCCCTACACTGGAGTTAAACTTTACCTGGAGTTTTCTTTGTGTTGTTACTAATTTAGAGAAACACCAGCAGTGAGGGTGGTGGGTGTGGGTGGGGATACGTGTCCAGCTTCATGTGTTTCTCATTCTCTGGTGCCCTGAGAAGTCACCAGCGCAGCTGGACCTACCCCAGGGGTTTCTCCCTGGGGTGCTGCTCCTACTCTGGGTGCTCTCATGGGTTGACTGCATCTGACAAAAGGTTTTGCTGGACACTGGAGTGGAGGACAGAAGACTGGTCAAAGTGCATGGCATGCAGCTGGACTGCCCAGTTCATGGATGGCTGCGTGGCTGCATTGCCAAAGGCAGAAATGTAGCAACACTCAGGCAAAGTCAACACATAAATATGACCAGCCCAAGTGTCTGAGGTGGGATAGTTAGTGCTGAAATGAAGGGTTTTGCAAGAAGAGATAAAATCAGCTTCATGTTTAGGAGGAGGAGGGTTTGGAGTGGATTTCCATTACAGGGTCAAATGGTCCAGCATTCCTGTGCCGTGCAGTGCTCTTTTCCAAAGAATTTTCTGCTGAATATGGATTTAGCCTGAATATGCTTTAGCCTTCCAGGGCTAAATATGTTTCTGCCTTCCAGGGCAGAGCTCCCCACAGGGCACCAGTTCCTCTCAAGAGTATGGCTGGGCTTTTCTAGCTCTTGGTGGCCGGGCACAGCTGAAAAGGGAGCTGGTTTTTGGCCAGACCAGTGGAGCTGTGGTGCAGTGCTTTGGGCAGAAAGCTGTTATGTCACTCCCAATCCCTTTCACATACTCGCCGGACCTGGCTGCGAGCTGTTTTCTGTGATGCTAGTTAGGAGGAACTTGGGAAAACCCCATGCCACTGGCATGCTGGATGACAAGGAGGCACAGGGCGCTTGTGTTCACTGTCCATCGGAGGGGAAGCCCTCTCCAGCTTTCATCCCACCCAGGGAGAGAAAAGTGGGGTTTGTGCTGCAAAACAGCTCTTCCTTTGCCAAGTGCTGGCAGCCCCCAGCACATTCCCGTCCAACTCTGCACCCTCTGCCTGCCAGCCAGGGCCAGGAGCCACGGGAACTGCCAGGCTCAGCAAGTCCCACCCGAGGGCCGAGATGTGGCGTGGGGTGAGCCCGCGGTGCCTGTCAGGGACACAGCATCAGCGCGGCCGCGGTGACCCCCACTCGCAGAGCCACCTCTGCCGCCCTGGTGCCGTACCCCCGGTGCTGCCCGCCCCCGGGGGCGCGCAGCCTCGGCCGGGCCGCGTCCCGCCGGCGGGGCCGGTCCCGCCCCGGGGGCGGGCGGCGGAGCACGTGGGGCCGCGCCGGGCCGGGCCGGGCTGAGTCACTGCCCGCCCCGAGCCCCGGCGGAGCCCAGCAGAGCCGAGCTGAGCAGAGCTGAGGCGAGCTGAGCCCGGCGGAGCCGAGCCCAGCAGACCCGAGCCCAGCGCAGCGCAGCGGAGCCGCTCCGGGGGAGCGCACGGCGCGGCTCGGCGCGGCTCGGCACGCAACATGAGGGCGGTGAGGTTTCGGGTGCTGCTCGCCGTGCCGGTGGCGTTGTTGCTGCTGGTGGTAGTGTCCGGTGAGTGCCGGGGAGCTGGGGACCAGGAGTGCCGGGGAGCCGGGATTCCGGAGATCGGGGATGCCGGGGATCCAGAGTTCAGGGGATCCGGGGTGCAGGGAAACCTGGGTGCCAGGGAGGCTGGAATGCTGTGGATCCGGAGTGGTGGGGATTTGGAGTGCAGGGCTGTCCGGAATGCAGGGATTCCGGGGTGCAGGGCAGTCCGAGGCACAGGGCAGCCGGAGTGCAGGGAATCTGGAGTGCAGGGTTGCCTGGTGTGCAGGGGATCCGCGGCGCAGGAGAGGGTGAATTTCAGGAGATCCACGATACGGGGGAGCTCGGAATGCTGAGGATGTGCAGTGCGAGGGATCCGGGGTGCAGGGGCTGTCCGGGATGCAGGGGAACCCGAGATGCCAGGGATCCGGGACGTGTAGCGGGAGGATCTGGGGTGCAGGGTGAGTGGTCCCCGCTGCGGTGCGGGTTGCAGGCACGCCGTGCGAGCCCCAGGGCTGCTGCTGCGGGAGCCGAGGGTCTCGTGTCCACGGCCCCGGCCCTTCTCCCGAGTCTCTCAGCCGGGCTGTCCTGTGCTTTCAGGCTCAGATAACCGTGCTCCAAATGTAAACAGCGTCCCTGGGACCGCCTGGTACTGCGCCCCAGCTGGCCTGGCCAGGACAACCCCGGGGAGCTGCAGCTCCGTCATAATCCCGTGGGTCATGCCTGGGGCGCTTGGCTCCAAAAGGGATGGACAAGACCAGGGAAAAGGGGAGCAAAGCCTAAATGCAGGCTGCAGGTCAGGGGACAAAGGGCAGTAGGAAGGGGTGAGAAAGGCCCTGTTTATATTCGCTCTCCCTGGGTGTCTGAGGTGCCCTTTTTGCCCTCCCGAGACCTGACTTCCCCCAGCCCCACTGGGATGAGCTGTCCCAGTATTTGCAGGATGTTATTTTTGCCTTCCAGCCAGCCTGTGGGCTCATATAAGCAAACATTTCCAAAAGCGGTGGTTGATCTTTGTTGCCTTGGTTCCTGAGTGTTCAGCCTGTGACAGCTCTGTCCCTGACTGGAGAAAAATGTGTGTGTGGAGGATGGAGATGCTGAGCAGCTCTGAAACCAGGCCTGGAACAGCCCAGAAACAAGAGCATCCAAAACTACTTGCTACAGTGGAAAAAGTGACCTGTGTGCCTCACTGCTAGGCAGGGGGCTGGCTACTGACACCCACCATGTAAGGGATTGTTCCTGGGAGGGGATAAAAGGGAGTCCAGTTACTTGCAATAACTAAAGTATAAAACTTGGACCCCTCCTGCCCTGGGAGGAGACCTTGCTGCTTTGCTGCCATGTCACACCCCAGACTCCTGCTGTGCAGGAGGCAGCACTGATGCTGGGGAGCACCCGTTCCTTGACACTCTGTGCCTGGGGAAGCAGCCATCTCCCACTGTTGACCAGAAGTAGCTCATTCTGTGCAGCCTTGACTGGCTGCTGGGAGATCCTTGGGATAGGGTGGATGTGCACAAGAGCTGTGGAGGGATGGAGGGCTGTAGGGCAAAGGCATCCTCCCATATCAGCCGGAGCCCTCTCCTCCCGTGCTGTAGCTCATGGCAGTGCATTGATGGAGCATGAGGTCATGCAGAACAGGCTGGGCAGCACAGGCAGTGACTTGAACTGGTGCCCAAGTTTTCTGCCTCCTGAGGCTGGGCTAAGGGAGCTACAGCATCCTCATGGGAGCCTCAACCTGATGCTGGCCTGCCTGCCACCAGTGTGTACCCTACACATGTGGAGTGTCAGGAAGAGTAGGATTAACTCGAAGGAGTGCTGCTATTAAAGGACTAATGAGTAGGAGCTCACTGAGTAGTAGCTTACGCAAATGATAACTGTGTTGTTTGGTGTGGGTCTGGGCAGTGAGCCCACAGCTCATCAACTTCCACCTTCTCCAGGTCATGCAGGTAGTGAAGGTTTATTCCTAGGTCTCCACCTGGGTTCAGCACTTGTTCTGACTTCTGCAGCATGGCAGAGAAATACCTGGCATCAAGGGATGTGCTGTCCTGTTTGATGAGTTTTGTAATGCAGAGCTCTGTTTTCCACAGTTCTGTGGAAATCTGGTCTAGGTTTATGGAATGTTGCTGCCTTGCAGCTTATAGGCAGAATAAATTGAGGGTGGGAGGAATTTCAGCCCAGCTCTTGCAATTTGATTCAGCCCTGCAATGGGGCGTAGAAGGTTGGAGGGTGCAGTGGGTTGACATAATTCACTTCCCTCCTCAACAGGATAGGGTGGAGAAAAGAAGGAAAAGATGCAGAATGGGTCCTTCCCATGGGCTGCAGTTATTCATGAGCTGATCTGGTGTGGGTCCTTTCCATGAGATACAGTCCATGACGAAGAGACTGCTCCAGCCTGGGGTTGTCTGTGGGCTGCAGTGTGGATATCTGCTCCCCTGTGGTCCTCCACAGCTTCAGGGAGACAGGTCTTCTTCATGGGCTGCAGTAGAATCCCTGCTCATGCACCTGGATCACTTCCTTTCCCTCCTTATTCCCTGCTGGGGGTGTCTGCAGGGCTGTTTCTCTCACATTTTTCTCACTTCTCTTCTACAGCTGCTGCACAGTGTTTTTTACTTTATCTTGCATATATTATCACAGAAGCAACCCTAATGCTGGTGATAGGCACCAGCTTTGAGCAGCAGAGGGTCTGTTTTGGCATTGGCTGGGACTGGCTGTCTCCAGCATGGGAGCAGCTCCTGTTGTCTTCTTGCTGAGCCACCTTTGCAGCCCCCTGCCACCACCACCTTGCCACATAAACCCTACACTTGGCAGATGCTGGAGATGGATGAACAGGCAGGGAAGATGGTGCAACCCCACCAGCTCCCTGGGGGAACCTGCCTTGGGCCAGGGCTGCCTTGTGGGAGCTGCTTGGCATGTGATGGAGGTCTGGCAGGCATCCTGCAGAGATGGACCTTGTGCTTCCTTCCTGCAAGACTCCAGCATCTGGGAACTGAGGCGTGCGAGCTCCCCCTATAATGTTTTGGGGTTTTTTTGTGCTTTTACAAGTACAAACCTGTATTAGCAAAACCCAGCAACAGCACCCCATTCCCTGCAATCATCCTGTCTTTCTTGTGCCTGAGTGAGCCCCAGCCTGGTCACTCACATTTCCCAGCTAAGCGTCAAAAACATTTAAAGCACCAAAACCTGGGTTTCCCCTGTCTTCACTTTAACATATAGTGTCTGTTAAACCTCTTTTTTTAATGTGCCAGCACAGGGCAGGTCCTTGCTGCTGGTTATACTCCCAGTCTCAACCATTGCTTTTGAATGCCAGCAGCCCTGTGCAAGATCCAGCAGCCTGTCCCTGCCAGGTGCTCCCTTCCCTGTGGGATTTGCAGCAGACCAGTTCCTGCTGTTGGGCTGGGATGCCTTTGTGTGCATGGAGCTCTGGTGGATGCCTGCCTTAGGAATGGTTTACAGTGACACCTGGCTTTACTTCCAGGTGACTTCTGTGATGTGAACCACTGTCAGAATGGGGGTACCTGCCTGACTGGGATTAATGAAGCTCCCTTCTTCTGCATCTGTCCAGAGGGCTATGTTGGGATTGACTGCAATGAGACAGAGAAAGGTGAGGAGCTGACCCTTCCCAGGTGCTCCATGTCAGCCAGGAGCCTTGCTGAGAGTTAGTGTGCCTTGTCCTGGCCATGCACCACTGGCCTTAGGGTTCAGCCCTTCTGATGGCTGATGTACACACAGAGCAGAGATCACAGTAGTGATATGGTGATGGGATGCACTGTGGGGAATGCAATGTCTATGGGGAGTGGAAGCCCACTGGATGCTCTTATTTTCCACCTGTGCCTATATTACAGTTGTTTTTCCCCTTCCCCAGGGCCCTGCCACCCCAATCCTTGCCACAACAATGGTGAGTGCCAGCTGGTCCCAAACCGGGGTGACGTCTTCACTGATTACATCTGCAAGTGCCCTGCGGGGTACGATGGGGTGCACTGCCAGAACAGTGAGTACGGGGAGGGGGACAGGGGAAGCTTGTCCCATGAGAGCTTGGGGACCCCTTGGGTGACAGCTGGGGGTGTGTGCAGCTGTGACTGTGTGGGGCACCAGGCTGTGTCAGGGATCATGGGCGGTTTTGGAGCTTGCAGGGCGGAGGGAAGGACCATGGTGTGGGGACAGCTAATGTCTGAACCTTGCTCTGCATCTCTGGAGGGACTTGGTGCCTCAAGTCATAACTCAAGGGGTGCCTCAAGGCTCAGCCTGCTCCACACAAGTTCCCAGCATTGGTGTGACTGTGTGTCCTGTGTGTCCTGTGTGTCCTGTGTGTCCTGCACGGCTGCACTCAGTGGGGACATGGTGTAGATGGGTCCTTGAGTTAGAGCTTTAACCTGTGCCACGCTGTCATCAGAGACCCTGCCATGGACCCTGTTCAGGGAATGCCTCCCCCTCTTCTTGCTGCACTGAATGAGGGGTCTCCCCTCTGGGATTGGTTTTGGGATTGTCTCCTGAGCTCTTCCTCTCTCTCTCCTAGACAAGAACGAATGCTCCTCCAAACCTTGCAAAAATGGAGGCACCTGCCTGGACCTGGATGGTGACTACACCTGCAAGTGTCCTTCTCCATTCCTGGGGAAGACCTGCCACGTTCGTAAGTCTTTGGCACCAAAATTCCCTTTCCCTCCTGTTCCCTACTGTCTGTCCCTCATTGCCAGGAGGGATCTCACCAGCTGGTTTAGGGGATCTGGAGGGTAGCTGTGGCTGCCTTCGATGCCAGCAGGTCTGGTCCTAATGGAGGGAACATGCTCAGGAAGGTGCTTTCTCCTCTCGAGTGCCTCAGGAAGGCCCTTTATCCTCCAGACCTCTGTGCTGTGAGGGGGATTGATGAATGATGTGGTTTTGGCTGAGGGATGAGGAGGAGAGGACACCTTGGGGACAGCCAGCTTCTAGGGCTAGCCTCCCTCTCCTGCTCTGTTCCCAGACAAGAAACAATGACCCCCTAGTTCTGCTCCTGGGTTACTGTCTCTCTTTGATGCTGATCTCCTCTCTGCCCCCAGGCTGTGCTGTTCTCCTGGGCATGGAAGGAGGAGCCATCTCTGATGCACAGCTCTCAGCATCCTCTGTCTACTACGGCTTCCTTGGCCTCCAGCGCTGGGGACCAGAGCTCGCCCGCCTCAACAACCACGGCATCGTCAATGCCTGGACCTCCAGCAACTACGACAAGAACCCCTGGATCCAGGTACCTGCAGCAGGACTGGAATGCCAGCACAGAGAGCAGCCCCAGCAGCCATGGCTGGTCTTGCAGTGCTGCTGTCACGGGGTTTCACTGCTGCTGGTGGCAAATGTAGGGCTAAATTGCTGCATCAAGCTGCCACCCACGGGCATCTTAGGATGTGCCCAGAGGAGGCAAGTGCATTGGAGGAAGGTGGGACGTGGGTTGATGATCCCCCTTGCTCTGCCCACCTTGGGATGCAAGGGTGGAGGGATGGAAGGCTTCCTCCCCAGGGGAGTTCCACCGCCCTGGGCAGCCCCTTTCCTTGTCCCAGTGCCCACTCTCCCAGCCATACTTGGTGGTTCTGGTGGGTGTGAGGGCTGTGCACCCCATCCTCCTGCACTCACTCGTGCTGCCCTCCCTGCCACAGGTGAACCTGCTGCGGAAGATGCGGCTGAGCGGGATCATCACGCAGGGCGCGCGCCGCGTGGGGCAGCAGGAGTTTGTCCGCGCCTACAAAGTCGCCTACAGCCTGGACGGGCGGGAGTTCACCTTCTTCAAGGATGAGAAACTGAATCTAGACAAGGTGGGCTGCAGTGCTCTGCGTAGGGGATGTCCCAGCTGCCCCCATCCAGGGGTGCTGTGGGGTGCTGAGGTGGCTGTAAGCTGCATCCCTGCTGTGTGTGGGAAAGTGCTTTTGTCCTGGGGCAAAGCTGCATTGGGAACCGATGGGAACTCTCCTAGCAGTGAGATGGCACAGGCAGTCCCAGTGCCAAGCAATACTCCCTGCCTCTGTTTAATTGACCGTAATAAGCATAACCAAAGAAGCAGCACTGACTGATTTAGGTCATTCAGATAGTATCTTTATCACTGACACACTGTGGGAACTGGGCTTGGTCTGGGAGTGCTACTGAGCAGTTTGGGTAGCTCAATGTTGTATCGGTAGCAAGCACCAGCTGACAGCATGTCTCTCAAAGTGGGAATACTTGCAGATTGCAGCACTCTCCACTACCAGTTCTTTATGGCAAGTGTCTCCTGCTGGCTTTCTGAGCATCTGGGGAATGGTTGGGAATATCTGCTTTGCTTTAAAAAAAATGGAAAAATTCCTCTTGTTTCTGCAGCAATGGAAAAAGTGCATGAAACACAATTTGATTCTATTTATTATGTGAAAAAGGAAGAAGGGAGCCACCTCTGTGCTTGTCATGATTTGAGGAGCACTGTGGTGGTGGGAGTGGATGTTGCTGCCTGTGTGGCTCTGTGGGGGTGAGGATGAAGCAGGGAATGTTGCAAAGCTCTGTTGCGAGTGTTGGAGCTCCTTCAAGGCCCTGCACTGTTCCAGGGTACAAAAACAGCCCAGCTTCCCCCTCTGTGCTCTTTTGCCATTGGCAGTGCCAAGATCTCTCTGTCTGCTGTACAAGGGATTCGATGCAGCAGACTGTGGGAGAGCCGGGGCACTGAGCCCTGGTCACTGTTGCAGGTTTTTGAGGGGAACTCGGACTATGGCACCATGCAGACCAACATGTTCAACCCCCCCATCACGGCGCAGTTCCTGCGCATCTACCCCGTGATGTGCCGCCGTGCCTGCACGCTGCGCTTCGAGCTCATCGGCTGCGAGATGAACGGTAAATGCCGGTCCTGTCCCTCCCCGGGGGCTGCAGGGCAGGGGTGACACGGGGCAGGGCATCACTCCTCGGCCTGCTTCTGGTCCCTCAGGACAAGGGATTTGTCAGTGCTTGTTTTTCCTCCTGCTGATGCCTGGGAATACGCAGGGGTGTGTTTGGGGAGCACAAGCCGTTAATCCCGTCGGCTCAAGCAGCTCGAGCTGCATTCTCACGCTGCTAACACCTTCCCAAGCTGGGAGTTTTTACTGTGCCCCCTCTCTGTCTGAGCTGTGAACCCGCTGCTTTTCCTGCCAGAGAGCTTGAAAAGCAGTGGAGGATCAAAGTCCTCTGGGAAATGCAAGGGATCCTCAGCCTGAGCCCTTTCCCTGTCCCTCCTGCATTCCTGCCCTGCAGCACATTCCTGGGAGCTGAGTGGGATCAGTGTCGGTGTGGGAGTGGATGTTGTGGGGGTTTGGGTCCTGTCCTGCTGCTGCGTGGGTGTGGTGCCATCCGTGCTTCTGGCAGGGGATATCTTTGCGTTGCTCTTTCCACATCCTTCTCTGCCTCCTGCCAAAGCTTTCTGTGTTCCAGGGCTGGGCTGGGCTGGGCTGTGGGGACATCCACTCATCCCTGCAGCAGGAGGCACTGTGAGCCAGGGAATAGCTGGGAGCTAAAAATCCCAGGAAAAGGCAGCCTTGCACATCTGCTGAGCATTTCCCTGCCTGGCCCGATGCTGCTCTGGGTAGTGGGATGGGAATGTGGGGATGGCTTCTGACAGGTCTGCGGGCTTTTACTTGCGGCCGTGCTGTTGTCTCTTTCCTTTTCACTGCCTGTGTAAACTGTTGTGTTACAGTGTATTTCAACACGGCAGGTTGCTCGGAGCCTCTGGGCATGAAATCCCGCCTCATCTCCGACCAGCAGATCACAGCCTCCAGTGTCTTCAAGACCTGGGGCATCGATGCCTTTACCTGGCACCCCCATTACGCTCGCCTGGACATGACAGGCAAAACCAACGCCTGGACAGCCCAGAACAACGACCAGTCCGAGTGGCTGCAGGTGGGTCTCTGGTCTCTGTCACCTCCTGTCTCCTCACCAGCTCCTCCTGCTGTGCCTAGAGCCACCTCCTGTTTCAGGGTAGCTGGGACAGCTGGGTTGGTGTGGCCAGAGCCTTGTTGTTGGTCACAAAATCCGGCAGTGCTCTCCTTGAGCTGGGATCACAGGGGCAGGTCAGGATGGGACCACAGCCACCAGTTTTAACAGCAGTCCTGGAGCTCTGGGTCAGAATCAGTGCCCATAGGGACAAGGTGGGATGTGTGTATTCTGTGGGATGTTGTATCTGCACCTTCTTGTAGGGTGCATCAAGCCTGCAGCACAGTTCTGTCTCACTCCCTGAGGAAATGCCATCCCAGCCTGGAGTGACCGTCCCAACACCCTCTGACTACCCAGAACACCATGTTTTCTGCTTTGCAGGAAAAAATCAGGCTTGCTTTTCTCTTCCCAGTCTGGAATAGAAACAAATAGTTTTGAAATTTCCTTCTCAGTTTTCCTTTCCTCCCCTGTTTTTGTACTTTTCACATGATTCCATGACATAATAGGACAAAGCAGTTTAGATATTTGTCCCGCTTTTTATTTGGGAAATGATTAAAAGCAGCTGCCTTCCAACTCTAAATAAACCTTATCGAGACGTTGGCTGATGACGGGGTCGGGATGACACGCTGAGTTGGGCTGTTGCACCACAGACTGCCTGTTTGTGTATGTGTCTATGGATTTACACGTACACTCAGGATTTATGTGTATTATGTAGCTGGAACTGCCCTCTATGAGCATGGAAACAGAGCTAAATTAATGAGGCTTTCAGCTCCTTCAGTGGTTTACCCTGTAACGTAAACACAGTGTAGCAGAGTAAAGAGGATAGAAACCGTCTCACTTCAAGCTCAAATGTCAGATTGCATTGAACTGCATATTTTCCCAGCCAGAATTACTTTCCAGTGGAAATGCATCTCCTCTGTGAATCCTGTATTTTTTTTTAGTTGAGATTTTTTGCTGTCCTTCCCCCACTGTTTCCGGAAAAAAATGTAGAGGTGGCAGGGGTGGGCAAAGGAGGTGAGATGAGTTTGTGCCCACTTTTGGTTGCTTTCAGGAATACTGCAAGTGTTGAAGGATCAAATATTTCACAATCATGTTTTATGATTTGTCTGGCGTTGACATGGGGGTCAAGTGGTGTTTTCTCCATTCTTGACCCATGAGGGCCAGCTTTTCCTGGCTGCCTCTGGACTGTGAAAGGTGCTGTAGGGTGGGAGCACTGCTCCTGCAAGGAGCTGTGACGAGCCTTGTCTCTGCCAGATTGACCTCCGGGACCAGAAGAAGGTGACAGGCATCATCACACAAGGAGCCCGTGACTTTGGGCACATCCAGTATGTGGCAGCCTACAAGGTGGCCTACAGTGACAACGGCACGTCCTGGACCCTGTACCGGGATGCCCAGACCAACAGCACCAAGGTGGGTGTGGGGAGGACAAGGCGATTTCCCAGGGCCCAGGCCGTGGTGGGGAGGGATGAGTGGTGGGGCTAGGTCACAGAATCACAAAAATGTGCTGAGTTGGAAGGTACCCACAAGGATCATTCCAGCTCCTGGCCCTGCACAGGACACTCCAAGAATCACACCAAGTGCTGTGCCCTGGGTTCCTGGCAGCACTGATACGCACCTTTCTCCTCCAGATCTTCCTTGGCAACAGTGACAACTACTCACACAAGAAGAACGTGTTCGACGTGCCCTTCTACGCCCGCTACGTGCGCATCCTGCCGGTGTCCTGGAACAACCGCATCACCCTGCGCGTGGAGCTGCTGGGCTGCGATGAGTAGGCGCCGCAAGAAGGACGGGGCTGCTCTTCCCCGCTGCCCAGCCTGCTCCCTGCCTGCCCTGCCCGCTCCTGCTCTGCCCTCACACCCCCTCTCCATGTCCCCACACTCAGGAGGGCCGAGAGGGCTCCCCTGCCCTGAGTGCTGGGGCTGCAGCACTGTGTTTTACGGGGCCCTCACAGTGGGATGTGGGGACGGCTCCTGCCCTCTTGCTGTTCCAACCAGGGCTGAGACTCCCTCCTGCAGCTTTCTTGGGGACACCATCCTGCAAATGAGGCCTTGCTGGGGGACTCTGTCCTGCAACCAGGGCTTGGCTTTATCTTCTCTGCTAAGCCTGGGGACAAATTTTCTCCTTGCTTCTGCTTCCAGCAGAGAGGCTGCAGCCAGTGGCAGTCCTTTGCCTGAACTGTGTCTTGGAGCAGTTTTCAGGGTCTTAGGGCAGGCTCCCCTGGCTTGCAGCCTCCTATGTCCCTCCTGCTCCCTGCTTGTCTGCAAGCAGGGGCTGTGAAAATCCTCTGAAAAAACTCAGCTGTTGTCCCCTGCCCGTTTTGCCAGGCCCTGAGTCTCCTTGCCTGCGATGTCAGCACCACATAGTGTGAGTGGAGTGATGAGATGGCTCCTGTCAAGAGGCACAGATCCCCACTGGTGGTGGCTCTACCTGCTGAGCACTCTGGCAGGCATCACAGCGAGCATTTTGGCAGGCACTGCCCATTCCCCTTCCTGGGATGCCAGCTCCAGCAGCCTCCCAAGTCTCAACCTTGCCATCATCTCTAGCTTACTGCAATTTGGGGTGCTTGGGTGTCCCTTGTCCTCAGAGCCCAGTGGTGACCAGGGGGACTATGATCTGATAGTGGGGAGAGTCGGTTTGTAGCCACAAGGATGTGGAGAAAAGATGGGAAAGGTGGTAGTTAAACCACTTGAATGCAGTGGGCAGAGAGCCATGCCATCACCCTTTTTGCAGCCTGATTTTTTCCATTTACATGGGGTGGAGGGGAGCCTCTTGCAATGCTGGAGCCCTTGGGATTAGCAGTAGGAGATGAGTGAGTCCCGGGTGGGAGCACAGGCAGGCTGTCCTGGGCTGGCAGTGATGCTTCCCCTGCCTGCTGGGATGTGAAGCAGCCGTGGGGCTGGGCTGGCAGTGGGTTCGCTTTGGCAAGGGCTGAGGGAACCCGAGTGGGATGGCAGTGATGGCCCCACTCTGGGGTGTCTCTGACAGTATTAAAACCAGCTGAAACTTTGGGGGTGTTGGCTCATGTGCTCTGTGCCCCTCCAAAGGCCATCTCATCTCCTAAAGTCCGTCTGGTCTGATAATTCTCCAGGATTCCCTCTGAGCCTGTGGACTCCTCCATCCTGGGGTGTGGCCAGCTGCTGTGCTGGCCCTGCACCTCTCTTGCCTTCACAGACCCTCCTAGCTCCCTCCCCTGCCTAAAAAACAGGGTATCTCAGGCCTTTGTGCATCTTTCCCACTGTCTCCACCCTGTCGCAGCTGCTGGAGACAGCTCGCAGCTGGCCAGGCGCAGCGGGATGGGACTTGGGGAGGGGAAGCCTCTATCAGCACCCCACACCCTGTGTCTCCTCCTTTGGCTTTGATCCTGGAGTAAATCCCCAGCTTGGAGCTAGATCTGCTCTTACACCCAAGCATGCTCTCAGGGCTGGAGGGAACTGAATTTTGCAAGGGCTGCCCATGGGGATGTTCCCAGCCAAGCGCTGCTGGGGAGGGCTGGGGCATCAATGCTGCTGGAGCAGGATCTGCTTGCATTGAGGATGTGATCCCATATGGGGAATGGGGCATTGTGATGAACAGAACAGAGGAGACTTCCTTGTGTCCAGAATTTGCCACACTGGGCGGGGACCCCTGAAGTTGGCATGAATAGCCAAGTGTCATGATTGTCTTACCACAGCTCTCTGTCTCTGCCAATCTGGACAATCTTCCTGCACCTCCCTGCTGCCAGCAGTGCCCTGCTCAGCCAGGCATCTCCTCCTTGGGCCTTGCCTGAGGGAGGTGGGCTCATGCTTGCCCTGGGAGTGCCAGCCATGGGCATCAGAGGAGCTGGGGATCTGCTTGTGAAGACTGGGCTGAATTCATTGTGGCTGTGGCTGCAGCTGCTTGGTGACAAATAGCAGCCACAGCTAGAGCCGGGGACAGGGGGGACAGTCTGCCCAGTTCACCTCCAGACATGCCACCCTTATCATCGGGAAGCTGAGGCAGAGATAAGAGCAGTTCGCTTCGAGTCCAGCCAAGACAGCCGTGAGCCAGGGCAGAGGCTCCATCAGGAGGGTGACAGGAGCAGATGCTGCACATCAGAGTGGGGAATGCAACTCAGCCCCCAGCTGCTGCTTCCCCCTGCCCATTGCTACCCCCTCAAGCAAACCCCTCTGGGGGATTCTGAGCCCCTTCCCTGCCTTGTGGCATTTCCTCCATCCCCTGGCACCCCAGGATGGGGGGATTGGGAGAGCCAGAGTGCCCCTCGTGGCTTATCCCTATGCCTGGGATGCTCTTCCCGGACGTGGCTGGGTTGCTGGGACGGCAGGAAGGCTGGGATGGCCGGCACGCTGCAGCACCCTGCTGCCTGCTGACTCGGCTGCTGGGAGCTGGTTCCTCAGGAAGCAGCCGCCAGGGAGAGCATCCTCTCACTACCACCCGGAAAGCCCAGCACAGATCACGAGCTCCTCCATCCCACCAGGAATGTGAGTGTTCCTGCTGGAATCATCCTGTACAAAGATTTCATGGACAAATCTCTGGTGAGGCCACAGCAGAGCTGTCAGGCGCTGGCTTTGAGGTGGGGAAGATGAGGATGACACTTTTATGGCTCCCATTCAGCCAAATGCTCAGCCAGCCCTAGACACGTGCCCTGAACATGTGCTCCCAGGTCAGAGCTTCCCTGACCCTGAACAGCTTTGCTCAACCTGAAACCTGTGGTCACACCCAGCGTAAATCTCTGGGAATAGAAAACAAGAAGAGGGTGAGAGGAAGAAATGGAGATTCCTTCTTCCTCAAGGAATGCTGGTGGCTAGATCCTTCCTTATGCACCCCAGGAGAAATCATTGGCCACATCCAGACAAGAGTTGTGGCCTAAGGTGAGCCAGGAGCTGTTGCTGAAAAGAGGTGCCTGAAAGCATCCCTGTCCTCTTCCCTGCTGCTGCTCCCCTCCTCGGGCCGGGCAGAGGATGGCTGCTGCAGGCGCCGAGGTGCAGGCAGGGCAGGACACTGTGGGGCTTATTCTGGAACAATGGGGTAGCCATGCCAGGGAGCAGCGTGCCCCGACGGGGCTGCCTGTTTCCTGCACAGCCCGGGGGTGGAGGGAACTATCCCATTTGTTGGGTCACTAGAACAACTTGGGCAAGCAGCTGCAGTGAGGGCACTGATGGCCAGGGTGCAGCTGGGACACCATCCCACCACTCCCTCCGGCCAAATGGCAGGGCTGGGGGTAGCAGGGACCGTGGGCCAGGATGCAGGCAGTGCAGTGGCCCCATGCCGGATGATATAATTGTCCTGCATTGTGGCTGCGGGACAGGCTGCTCCGGGCGGGCGGGCGGGCGGCGTGCCCGGCCGTCACACTCCGTGCCCCTGGGCAACCCGGCTCCTCGGGGAGCGCTGGCAGGGCTGCTGGGTGTGCGGGGAAAAGGAGAGCAAGGAAGAGCACTGCCTCCAGAGCCCGGGTGCCACAGCCATCCCTGGTCGGGGCTTCCCGCGGGGAGCCGGGTGCGGTGCCGGCGCTGGCGGCAGATAACGCCGCTTCCTTGCTGGCTGCCCGCTATCAGCAGCCGCCGGCGGGCAGACAGCATCGCACCCGAGCTGAGCTCTGTCGGAAAGGGGTCCTGGCCCCCTTCGCCCCGCAGCCAGCCCTGGGCCGTTTATTTTTACACGGGTTGTTTTTTTTCCGGCTTGAAGCCATCCTGCACGGCGGCAAAAGCTGGACCGGGGCCCCCATGCCTCATTTCCTTGCCATAAAACAACAAAGTGGGGGGTGAAGCAGCGCCCTGGACTGGGACAGCGGGTCGATGGGTCAGGGCACACGCCGCATCGTGGTTCCTCTGTTTGTCCCTTCTGTCCATCCCCTGCCGGCATCCCCTGGCGGCGCCGCCGCCGCGCTGCCCTCGCTGAGGACGCTATCCTCTGGGAGCTGGGTCTGCCTGTCTGTGTGCCAGTGGGAGCTGGCATGCAGGGCATCGCCCAAGTTTGGGGATGATGCCCCCTCAGACAGGTGCAACTGGGCACCCCAGAGTTTTTGCCTGGTTTCTGTGCTTCTGCTTTGTCCCCGCAGCATCAAACAGACCCTGAAGAGGCTGAACCCCACAGCTCAGCTGTCTCTCCTGAATTCCAGAGCAGGCAGGCACTGCCTGCACATCCTGGGCACAGATCACTCTGTGCCACAGCCCAGCTGTCCTGAGCTGCTTGTGCCTGTAATGCTCCTGCCACATGTGTATGGGACACCACCTTTGTCTGGAGACTGTGGCCAGTCCCCTCCAGTGGGATGTGGGACAAGGGATGTCTCTTCTTCCCTGGCACTGTGGCTTCACCGGGGCTTTCCTTGGAACCTCACAGGATCCCACCAGCCCCAACAGGGCACGTTTTTCCCCCCTGCTGTCCTTTCCAAGTCGGGGCAGTGCAGGCAGCTGGCACACTGCAGATAAGGTGTGTGAACAGCGTGTGGGCAGCATGTGGGCAGTGTGTGGATGCACGGTGAGGCCATCACCCAGGCACGGTGGGCAGGCGGGGGGCCGGGGGCACCCACCCCAGCTCCGGGCTGTGAGCAGGGGGTTGGGAAAGGCGTGTGTTTCCCTTTAAGAGGCAGGCCCTGGAGCTGCTTCCTCTCAGCCCTGCAAGAGCCCTAAACACAGTGCATCTGCCTGCAGCCTGCCTGCACGCCTGCCTGCAGCCTGCCCGCAACCAGCGTGAGTAGGGCTTGGCCCCAGTGCCGGGACTGGGGAGGGCCGGCACCCCGGGGCCACGGGCACCCTGCTTGCCGCGAAGGGCAGGGGGGATGGCATTGCCATGGAGGGAGCCGGGCATCACTGAGATAGGTGCCAGGACCGCTGTGCCGGGTGCTGCAGCACCATGCTCACGGCTCTGCAGCCAGAGCACCGGGCGCGCTGCAGCGCTGGGTTCTGGGGGTCTCCAGCACTGGGGTGCAGGGGGAGCAGGGCTGGTGCCCTGCAGCTCGAGGTGTGAAGCTGCCGTGCCTCGAGCCCACCCTGCGGCGTGGGCAGCACGTGGCGGTGCCGCTGTCCCTGTCCCTGCGCTCCGGTGCCAGCAGTGCTGCGGGCTGTGCCAGCTCCCGAGCTGTGCACCCTGCACCCTCGGGCACGGCTCTGCTGGCCCCGGGGGTGCCAGTGTGGCTGCACCCCGTGGTGAGCAGAGGCACTGACTGCAGAGGAGAGTCTGGCATTGAGCAACCTGCGCTGAGAGCTGCTGGTTTCAGTGCCCGGACCGTGGAGAGCACCACCGCACTCCGTATTGGGCGCTGCCGGCTGGAGCATCTGCTCTCCCGCAGCCCCCTGGCCCGGGGTATATTTGCAGGCACTCGTGAGCCTTGTCTAAGCAGGGCACAGATGTCAGACCCCCACTCCCCCCGGTGTTGGAAGGGGTCTGCCGGAGGCTTGCCGTGTGCCGGGCCCCCTCTGCCGGCTCCGGGAATGCTCACAAGTAGCCAGTTCTGCTGGTGGCACTCTGGGCGAGCCCCGTGCAGGGCACCCCTGGGTGTCCTGGCCCCCGGAGCTCGGGGCAGTGCACATTTCTGGTGCCGTGGGGCAGCCAGGCTGCCCCCCCACCCATGGGACGTGCTTTGGCAGCCGAATGTGCTGCATGGGGTCGGTGACAGCCGTGTCTGTGGTGCAGAGTGGCAGCCCTGGGCTGGACTAGGGAGTCCTTGGCCAGGACGGCGAGTGCTGCCGGGCTTTGTCCGGAGCAGGGGCAGCCGAGGCAGCCCGAGCTCTCTGCCTCACTCCTTGGTCGGGTTGCACGCTCGGTTGCCTCTGTAAACCGAGCTTGCTGCTTAACAGCGGGGCTCAGCCCCTTCTCTCCCCCTGCACCCCTACGTGACGTTTTCCCAGTACTGTTCAAAGGACACCCTAGGATCCCATTTCTCCAGCTGCCCCGTTCGCAGCTTAGTCTCGGGCCAGGTACTGCCCCCAGTGGGAACCCCCAAAATGGGCAGCAGCACTGAATGTGCTGTGTGGTGTGAGCCAGGAGGGAGGATGAGGATGGAGGGGACTGGGAGCACCGGCTGGGGGGGAAACTGGGGCTGGCAAATTGCTCTGCTGGCTCTTCCCACCTCTTTCCTCTAAACCCTGGTATGAAGTCTTCATGGCACCACTTCCAGGCAGTGCTGGCTTTCTCCTGGCTGCTTGGGGGTGTCACAGGAGTCCTTTGGGAGTGTCACATTAGTCCTTTCCCCCTCTGCAGCCCGGGTTCAGGGTTCAGCCTTGCTTCCCAGCCATGCTGCTGCTCCCACTCCTCCTGAAGGCCACCCTGCTGCGCCTGGCCACTGGCTCCTATCACCCCTTCTACAACGGCTTCTACTACAACCATGTCATGAATGATGATGGCAACGGGCAGGACAAAGGTATGTCGGGGACAATGGGGGCTGGCAGGTTGTCACTGGAGGCTGAAGTACCGTTCTGCCTCTGGGTAGGGTGGAGACCATCACTTGGTGGGATGTAGGGCCCAGAGAGGCAGGTGGGAATGCTCCAGAGACACTTTGGGGGATGCTTAATGTAGAAGAGGTGGTGATTGGAGGGAAGATTTGAGGATGCTGCCCATCCCTGGATTCTGACCTGTCCATCACATCTTCCTTCTTCCCCCCCGTAGATTACTTAAATGGAGCCAGATTAGTGGTGGAAACCTCCAAGGACCCTGTCTACAGCTACAATGGTGCCAATGTCACCCTGCCCTGCCACTACCACTATGAGCCTGACCAGGGACCCAAGCGCAAAATCCGCATCAAGTGGTCCAAGCTGCGGGACGACTACACCAAGGAGCAGGATGTGTTGGTGGCCATTGGCAAGACCTACATGGCCTTTGGGGACTTCAAGGGCCGTGCTCACATCCTTCGGGCCAGCCAGCACGAGGCCTCGCTGGTCATCAGCGACGTGCGCCTGAGGGACGATGGCAAATACCGCTGCGAGGTCATCGACGGGCTGGAGGATGAGAGCGAAGTTGTGGATCTCCAGCTGCAAGGTGGGGGCATGCTGGGGACCACATGACCCTCCTGCTGAGCCTGGCCTTCCTGTGCTACCTGCTCCTGTGGGAACATAGCAAGGCAGGGGGAGTTGGGGAGCTTGATCACAGCAGAAAAGGGCTGGGATGCTTGGGGTGATGGGGCAGAGGCTTGGGGCTGTCTGGCTCTGTGGCCTCAGGAGTGAGTGAGCCCAGAGCTGTCTACTCAGCTAAGACACCAAGAGAGCTTGTTGGAGTCAGAGTTGGGAGTGACCCTATGGCCACAGCATTTCCTGTCTTTACCCACCCCTCTTCCCACTGTGCTGCATTATTTGGAGCTGTCCCTTCCCCTCCCAGCTCTGGATATCCTGGTGCATCTTGTGATGATCCTTGGTGACTGGTCCAGCCTCTTTTGCTCACTTGTCATGAGGGACGTGACTCAGCCCTGATATTGCTCTCAAGCTCAGAGCTGTGGAAATGTCCCCATTGCTTGTCCCTGCCCCACCCCCTTGGTCCCTGGACCCTGCTTCCCATAGTGACTCGTCCCTACCAGTCCTTGTGACTGTGCCTAAAGTGGTGATTGTATTGTCCATTCTGTTGTCCACGAGGGAGGTTCATTCATCCCCACGCTGGTGGTCCATGTGTCCCCTGGGATCATGGTGGATTTGTCCCCATGATGCTGACCCTCGTGTCCCTGTTCCTGAAGCCTGTGCGTCTCCGTGACTGTGAGCTCTCCATCCCTGCAGGGGTGGTCCATGCCTCCCCGGGACCACTGCCCGTATGTTCCCAGGACCGTGGTTTGCACAACCCCGTGGTGGTGGTCCCTGCGTCCCCATTATAGTCTGTGCATCCCTGTATATGCAGGTGCTGTCCCCGTGAGGGGGTCCTTGTGTCCCCAGGACCGAGCCCGTGTGTCCCTGTGCCACCAGATGTCGCTGGCAACTCGCTGCTGGCGCCTGCATGTCCGGAGCGGCCCCATCCCTGCATGCCTGAGCCTTGTCTCCGCCACACTGAGGTGGTCCCTGTCCCAGAGCCTGAATTTGACACGGGTCAGGGACCCCTACGGCTCCTGCTGGCGCTGGGCTCGGGTTGGGTGGGCTGCCCACGGAGCCAGCTGAGTGTCCCATCTGCCTCCAGGCATCGTGTTCCCCTACCAGCCTCCCCGCGGGCAGTACAGGCTCAACTTCCACGAAGCCGAGCAAGTGTGCCAGGACCAAGGCGCCATCCTCGCCAGCTTTAACCAGCTCTTCCAGGCGTGGAGCGAAGGGCTGGACTGGTGCAACGCGGGCTGGCTGGCCGACGGCACGGTGCAGTACCCCATCCGCCTGCCCCGCAAGCCCTGCGGGGGCGTGCACCTCGCCCCGGGCATCCGCAGCTACGGCCCGCGACACCGGCATCTCCACCGCTTTGATGCCTTCTGCTTCTCCTCTGCGCTCAAAGGTGGGTTCCGGGCCAGGGATGGGGGCTGGGATGCTGGGGAAGGTGCTGCGTTCCTCCCTCTTGGGGCACAGGGCTTAGTCTGGGTGGGATTGTTCCAGGAGCGATGGGGATGATGCTCAGCACTGCTGCTCCTCTCTCACGCTCCGCTCTCCCTCCTAGGAGAGGTTTTCTACCTGGACCGCCCGGCTGGGATGACTCTGGAGGAGGCCAAGCAGAGCTGCCAGGATGCAGGGGCCGAGATCGCCCGGGTGGGGCAGCTTTACTCCGCCTGGAAGTTCGCAGGGCTGGACCGCTGCAATGCCGGCTGGCTGGCAGATGGCAGTGTCCGCTACCCCATCGTCACACCCAGGGCCAACTGTGGCCCCGCGGAGCCCGGTGTCCGCAGCTTCGGCTTCCCCAGCAAGGGCAGGTTTGGAGTCTTCTGCTACAGAGAGAGATAAGGAGCCGGGAGGGATCCTTCTTGGATGAAGGATGTTTCCAACCTGCCAGTGCCCAGCGCTGGGCGTTTTCAAGGGCTTTTTTGGGGGTGACTGGGGGGAGGTGGGATGGGGGGAGCTTTCTTTTTGTTTTGTTTTGTTTCCTTCCTTTATATTTTCCACATCTTGCTCAGCAGCTGGCTCCTGCAGCTGCTCGGGGTGGCTGCCAGCTGGGCAGCGTGGGACAGTCCCTGTTGTGAGATGTGTGCAAGGATGATCCCCATGGGCTACTGCTGCCACCCCACTTGGCCGTGCCACCCTATGGGTGGTGGCCCCTTCCTGCAGTGGCAGGTTGTCACTGACACCCACCTGCCCTTCCAGGCTGGTCCTGCCTCTGAGCTCATGAGGCAAGGCCACGAGGGAGCAAGGCAAGGCTGGATTTGGCCAGAGCAGAGAGCAGGTATCTCCCTCGCATCCTGGCCCCTCTGCCCTCAGCCCCACCCATGTCCTGCTGAAGGATGCCATTGTGCCTGTCCCTGCCGGAGCACAAGTGCCTTATCTCTAAGTGCCCCTTGCCTGGACTCCATCCGAACTCTGGTGCCTTCTTCTTTGAGCATTGGCTATGAAAAGATGTGTTTTTCTGGACATCTTCTAATAAAATGGTGGAGAAAGCCCTGGAGTGACATGGCTGTGTCCCCATCTCTGTCCCAACACAAGAGAAAGGTCTGCTATGGAGAAGGGATTTGGGAATCCCTGGCTGTCTCATCCTTGGCTGAGCACGTCTCATTAGTGCTGGCTCAGCTCAGCTCCTGCAAGGGCCTTGTGCTCCCTCATTAGTGAGTGTTAATTGACCCCCTGGGTGTCGGGGCTGAAAGCTGGAAGGTGAAGCAGTTCCTGCTGGCCATGGGTTTGAGATGGGTTTTAGTCATGTGGGTTAACCCCCTCCCAAACTGAGAACTGAACAGGGAGCACATTATCCTACTCCAGGGTCCTTCTTCAGTGGGGCTTGGGACACCCCTCCCACCTCCATGGTCCCTTAGGTGCTGCCTGGGGCTGAGCCATTCCTGTGTAGCCTGGAGCACCCTCTTTGGGTTCCCCTTCCTTCCTTTTTGCCTTGCCGTGGGAGACCCCTCTCCTCCCAGCCCACCAGACATCCCTCTTCCCTAAAGAAACCAACACTGACAAAGTGCCCATTCCGATTTCGCTTTCTTTATTATTTATCATTCTTTCAAAATAGGATATGTTCCAAAATATAAATAGGTGCAGGGAACGCTGGTGCCCCGCACGGTCCCCTGGAAAGAGCACGTTGTCCCGGGACGGGCACTGCGCTGCAGAGGGGGCAGTGGGGAAGCAGAGAGGGGCCACAGCCTCCAGCACCCGGATCTCAGCATCCCTCCACCTCCCTCCTCCCGCAGCTCTTTCCACCACAGCCCCCCGGCCCTCCCCACCCGTCCTGACGTGCTGCAGCAGTAGAAGGATTCTGGAAAAAAAAAAAAAAGTAAAACCCCAAAAGGTGCTGTTCACCCTGGCGATTAAATAACAGAAATAATTACATTGTTCGTGGATAAAATCAGGAAAAAATAATCATCTTTATTATTTAACTTAACCCCCTGCCCTTTGCAAACCCACCCCCCTCCCTGTCCCCAAAGGCACGGAGATAATTGGAACCGGACGGTTAGTAAAAATACTGAGATCTAATTCGTTTTGCTTTGGTGCTTGGAAAAACAATTATTTTTTTTATATATATACACAAAGATGGGTTTGTCTTTAATATAATTTTTTTTCCTTATATGACACAAAAAAAAAAAAAAAAAAAAAAAAAAGCAACAAGAAGAAGAAATCGCCTCTGTTAATATAACTGTTCCGTTAAAAATCTCTCTTTCTCGCGTTCCCCTGGGTCTCTCGCCCCGCTCTAATGGGTGGGTCTGTGCACGGCGCTGCCGCTGGGTTTCGACCGGCTCCTGGGGCTCCTCTTGTATAGCCTGCGCTGGTAGCTGGAGGCTGCGGAGGAGAAGAAAAGGCATCTTGTTGGCCGGAGCCGGCACAGAGGAGCTGCTTGTCCCCGGTGCCTGGACAAACAGGGCAGCCGCAGCAGCGCTGCTGTGTGCGCCCGGCGCCAGCCCGCCCGCACCGCACAATCGGCCCTTCTCTCTTCTGCCGGGCTCTGCTCACCCGGGGGAGAAGGTGCCTGGGGCTCAGCATCATCTCCACGGCTGCTTGTCCCATCCCTTCTCTGCGCCCAGCTCTTCCCCATCTCACCCGCTGCCCTGTCAATCCTTAAATGCCCAGCCCCATATTCATCAGTAGAGCGATGTGCTCAGGGCACAGGAGGGGAAACAGCCCCGTCTGGATGGCAGGGACAAGGCTTCTGCCTGATCTTTGCTGCCAGTCTCCCTGGAGGCTGGCGAGCTCTGGTGGGATAATTGCAGGAGGGTTTTGGTGGAAGCAGTAAAAGCTGGTGGGGAGCAGACCAGGTCTCTTGGTCACTGGCAGTCTATGTTGGGAACAGCCTGCAGCTCCCCAGACCTACAGCAGAGCCAAAGGAATCAGCATCTTGGTCTGCACCAGGCAGCCGCCCTTGGACACCTCCCTCCCTCCCTCCTCCTTTCATCTCCTCCCTGGGGCAGAGGTTTGTCCCTTAAGCCCAGATCGGCTTTCCCTGGCTTTCCCATTGCTTAATCTGCTTTATCTGGAATTGCCCAGCTGGACTAGAACCTGGCAAGGAGGCCACTGGACAGATGTGATTTTGTATGAGGCCAACAAAATTCTTGGGAAGCTGCAGGCAATCAGGGATGGGACAGGGGTGTAGGCAGGCCTGGGAGTGGGCTGGGACACCAGTGAAAGAAGGCTGACTGCCATCAGCTGGAGGCCTGACAGAAGGAGAGTCAGGAACCCAGCCCTGTGCCTTGGCTTCTCTCTGCTGCAGGACTCTTGTCTGCTCCCAGGGCAGGGGGACACTGGGGAAGGGCTTGGGGCCCCCAGAGCTCTCCCATCCTATTCTCTCCGTTGATGCAGGTTGTGCCAAAAGTCACACTTTTATTCCCCTTTCTCTGAGTAGCCTGGGCCATAGGTAAGCTCCTTGTTGCCCTTTCCTGACTCTGGTGGGTTTCCAGGGCAATCCTGCAAGCCAGGCTCCGTGGCCCACACCTGCCCAGAAGATGTCAGCTCCCATGGCCCCATCACAGTGGGAACTTCCAAGAAGTCAAGGGAACCATGGTGTCCCTTTCTGCCTGGCTCAGAGCTACCCTGCACCGAGATGATGCCCCGCATTCCCATGTGAGAGCCACGAGCCCCAGCCCGAAGGTAAGGGACAAGGACGTACGGTTTAGGCAGGATATCCGTGGCTGCTCCCACTGGCCGTTGGGCTGGCAGCGGATGGTGGGCACGTGGCGCTGGATGTAGCCCTGCTCGCACTGGTACCGCACCAGGGAGTTTATTTCGTAGCGCTCCTTCTGCCGACCGAAGGTCCTGGCGTTCTCCACCGCAGGGGGGTCCCCGCAGGCCACTGTGGGACACGGGCAGAGACTGGAGAGTGAGTGGGAGAGCACCTGCCTGGCTGAGCAGGCAGCTCACCCCCAGGGCAGGCTGGGCGTGCAAAGCCTCATTACTCCTCCGTGAATGAAACCTTCCTCCCTTTGGGATTACCTCTGTCCACCAAACTTAGGGGCAGGGGAATATGGAAATCCTGTGATCTGAAATTAAGCAGGAGCCTGCCTCAGTGCTCCACTCCTGCCTCCTGGAGAGGCTGTGAGAACTGAGCATCACAACAGCTGCCTGTGTCTGTGGGAGGGCACAGAGCTGGTGTGTGGGAGGGTATGACTCTGCCTGGGGGTGTTGAATCTTAATGGTTTGTCCAATTTATTTTCAAGTCCTTTTGAAACTTTCTCCTAGAGCCTTGGCCAACTTCTGTTTCTAATTCCTTCTATCTCTTTGATCACCCTTTGCAGTAACAAGACCCACATTCCTGGGCACTGGGCTCCAGACCCACAGCCACCTACTGAGACCCCCATCCTTGCCAGTGTGGCACAGGGTGCTGACCTGTTCCTTTCTTGCAGGTGAAGGGGAGGTGATAGTTGCAGGGAACGTCGTTCCATTCGCCTTTCTCGTGCCAGATCATCACAACGCAGTCCTCGCCCGCCGAAAAGAAGTTATCGGGTTGGTTGGGCCTCCAATTCTCATATTGCTGCCAAGAGAGGACAGTCCTTCAGCTAAGGTTGGGCCCTGGTGTCTCCTACTCCCTCCTTCATGCTCACCCCACCTGCCCCACGCCTCTCTCCAGCAGAGCCCGTGGGTTGCCAGCACTGCCCCTACACCAGTTATTCCTGTTGTGAGTTCATGTGTTATTCCTGACCAGCTTTTCTAGAGGCTTGGAAAAACCATGAACCCTACAAAGTTTAGGGTTGCCTCCACTCAATGCCCAAATCAAGCACTGAACATGTAAGCCATGGGGCCCTTCCACAGCCCCCCAAAAGCTGGTGCCTGCTGGTGCTGTGGGCTCCAGGCTCACCAGGGAGTGCCCGTCAGACCAGCGGAAGTCGTTCTCCACAGCTCTGTCGCTGAGGCCGATCCACTGGTAGTCCTGTGCATGACCTGGAAGAGCAGGAGAGGGAGAAAAGAGTCGTGGTTGTCCTACACATTGCTGGAAGCATGTCTTTACAGTCTCAACCTGGAGTCTCTGTGTCATTCAGCTACCTCCCAGTCAATATCCCTGATGCCCTTTTTCCAGCTCCCTCCCCACTCCACCTGCCCTGAGCATGGATGCACCCATACAAGGAGGAGGCTTTGCTAGGATTCATATGAGAACTACTGGGGCAAATAGTGGTTTTCACACCACTTTGGATAAATGTGCCTGTAGAGTCAGAGCCCAGTGGTTGGAGCCATGGCCAGTCTTAGGCTGCCCTCAGCACTCACTGTTCACAAATTCTTGTTCCTCTGGGGTGATGATACTGCTCAGGTGGGCTTGATGTTGTCGGCATCTGGTCTCTGCATCCATCCAAGTCTCCCTCTCTTCAAAGTGCCTGTAGCAGTGGCCCTGGAACTTGGTCCAGCCCTCCTCACAGTTTTCCAAGTCTGAAACACACAGAGGAGGGATGAAAAGGAGTTGGTGCATGTGTCTGATAGCTTTCAACTCACCTCTTAGCAGCTCATGCTCCCATGGCATGGGACAATGCACTTTCACTAAAAAGCACACCCTGACTACTACTGACACTACTGCCTGTAGGAATTCCCTGGAAAATTGTCAGAAGGCATCCATAACATGCAGAGAGGGCAGCCTGTGTGGATGGCCTTGTGTCTGCAGTGACACAACCAGTGCTGCTAGAAGGCTTGAATGATACAGACTTATTCCTGAGAAACGCAATCACTGTGTAATGTTCCTGAAGTATCCTTTTGAGGAACTGACCAAGCAAGAACACCTCTCTTCCCACTTGTGCTGGCCTGCAGAGTTTTCTTGCTTTGGAAAAAACCCTCCAAACCCCATGTCCAGATGTCCAGAATCAATGCATATGTGTTCAAAATGAAAGAGGGGACCACCAGGATTGGGTGGTTCCATGACTTGGTGTGATTCTGGAGCTCTGGAGGAGAAACAAACTGACCAAGATGGGTGAAAAGAAATGGAGACAGAAACTTACCATAGTGGAGAGAGAGAACTAAATCTCAATGAAAAAGCTTGGAAGTTGCTAAAGAATCACAAACATTCCTCATATTTTCAGAAGACCTTTTACCATCTGAGAAATACTGAGGAACTTAACACATTCATTAAGAAAAATAAAACCACAGATGGGGGAAAGTAGAGACAAATGGAGAAACCACCAGAAAAGACCTTCAACAGCTCCCATGCAATGCAACACCACACATCTGACTGAAGAAAACAGAAAATGAAATGTGTTTAATCTCAGCCTTTCAGATGCCTGATCTACCATCTCAGGCTGCTCTGAGAGTGATGAGCTTCCATGAGCCCTCATGCCTCTCTCCCTTTTCAGTAAGGTTTTCTGTACTCAGTTTCTTTCTTCTTTGTTAAACTTGATAGGTCAAAGCACTTGTCACTTTCAGTAGCACCAATTCCTCCTAATCCACCTTTCTGATGTTCTTCCAGCTGGAGATTGCAGGCACTTCATAGATGTTGAAAGGCCAAGCTTTCCTACATAATTTTTTCTTACAGGTAAATATGACAGCAATTTTCTTGGAAAAGAATGATGAAAACCTTGTTCCTTGGTAAGGACACTTTCATGGTGACAAAAGGGACTGTCTGTGTGCACTGTTCATCTACAGTATCCTGTTGTTCTTGGAGACTAACAGCAAAGATGGTCTGTCTCATAGGAATATGAAGATTTACATTCCCCATGAGTTTTGGGGCACTGGCTTCCTCTTGCATATCCCAGGCATCAGAGTTCATAATTCAGAGAAAAGAGAAAATTAATTCTGGCTTGGATGAATCAAGACCATAGGCAGTCACAGAGTGGAAAATCTCTGGTTGCATTACAAGGATCTTCAACAATAGGTATCATGGGTGGGTAAATCGAGAACTGATGAGGTTGCATTGGAAAATTGATGTTAGGACAGCACAGTTCCTGCCCAAAAGGTCCAGTGATCCTGAGCCTCCTCTTTATGGTCTACTCCATATGTTTATATTGGAAGCAATAAGAGATGCAGAGAAAGGGAAGGAGAAAATCCAACATATATCATCATTATTCATGCCAAGGTGAAGAAGATACTGCAACCTTATTTGTCTTTTGTTTGAGCAATGCAGGAGAGCTTCCCCTCACCTAAGCTGATAAAAATTTGGACTTTCATCAGCTTTAAGGAAAAAAACTCTTTTTCTTTCCTTGTAGAAACAAAAAAGAAGTGTTAGTGCAGGTCAGAATGCCTAATTTTGATGGAAATGTAGGTTGCTTCCTGTTTACTCAAAGATACATTCCCTGCTGATTTTGCCACAGGAAGCCATGTTGTGGAGATGACAAAAATGTCATGCTGTGTCAAATCAGTGGAGATTCCTGGAGTGAATGATGCTTCTCTCAGCTGCATCTTCCTGAGAGAAACACACTCATTTTTCATGGCTCAGTTGAAGCATCCTTCCACGAAATTCCAGCCTGGCAGAGAAAGTTTGCCTGGGGTGAAGATGTACTCAGAAAGTTCCCTACTGCTACAGATGAACAGAAAGACCCTTGACCCAACAAGACAGCAGCTTCCATGATCAACATTGTTATGATCTGTGTGGAGCTTCACCAGAGACACTTCAAAAAGACAAAGCTGAAGAACACACCAGGAGCTCCTGCTTAGGAATCTTAGAGGACGTGGTGCTGAGAGGAGCAAACTTATCAAATTAGATATGGAAAAGCCTCAAAGCTTTTCCCTCGTGTGTTTTAAGCTGCTGTTAGAGGTTAGCTCACTGAGATGAGGCAGCACTGACGGGACTGGGGGTCAGCTTTTTTGGGGGGTAGTGTGGGAAGAAGGTGGTGCAGCAGTTAGTAGGATTAGCTGGAGCCAGGGAGGCCGTACCGATCTCACACAGGTCCCCTCCGTAGCTGGGAAGGCAAAAGCATTTGAAAGAGTCGATGCCATCAGCGCAGGTGGCTCCATTCACACAGGGGCTTGCGTGGCACACATCGGTGTCTGCAAGAAAGCAAGGGCTTCCATTAGGGCTCTGGGCAGGCAGCTCCACCAGCAGGAGAACCTCTTTCCTTGCTTGGTTAGGAGGGAGGGTCAGTTGTTTTGGGGGGACTTGGGAGGGTTGTATTTCATAACATGCTGCCACTGCAGCTGCTGGAAGAATGAAGGCAAGAGACCCAACCCACCCTACAAAGAAGACATCGGTTTTCTGATGGTTGAACACCACTCTGAAGATATCAGAACAAAGCTCAGCAGGATTTGTCCAACACACAGCACTGGCTGTGGTAATTCTTCCTTGTCCTCTGCCTGATGCATCAAAAATGCAAACTTGTGTCTGTGCCTCCACCAGCTAAAGGTCTATGAGAATGCATGTGGAATTCTCCCACAAATGATGGAAACATCCTCAAAGAGATCTCTGTCTCCTAACCATCATTCCTGGTTGTCCATCCTCACTAATAGTTTCTTCCTA
This sequence comes from Oenanthe melanoleuca, assembly GCF_029582105.1. Lineage (NCBI taxonomy): Eukaryota > Metazoa > Chordata > Aves > Passeriformes > Muscicapidae > Oenanthe > Oenanthe melanoleuca. The sequence continues at coordinate 10,259,154 of NC_079344.1, forward strand.
ACTGTAATGTAGATGAAGCTCCATGTCAAGAAATCTCTTCTCAGTGAAGATGAAGAAAGTGCAGAGAAGAAAAAAAGTGGCTTCAAAGGTGGTTCAGAACCCCTTGACCTTTTTTTCTAGGATCTTAGACCTAGTTATGGATGCTAATTCCTTGGTGAGGGACACTGGAATGCAGTGACATTTTCTCCAGACCTGTCCCCACTACGTGCTCTTCTGCTTGTGATGAGGATGGAAGAAGTTGGTACATCTTCTCCAGATGTGGGTTCCATCTTGGTGGAGAGAGCTTTGGAATCAGAAGGGCCATCCAGAACAGAAAGATTTCAGATACATTCAACTCAGAAACAAGGAAGACTAAGGAAGAAAATGGGAACACATCCACACAGATTGGGTTAAATGATGGTTGGTTAGATCCTCATGTGAGACAACATTTCTTTCACACTTGGGAGAAATGTAAGGCTTTAAAAGTAATGACTAACACTCCATGCTCTTCTTGTGGATGACATTGCTAGTGAGGAAACATTCAAAGATGATAAACATGCTGGCTATGGAAACAGCAGAGCAGAGCAGCGACTCCCCAAGATCTGTCTTCATCTTCTGACTGGGGTGTTTTTGGTTGGATATTGTTTTCCTTGAGCTGAGGCCCAGCTGCTCAGTGTCCCCAGCACAAGAGAACAGATGGGCGTTATATCCCCTGTGGCTGTCCAGTGACTCAGTGGCCAAGGTTTGATACATCATCTAAAAGCTGACATGTTCTGTAACGTGCCTAAGTGATGGAAAAAATCCTTTCTGACCTTGGATGGTAAATCTGTGTGTGCTTTGGAGCAAGGAGATTGTCATCTTTACTCTAGGCTGTATCTCTGTGAGCAATGAAATCATTTCTCAGATGGCTGATGAGCCTCTTACTCCAGTTTTGCAGTTCTTCTTTGAGAGAAGGAATTTTTCACTCTGGATTGCCCTTCTAAATCTCACAAAACCTTTTTGGATTTCTTTGTTTGCTGCAAAATGAAGATAATTCCTGTTTCCATGATACTAGTAAATACTTTGAGACTTCCCAGAACAAAACAGGAGTCACAAGCCTAGAGGAAGAATAGAGGAGCTGAACTTGGCTGAGTATTGCTTATTAGTCACACTTGGAGTTCCTAGAAGATAGAGAGCATAAAGAAAAACGAGGTATCCTGAGGGGTGATTGCAACTCAAGAGGCTCTTTGGGCTTCCCATCAGCAGCAGAAGTTCATGCTGATTCTGGTGGGCTCCAGCTGGACACGTGAGGAAAGGCTTTCCTTCATCCGCCAGGCTCCGTGAAGTGGAAAGAACACTGCAGAGGTGGGGGTGCAGCACTCACAAGAGCTGGAGCTGGATGTTTAGCTGGGGATAATGAGCCTTCAGCTGTCTTCAGCCATGTGGAATGAAACTTGGCGTGCCCAAGATCTCTTCTGAGATGCAGGAGACCTGCTGTGTGCTGCCATCCCCAGCCTTGGAGGAGGGGGAGCAGGCACACATCTGAAAAGTCATTGCCACGAATTTCCAGCTGGGAAGTAAATCTGGAACAGAGCTTCCTTTTACAGATATCACATATAATATGGTTGCACATATATGCAGTAAAAATGAATCTCTGATTATAATATATATGTTACATATTTCTACATATATATTTTTATATATAACATGTACAGAAAGGGTGTGTAGGCAATGTTGGAGAAACAAACAACAAATACAAGTGAGACACAGGTTTTTTCCCCATAAGTGTGCTTCAAATGACTGGAGAGAAGCTGTTTTAAACGTGAGATGATCATAAACACCAACTCCCCTTCAGCCTGTTGAGCTGCTGAGGCAGTGACCCTCTCTCCACATAGATGTAGAATCACCTCACCAAGCTGATATTGGAAAACTCAAATATATCTCTCAGGCTGGAGAATGGAGAAAGTGTTGCTGATTCTGGTCTTCCCAGAAAATCAAGAAACGTCTAAATGGTAAAATTGGCAATGATGTTGCCTCTGGAAATCCTGGCAAATTGGTTTGTGGGTGTTTCTAGGATCTAAGCCACAAACACGATTTACAGGAGGTGAGAACTCCATTTATAAAAAAATCCCATCTATCACAGAACACTTAGCTTTTTTTTTTTTTTTTTTTTTTTTAATAGCCTTTTATATAGTATGAATGTGTCTGCTTCCACGCTGTTTGGAGCTGGATGAGGCTAGCGCACCTCTTCAGCAGCTGCATGGCGCGGGGTGTGCACCGAGCCCCCACCTCCACAGCTGCCAGGTACCTTGACACTCAAGGGTTTAGACACGAGCTATTTATTTGCTTGGCTGAGCAGTCATCCCAAAACTCAGCCCTGCTTTGCGATGCAACTCAAGCGCTTATCAGCTGACAAGGAGACAGGACCACTGCTATTATTACCCCGAGCTAACAAAGGACAGCGATAGGCGAGGAATGCAGAGGGGAGGCAGCCCTCGCTTTCAAGAGCTGCAGCTGTAAAACAAAGACGGGGAGAAAATGCCTCGCGGTGCCAAGAATAGGAAACCCGGTTAGAACATGTTATTAACTCACTTCTTGAGGATAATGCAGAATTAGCAATTCTTCTAAAGAGGATTCATGCTGCACTTAATATTGCCCAGAAGTTGCAAAAATTCCTCAATTCTACTGTCACAACAGTTTCTATTTTTTGCAACTAAGTTAGACCCAAGGTCTAACTTTTAGATGCTTTTCTTTTTCTAATAAACCAATTAAAACAAAATGGCCAATGTAAACCAGGTCTTGCATCTGGAAGATGTAAACTGTTGGCTGGAGAAAGCAAGGGGAGTTACACAGCTGCAACGCAAAGTTTGAATTTGTTCCACCATTTTCTTCCTAAGACTTCTTCTCCATTGCCAGATAAACACTATATTTAGTCAGAATAATTTTATTTTGGTGCAACTAAAAACAAGAGAAGTATTCTTGTCACTGCTGCCCATCATAGGGGGAGGTTCAAGCTAGATAATTTTTAAGGTCCTTTCCAATCCTAACCATTTTATGATTCTATGATTCTCCCAATGCATTTGAAAAAAGTTTTTGTACTAGATCATGGAAATTGGAAAGAGAAACCTGGAAGAAATGAAAGAAAAATGGATTGGCCCTGGTTTTGCTCAGAAGGCAAATGGCATGCAAAAGTGAACATGCAGTGTCAGTGGTGAGAAGGAAATGCTTTTAAAATTCTTGTCTCAAGCTGAGACAACAATACCAGAAACAATGCTACCATTTCCTAGAACAGTGCAGTCTGTGCATTTCTCTCCATGGCTGCCTGTATGGAAGATGAGCAAGAACATCCCTAAAACAAGGTCAGCTTTGTGCTTAAAACATCTACTAAGGAGAAGCAGCTGGTGAACAGAGAGGATGTTACCACCCAAACCCTGAACAAACTGTAGTTTCCCTGAAGTGTGAGTAACAGTTTTAGTTATATATATTCTATGATATTTCTATATCCTCCTGTTTTTGTTCTACAGAGCAGAAAAGGTCAGAGAGAAGGGCAAGGCATTTTCAGGATGCCCAACAGTGCCTGTTGTGCCCCTCACCCTTTCTTTACAGGCCTCCTTGTAAGTGCAATTATCCAAATGGGGAACCAGAGACCAACTAGATAATTATCTCCTAGAGACTGAGCAGAAAAAAATCCAGGTACAAATTAAATTTGCTTTTCAGAGTCTACTGGGAAGTTTGAACTACTGATCTGATAGCTCAAACATCAAAGAAAAACATTGGAGCAATTGTAGGGTGACTCCTAAAAGAAAAGAATAGGAGGAGTTGGGGAAACCAGTTCTCTTACATTGTAAGTTAAATGCTACTATTGAACATCACATAGCCAGCTACTGACTTACAATGAGCAATTAAGTCATTAAAATAATTAACTACAATAATTGAACCAAAGCCTCCATGTAGCAGAAGGGGCAGGCTTTGCTGCAGCCTTAAAAAAACTCTATTTTACTAGAGACCAAGTCTTCAGGAGGACCTGTTGATCTGCTGGAACCTTCAATTTGTCCAATGCTCTCATGGAAGAAGAACTCAGGAAATTTGGATATCTCTGTCTCCAAAACACTTTGTGTAAAAGCAAATGGACATATAAATAACACTAGTCCAAGACTGTAGGTTGCTTCTGCAGAGGAAGGTTTTGTTTAAGCAAATTAACTTCTGGTGCAAAGCAGACAGGAGACATCAAATCATCTGCTCAGCCACAAAGGGTTTGTCAGCCAGGACTGGGACCTCCATCTCCTTCTTGAGACCATAGATTGCATTTCACATTGGGTGAAACATTCTGAATCAGAAGAATATTTTCTTGACTTTTTAATGGATGATTTTCTCTGGTCCAAAAAAACTCAATCCCTTGGACTTCCAGGTTGGGAAGTATGGGAAGCCCGTTAAGACCTTTCCTCATTTGTATTCTAACCTTCTGCTGTGTGGGGCTATAGGCAACAGACTCCATGGACTTGATTCACCAGAGACAAGCAAAACCTAACATAAAGAGATGCCATTTCAGCACATTTCTCTTTCCCCCACAATTGGAGTGAAGTTTTTAGTCATTGACTGGCCTGAGAGCTCCAAACCGCAGCCTTTCACTGAAGTGCCAGCGTGTATTTTCAGCTAATAATTATTTGTCTTCAAATGCTACCAGAAGCAAAAAGACCTGCTGAGTTGGCAAAACCCTGGGTGAGGAAGCCAAGCCTATGGACAATCCTTTCAGCCTGTGGGGTTCCTGTCCTCATGAAGGAATCAAATGCTGACTAAAGCCATGTACATGCACAGCCTTCAATTTGGTTAAACACTAAAACATACTGGCACTCCAAGTGTTAATCTTTGGTCTTCTGGCTCTGGCTTTTAGACATACTTTGAGGCTCCAGCAGAGCAGAATAATATCATTCTTCTTAAATCATCCCACTAAATAGACTGCTAGATTTAACTGGAACCCTCCAGCAGCAGGGCCAGAGGGCAAAATCCACATTTCTTCCTGTTCCTCACTCTAAGCTCCTGTAAAGCTGAACCAGCTTCACCCGTGCTTTAAGGTCAGTCAAAATCTGCTGCTGCATGGGCACCACTGCACCCTACAAACCCTGAGCACAGCACAAGGCATGCATATGGGAGCTGATTTTATCTGCAAGAGCTAAATTTCAAGACTGGGAAGCTTCAAGTGAAAAGGCAGCCACAACTGGGAAACAGCAGTTTGGGATGCAGCCTACGGTTCTTCCTTGTAGAATTTCCATGTTCACAATCCCCAGAGCTCTGTAAAAAGTAACAACCCAAAAAAGGAAACCTAGGATTCCTTTTCTTTCTTTTTTGTATTTTTTTTCCCTTTTGTAATTTCTGCTGTAATTCTCTAGAAGAGGTTTGCCTTGTTGTAGGGGTGTTTTGAGTTCATGGTCAACAAACTTAATTTTTTTTTTGCCACCTGGATGAGCTTTCTTCATACCCTGACCAGGACTCCATTTATCTCTGTAGGGACATTGTAGTAAAGTTTACCAATAAAAAGAGAAATTTTACCCTAGAATATCTTCCCTGGTAGGAGTATGAGCCACACACATGTACTCAAGCCCATTTCTAATTTATAAAGTGTGCAATTAAACTCCATGCAGTGATTGCTTACCTCTTGCTGTCTCCTGCTAAGAAACCCCAGCTGTTACATTGTCCTCTCTGTGACTTACAAATACACATATTCCAATTTCAGAACATTTTTCAAGATTCTTCACACATGAGCTGCTGAACACATGGTTTTCTTTCAAAATACTTCACAAAAATGTTGGCTAACAAATGATCTGAGGAATCTGGCAATCGCCTTGTGGTTAATTTTTAAAAAGAAAAAGCAGTGGAATAAAATCCATATTTTGGGGCCAATATCTTTTATAATTTTTTTTTTATTTTTACTGAGCTTCACTGGCTTCCTTCCTTCCCCTCAATGCTGCCTTTGCTGGCTTATTTTTGTCTCTGGGCTTGGACGTGGCAGTGGGCATGGCCCAGAGCAGAGCCTACTTTTGCAGGAAGGATTTTTGGGGCCATAACTCCTGTACCACCCTGCCAAGCCCTGGGTGCTGTGCCAGGCTGCACCTGGCTGTGGGGATGACATGATCTGCTGCAGCACCCAGACAGAGGGGACACAGATGTGCTGTGAGCAGGACTGAACAAAGGTTTGTCATTACCTAAGCTCCCACAGAGGGAAATGGCAGTGACTCATTGGAAACACTTTGGGATGGAAATGACGTTAGAAACCAGGCTGAGCATCACAAAGCCCTGCACTTACAGACCCTTACTGAGTCCAGAGCTAGCTATGCTGAACGGTGTGAATTGACCCAAAAGGAGCAGTTTGTGGGAAGGGGTAGCATTGATGACGTTTTTGCCAGAAGGAAGTGAGCAAATCTCTTTGCACACACATTTTGTACCATCCTTAAGTGAAGTGTGGCTCCACATGAACATGTGGCCCTTTCAGAATGAGCACATGCAGGACATTCATACAACAGCACAAACACTGATGTGTGCTCTTATTTCCTACAAGGCTTGTCCCCGGGTGCCAGCTCCTGATGGCAGTAAAGGGAAACCAAGCTGTGTCCAGGGATGCTGCAGGTCATCCTGTGTTACCAGGACTGAGCATCTCCCTGGCCAAGACGCACAATGTCTTGCATCTTGTTTTTTTTTCTCACTGCAGTGCTTTCACAGCATGTGAACTCTTCTCAGGAGAGTTTTTTCACCATAAATGGTTAATAAGGATTAAATAGTGTGTCTGTTTGTACTTGGCAACAAGGGGGCCCAGCCAAAGACACAGCACTAAAACGCTAAAAAGGTAGGATGGAGGGAAGGGCATTTATCAACAGAGCTGACAAAACCTAGTGATGCCCTGAGCATTATCTCACACATTTATCCCATTGTAGCTGCAGAGAGCAGCATAAGACACAGACCAGAGGGTGGCCACATACTGAGCTGTAGGCAGCAAGTCAGCTCACCATGGAAAGAGAAACAGAACAGGACTGAGACTAGCAGCCCATCTTCTCCAACTTCTCAGCTGCTTGCAGGGTGGAAAAGTCTGGCAAGTGAAGCCATTCTGTGGAACATTGGAACAGGCTGCCCAGGGAAAAGATTGAGTCACCATCCATGGAGGGTTTAAAGGACATGTAGAGGTGTCACCAAGGGACATGGGTTACTGTTGGACTCAGCAGTGCTGGGCTAATGATTGGACTCAAGGATCATAAAGGTTTTTTTCAACTTAAACAATTCTGTGTTCATGACCTGTGGAAAACCCCATGTTTATGGCTTTCCATCAGAGCAATGTTCTGCTCAAGTCTGCTTCCTTGTTAATGTTCTCTGCTGTCTAAAAAACAAAAAAAGTGACAGCTATGCCCCCTCCTTCCCTCCCACAAAGCTTTCCCTTCCATATGAGACACATTACCTTCTGTAGTGGGTCCTAATGCGTCAATTGCTTCTTGTGAGACTTGGGGCAGGGCAGCAGTGGTGGTGGCCAGCAGATGGGGATTGTCTGGAGCAACAGCTGTCTCTGTCTCTTGTTCTGACACCACAGGAGGGGAAGGCTCCATTTCAAGCTGAGCCTCTTCAGGGTTCCTGAGTCCCTGTGTTGGTTCAACATCTGGAGTCCTGGTACTAATTACAACGTCTGGGACAGAGGTTTCCCCTGAAATGCCTGTGATAGAGTGTGTCACAGCTCCAGATGTTGTGTCAGGAATCTCCTTCTCCTCAGGAGCACCAAAGGGCTCCCCACTGGCTAAAGATGTGGCAGCTGTTTTGATGTTGGCAGCAGGCAATGCAGATGCTTCCCCACTGGTTTCATGGACTGTGGATGCTTCTATGCTGATCTCAGGAAAGGTCTCGCCTCGGGCTTCTTGACTTGTGGGTGTTCCTATTCTAATTTCAGGAAATGCAGAAGTTTCCCCACTGACTTCTTGAACTGTGGATGTTTCTATGAAAATTTCAGGATAGGCAGATGTTTCACTCCTGGCTTCTTGACTTGTTGGTGTTTCTATGCTAAACTCAGGGAATGCAGATGTCTCCCCACTGATATCATGGACTGTAGAAGTTTCTATGCTAATCTCAGGGAATGCAGATGTTTCACCTCGTGCTTCTTCACCTGTGGATGTTTCTATTCTGATTTCAGGAAACACAGATACTTCACCACTGGTTTCATGGATTGTTGAAGTCTGTATGCTAATTTCAGGAAAGGAGGACATTTCCCCACTGATTTCATGGACTGTGGAAGTTTCTATGCTGATTTCAGGAAATGCAGAAGTTTCCCCACTGGTTTCATGAACTGTTGAAGTTTCTATGCTAATTTCGGGGTAGGCAGATATTTCACCCCTGGCTTCTTGATTTGTGTATGTTTCTATTCTAATTTCAGGAAATGCAGAACTTTCTCCACTAATTTCATGCACTGTTGAAGTTTCTATGCTGATTTCAGGGAAGGCAGATGTTTCTCCACTGGTTTCGTGGACTGTCGAAGTTTCTATGCTGATTTCAGGATAGCCAGATATTTCACCCCTGGCCTCTTGGCTTGTGAATGTTTCTATTCTAATTTCAGGAAACGCAGACGTTTCCCCACTGATGTCTTGACTTGTGGATGTTTCTATTCTAATATCAGGAAATCCAGATGTTTCCCCACTGATTTCTTGTATTGTGGATGTTTCTGTGCTACTTTCAGGAAATGCAGAGGTTTCCCCACTTACTTCTTGACCTGTGGATGCTTCTATGACAATTTCAGGATACCCAGATGTTTCACCCCTGGCTTCCTGACTTGTGGATGTTTCTGTGAAGATTTCAGGAAATGCAGAGGTTTCCCCACTGATTTCTTGAATTGTTGATGTTTCTGTGCTAAATTCAGGAAATGCAGATGTCTCCCCACTGATTTCATGCATCGTGGATGTTTCTATACCAGTTTCAGGAAATGCAGATGTTTCACCACTGATTTCATAAGCTGTTGATGTTTCTAGACCACTTTCTGGCAGTGCAGATGTTTCCCCACTTAGTTCACCAGATGCAGAGAATTCACCACCTGAGCCCAAACTGTAGGGGAATGTGACAGTTTCCCCACCGAGTTCCTGTGATACTGTTGGTCTTGTCACCACTTCTACTGAATCAGAAGTGACTAAAGTGATTCCTGGAAGCCCTGAGGCCTCCCCACTGATATCAGTTGCTGTTGAAGACAGTCCACTTATATCTGTGGCTCCAGAAAAGTCTCCACTGATGTATGGGATTCCAGATGGCTCTTCACTCAAGTCTCCTGCCCCTGAAGGAAACCCACTAGTCTCCACAGCTCCAGACCCTTCTCCAGATAGTCCTCTGTCTCCAGAAGTAAATCCACTGATTTCTATCACCCCAGATGGTCCTTCTCCCACTTCTTGTGCCACTGATATCTGTGTTACAACTTCCACCAAAGTGGTATCCACAAGAGACACTGTGGGAAAGCCAGAGGTGAGTCCACTTTCCTCTCCAGACAGCAGCCCACTGGTGACATCAGTTCCAGAGAGGTCTCCACTGCTGTCTGTCACTCCACTCGGGTATCCGCTCATCTCCAGCACTCCAGAAACACTCCCACCAAAGTCTACATGCCCAGAGGGCTCACCACTGAAGTCTAAACTCCCAGACACCATGCCTGACCCATCTGCATCTCCTGAAGGCAATCCACTGGTTTCCAAAGTCTCTTTTGCTTCTGCTCCTGTGATCGGCAGGCTTGTCGTCACTTCCTCCAAGGTGGAGTCTACAAAGGTAACGCCAGAGGCCTCACTGCTTCCATCAATTCCAGAGGTAAGGCCACTCAGGTCCACCAGGCCACTGATCTCGTGTGTTCCAGATGTTTCTCCACTGGCATCCAGCCCTGAGGGCAGCCCACTGAGTGCAGGCTCTCCCGAGGGCTCCCCGCTGGGCTCAGCTCCCGAGGGCAAGCCTTGCTCTGCACCGCTGCTGTCCCACCCAGAGGAGGGGAGCCCTGACAGATCTCCTTCCCCGCTGACCCCGATGGACCCTTTCCCCTCCTCTCGCCGTTCTGTCACGGCTGTTACAACTTCCACCAGCGTGGTATCCACAAGAGACACGGTGGGAAACGCAGAGGCGAGCCCACTTTCCTCTCCGGATGACGCGCCGCTGACGAGCTCGGCGCCAGAGATTTCTCCGCTCGCCCCAAAAGGCAGCCCGCTGCTTTCCCCTTCAGGTGGCATCCCACTGATTTCTGGTATCCTTGAAACAGACACCGATACCTCCCCCTCTGCAGAAGGCAGGCCACTGATGCCAACAGTGCCAGAAGACACACCACTCAGGTCTCCAGAGGGCAGCCCACTTTCTCCAGGTGGGAAGCCACTGGCATGCAGGTCTACTGACGGTAATCCACTCTCTCCAGTCCCTGAGTGGTCTCCACTGAGTTCAAAAACTCCAGAAGTTGGTTCTCCACTTGTATCTGGAACTCCAGGTACCCACCCGGATGCTGAAGATTCACCACTGACTGGCTGCTCTCCAGATGCAGTCACCTCCCCTGACACTTCGCTGACAGAAGCATTGGTACTTGTTTCCTCTGGTACTATGGTAACTGGGAGAAAAGCAGATGGGCTCACTGGAAAAGAAAGAGCAAAGAGAAGGAGTTGGGAAAGTTATTCATACTTTGTGAAGGTCCCAACCCAGCCCAGCGTGACACAGGCTGCTCTGAGCCCACCTGAGAGCAGCGACACATCGGTTGGAAAGACCTCTGTACCCCAGGCTGTCTGATTCTCAGGCTGAGTGGCAGACTCTGTCTCCATGGTCACCTCCTCCCCAGAGGGCACCCCCTCCACTCCAGGGATCACTTGTGTTGCCAGCACATCTTCCAAAAACGGGGTCACCCCCTCCTCCTCCACAGGAGTCAGAGCTGGAACAAAAAAAACATTGGAGGGAGTTGCCAAAAATCCACAATCCAAGACACCGCTGAAGCGCCTCACTCAAACCAGCATCCCAACACGCCCAGGCTCCCTTTGTAAACCCCTTCCCCACGCAGACGGGTTTTTGGGCGGTACCTCTGAAGCAGAAGGCGTGGTGCCGGGACAGCGGGTCGGGGAAGCCGGTCTGGTTGTGGTGCTGGTACACGGTCCTGACGCCGGGCGCGTCCCCGCCGCAGGCGGCGCGGGGGCTGACGATGGGGTACCGCAGGCTGCCGTCCGCCAGCCAGCCCGCGTAGCACCGGTCCAGGCCCTGCTTCCAGGCGGCGTGCAGCTGCCCGACAGAGGCCAGCGTGGCGTTCTGGCTCTCGCAGTACCGCTGCGCCTCCGCCAAGGTGAACTGCTCCGGCTGCGTTGCGAAGAACACGTCCCCTGAGGGATGGGAGGGAAAGCACTGGTGAGTCCCCGCATCCCAGCCATCGACAGACAGGGGTGGAGGTGTGGAGCACATTTTGGCTCCACAGCAATGCCCAGGGGATGGGGGGGAGGTACCCTTGAGCCTGTCGATGTAGCAGTACACGTCGTAGGTCTCCGAGGCCGGGCGCATGCCGTATGACCGCACGCCTGGAGTGTTCTCTTTGTCTCCTATGCAGTTATTTCGGGGATTCACGATGGGGTACCTAGCAAAAAATGGAAGAGAGGAGGTAATCCAAGGTCAGCCTTATGTAGCCAGGACTGAAGAGCCTCAATGTGCCTGGGAGCACGACATGAACTCTTCACTGTTCAAGGTGCTCAGAGCCCTCAGTGTGATTTCAAGCCAAGTTTACCTACAGCTCGAGGCAATAAATACAAATTTCCTGCTACACTTGCTACATACCGGGAGGGCTCACTGGTGCAAGATGTACACACAGGTTAGGAAATGAGGAAAAGAAGTGGACAAGAACATGTCTATTGGCCACTGAACATCATGGCCTGGAGAAAATTTTGTGTCAGCAAAGCTTTTGATGTAGATGAGGAGAGCAGCAGGACAAAACAGAGAAACGCCTCAATTTCATGGCTGGAGAGACATTTTGAAGGGTGTCTTCCTGATGTCAGTGTCACTTTACCTGACTGTCTGGTCCCGCAGCCAGCCAGCATCACACTGGTCGAAGCCAGCCTCGTAGGCAGCCTGGAGCTGCTGCGGGGTGGCGATGACGGCGCTGTTCTCCAGGCAGGCCTGCTGGGCTTGCACGAAGGAGAAGGCGTATCTGCTGGAGGCTGCACGGTAGTGAAACACCACACCTGGGGGAAGAGAAGCTGTGTGAGACAGCAGGTACAGGAGCCCCCTGCACTGAGATGTGTGATCTTCCAAAAACCAGTGCAAAGACCAGCCCCTCTTGAACCCCTTTTGATGGAAATGCCTCACTCACTGAGCTCTCCTGCCATTGAGGATGATGTTCTGGGGGGTCTCTTTAGCCCTCCTCTAAGGTCTTTTTGCCTTGACTTCCCCCTTCCCTGGCGTCAGATGGACACGGGAGAGCAGAGTGTGATTACTGCAACCCAAGCATGAGCCAGCATGGGCATGAGCCCTGGTCAGCATGTGATGGGGTGGCCCACAGCCTTCTCCTCTCCCCTCTTGCCCTACTGTGCTGGAGGCACTCAGCCTGTCCCTGACCCCAGGCACCTGTGCACCTCCAGGGACCTGGATGCCCTCTGGGATGGCAGAAACAGGCTATTTTCAGCTGAATGACGATTATCTCTAGAATGAACAGACCTTTGGGCTTCTCAGGGTCCTGGTGACTTACCTGTGGGGGAGATGGGCTGCTCAGGAAGGTGACCAGCACCGGGGGCAGCTGTCACTCGCACGAGCTGATCTTCCACTGTGAATGCTGAGGCAGACTCCAGTCCTGGCGTGGCAGTCACGCCCATGACCTCCTCCACCGAGCTCACCTCTGCTGCATCGGTGGTACTGGCAGTGCCTAAAGCTATGGTGGTGATGGCAGTGCCTAAATCTATGGTGGATATGGCAGTGCCTAAATCTATGGTGGTGGCCTCTTCAGGTGCAGTCCACGCGGCTGTGACATCCTCCCTGGTGACGTTCTCCTCCTCTGTGGCAGCTGTCTGTGCTGTGGCAGCGCTGGTGAAGAGGTCTGGCGGGGCGGTGACGCCCTCGTCCAGCCCGGTGGCCGTGGGGGTGACCTCGACGGGCTCCAGGGTGGCGATGCTGCCGCGCGCCTCCTCCTCCGTGGCATTGCGCGACAGAGGCAGCTCCACCTCGGTCTGGGTGACAGTCTGCACGGTGAAAGCGCTGCCCAGCTCGCTCCCTGTCTCGTCGATGAACTGCCCTGGGACCAGGCTCTCCATGTCGTCCCCTGCATCAGGACACAAAGCAGCAATCACAGAGGGTAGTGTCAGTCTGGTGAGGTGAGCTGCGCTGGGTATCTCTGGCTCTGAGAGGATTAGGGAAATCGTGATAGTTTGGTAAAAGAAATGTCTTTCCTTCCTCCACTGTGGCTCTGTGCAACACCTCAGCACGGAGGGCATGGTCATGAGCCACCTCACGCTCCAAATCTGGCTAGCCAGCGGGGACACTGCCCGCACTCCTGCCACTTCTTCCCGGGAACACCCTGCCCATATCCGAGTCTGTACTGACCTCTAGTGCCTGCTGCAAAGAAGTTAAGGTGGACGGAGGGAAGTCGGGGAGCTTGGATAATCCCCATGGCACATCTGCCTGAGCCGTGGGAGGATAACTGGATCCTCACACTCGGTGTGTGACACCTCAGCAGGATCACGACCTCCTTCTGCTCTGCCCAAGCGATGGCTTGAGAGCTCATCCCATATAACCTAACCCATTGCCAGGACAGCCAAGGCCACTTGCTGTACCAAACATTCAAATAGCTCCCACCTTTCCCCTTCCAAATCACTTCCCTGCTCGTCACACCCCTTGGGTCAAGGAGAATGTGCTTAACATGGCACTGAGCAGCTCAGCTGACAAGGACAGTGGTTTGCAGAGCAGCATGAAGCAGAACTGTGAGGACAGCAAAGGGAGGGATGGATTATATCTTGGATGTGCAGCAAGGCAGGTCTGGGCTGGGGAGGGAAAATGTGTGAGCCAATGGCTGCATTTTCTTCTAATAATGCTCTCCCTGCTCTATTTGCTATTCCATTTTACTGCTAGTTCATTTTAGCCAGTACCTTTCAGATGTCAAGGGATTCAAAGATTTCTATAAAGATGCTCAGACAAAGACTGATCATGTGCAGCAGTTTCAGAGGCAAACCCTGAGATAACCAGCATGGCTGTGGCTTGGTGGACCAGTCTTTAGCTTGGCCATATAACTGGGTACTTAAACGGGTCTGGGAGATGTATCTGGGCAGAACAGATCTGATCAGAAGGATTTCAACACATATTTTAAAATTTTTTTAACCATCACAATCCTATTTGACAGTTGGCCCCTGGTTGCCCTGAATAGACCATATATCAGTGTTTCCCCCTCTTCTTGCTGCAGGGAAAAATGTGCAATTGAACAAAGGGGGGAGCAGCTGGGATGCTGTTCTCTTCCTGGGTGCAATTTTAATCCACAATTCCCAGAGACTGCGTCAGTCTCAGATTTATCCCAGCACTCAGTCACGCATCTGTACCACATCACATCTTATCACTACACACATCTTCAGGCTCAGACCTGTTCTCTTTCTCCTTCACTTCCTTCTCCAGCATTCAAAATCTTGTATAAGAAGCACCTGAACTCTGCTTTGTGTCTCCAGGAGAGCTTTAAAAGCAGAGGGGTGTGGGAGGACTGGAGAGACATGGACTGTGTTACACCCACCTGTGCAGAGCCCCCCATGTACAGGTCAAGCAGCCTTTCTAGATCTGATTTCTACCTCAACACCAGCAGAGGACTGAGTCCTTTGCCAAACTGGCTTTCTCTCCTCTCTTCATTTTTTTTTAAACCTAATGTCCTAGTTACAATGTAAAGATGTGCCCAAAAGTGTGTATTATATCACCATCTGTAAAAACCAGGTTGGGCAGTGTTCTTTATCTTTTCCATGACCCCTCCTTCCTCTGGAAAGATCTCTTCTGTTAATGGGCCATTGAGTCCCACAGCATGACTGATAAAATTACATCATCCCATAGTGCGATGCTCCACCCAGGGGGAGGAGCCAAACATTTCCTACCTAGATAAAAACTGACATTTGGAGCACAAAAACAGCCTTTTCCCACTAGTTTCCAGAGGACAAGAGCTACCAGACCTTTCTACAGGACCACTACTTCCCCAAGACCACTTCACCTGGACTGCTACCATTCTAACTAGCGGGCTGTCATGTTGTATTCCGACTCTGCCAGTGGGTTTCCTTTGGTACTATTGCACGCATTTTACTTTTTCTCTTTTTTTCCTATTAGATTAAATTCCTAACTTGAATCCTGTCACTGGTTTTGCAAGCACAGCCGCAGGAGCAGGCAGCGGGGCGGCGTGCGGGCAGGGGCTGCTCACCGCTGTAGCAGATGGCGTCGTAGCGCGAGTCGGGGTGCGGGTATCCCGTCTGGTTGGGGTGCAGGTACACCGTCCTCACGCCCACCAGGTTGCCCCCGCAGTTGGGCCGTGCCCTGGAGATGGGGTAGCGCACGCTGCGGTCGCCCAGCCAGCCGGCGCTGCACACGTCCATGCCGTCCTTCCAGGCCAGGTACAGCTCTCCCGTGGTGGCCAGGCGCGCCCCCAGACTGCGGCACTTGTCCAGAGCTTCTTGGAACGTGAACTTCTCCGGGGCCGTGGCGTAGAAGACTTTGCCTGCAATCACACCATCCATTAGCACAGGAATTACCTCTGGCCATTACAGAATCTTGAAGGATTTTTCCAGTCTAGCTTTCTCAGGCTCAGCTAGGGTTTTTCCCAAGCTAGAGACCTTTCTCTACTGTAAACATAAGAGAAAGAATTATAACAAAAGATAAACACCTGCTGGATCTGTGAGAAAGCCTGGGACAAGAGGTGTCTCCTTCTCTAACCAATGAACTGTCTGTATTTTGTTTTTCACGAACTGTCTTATTTAAAGCAATGCCTTTCTTCAATAAATTGCTCTCTCTTTCTTGCTTTCCCTTGCTACAAGCAAGAGGGAGTCATGTTACTGTGTCTTTTTGCCGCTCTGTAACCCCTTATACAGTAACGATCACCTGTAGATTTTAACCCCAATTCCCTTTCTGTCTCCTCCCCACTCCTAAGAGTTTGGATGAGATGAAGACTCCTGTGTATTAGAGCTGAAATGCAAGCCCATGTAGCTGACTTCGTAAAGACCAGAAGAAAGTGAGTCTTACAGACCAAATGCAAATTTGAACAAAACACACAACACAAGCTGGATCCACAGGGCAAGGGGGAAATGAAGGACAATTGCAGTTTTGTTGTGCTGAATATTTCAAAGGATCCCTGTCATAAGCATGAATGATTGACACATCTGAATGTCACACACTCAAATGGCTGACCAGGCAGGATGGCGTGGACTCTGGTGGAGGTTAGACGGACTCCACCCTCTGTACTGCATTAGTCATTTGACATTAAAATTGTCCAAGGTCTAATAAAAAGACTGTAGACAACATCTGGCCAGGATATGTGCTTTTCCAGCTTTAACCTGTCTTTCCTCTCTTTGCTGCTGTCCAGTCTAGGCATGATCAGAGCTTTGTCTGCTTCAGTGTCCAGTAATGATAAAAGCCCCAAATCACCTTGCATTTGCTCTGCATAGCAGTAAACATCATAGGTTTCATCTGGCTCACGGACACCGTAGGTCCTCACTCCTGGAAATTCATCCTTGTCGCCATAGCAGCGCTCCCGGGGCCAGTGGATGGGGTACCTGAGGGAGAGAGTGTGGAAAAGGAGTGAGGGGCAGGGTGCTGGCAGCCACAGAAGGCTGGGAGGGAGCTGCAGAGCACTGCCCACTGTGGTGATTTATGGCTCTACCCAGGTTATGGGGAAGGGAAAGGATGATCTGCTGCCCTGCCCTCACTCTGATGATCCTTGGAACACTGACCAAAGACATCAGCACAAGGTGCCTCCCCAGCGAGGGATGCACAGCTCAGTCTGGCTGAGCCAAATTCGTGCATCTTGGCACAGCACTGCTTTTGTTCAGGGAAGAAGGAGGATCAGGATAAAGCCATTGTTGACTCAGTTGTCACCAGCTGAGGAGGACAGTGGTCACTCTGCTTTCCTACTAGAGATTCCCCTCCAGCAGAGAATGACTTACAATCCACCACCCCTCCTCTGCACACCAGCAGTTACAACAGTTGCAGTTTAGCAAACCTTTTCAGTTGGTGCCTTCATTACAGGAGTCCTTCCCTGACAAAGCTGCTGTGGCTTTCCCTTCCCCTGCGTGGCTTCTCACCTGACAGTCTGATCAGCCAGCCAGCCAGCGTCACACTGCTCGTACCCATCCTCGTAGGCAGCCTGCAGCTGCTCGGGGGTAGCAATGACAGCACTGTTCTGGATGCAGGCCTGCTTTGCCTTCTCAAAGTTCAGGGTGTACCTTGTGGAGATTGCTCTGTAGTGGAACACGATGCCTGGAAAAGACAAGGGACATCACTCACAATCACCAGCCCCTTACCTTCCAGAGAAGGCACAAGAAAAAGGCAAAATTAAACCTCGTCCTGTACAGTCCTGCAGTGGAAGCTGTCTCCCTGTCATACAGAAAGCAAAAACCACAAAAAGAGAAGGATTGTACAAAACTTTCATTATTTTATCCACCTATTACTAAGACAAGCTTTGCAAGACAGCAATGGAAGTTTTTCCAGAACAGCCCAGTTCTCCAGATGAGGGCATCCCATCTCCTAAAATGTTTGGAAAAAATTAAAAGTCTCATAAGGGCCCTGTTCCAGCTTTACCCACCTGAGTAATAGCCCAGTGTGTCCAGTACCACCTCCTGCCAAGGATGTTGTATTGCTGTCTCTATAACTCACCTTCTGCCAGAAGAGCCATTTTCTTGCCATATTCTGCCATGAGTCATTTTACTGGTTTGTTTAGTCTGCTCCTAGCCTGCTAAAATAAATGCTTGGCTCATGGCTTCTCCACCCATCACCTTATCTGTGACCTGAGAGAAAGGGCTTATCCCTGTGAGGAGAGCACTGCATCCCCTGCCTGCGTGCCTCTTCCTCCCTTCTGCCCAGGCCAAGCAGCAGGACCTGAGAGCCAGGAGCGAGGGCAGGAGCCCACCTTTCACGAGGACCTCGATTGTGTCCTGCCTGTCCTCGATGCCGTACATCACTTCGCAGCGGTAAATGCCGGTGTGGTTGGATCTCAGCGCCCTGATCTCCAGCGTGGCGTCCGTGGGGATGGCGGGGTAGTTGGGCAGGGAGATCACCTCCCTGTACTGGCTGTTGAGCCGGATCTTGCCACCCGTGGCCACCAGCAGGACGACCTCGGTGCCGTTGGAGAGCTTGCTCCATTTGATCCGTGGGGTCAGCACGACGCTGCTGTCCTGCTCCTCTGGGATGTTGAAGTAGCACGGGATGTTCAGGGAGCTTCCCAGGATAACACGCAGGGGAGACTGCTCAGGTATCTTGACCTCCAGGCCATCACTGCTGTCTGCCAGTTCCCAAACAGAGCAATGGTTACATCAATCACACATCTAGTGCAAAATATTCCGTGTTTCCATGTGATCCAGTGCCTATATCTGCTGTGCAGATCTGTGCCCGCAGATTCAGACATGACCCCTTTGGTCTAGTCTAGAGAGGGAAGTTATGGCAATGACCACTGCACCATGGCTGCTTTTGGGATTTGGACCAGTGCTGGATGTGGGAATGAAGGGAACAAAGGGCTCTGCTGCAGCCTAGCTGCTGCCCACACTAGGAGATCACACCTGATAACGTTTCAAATGGGAAATGCTGGAATTCTCTTAGCTTCTCCCTGGCTTCCCAAGCACCAGAGCAGTGAGAGGCTGTGAGAGCAGCCATCCAAACAGAGGAGCCTTGTGCGTGCACAGCACAGACCATGGGCTGTGCATCATCTATTTCTAGGGGCTGCCTGTCCTTGGGGGTGGGAGCAGAGGGCAGCACACGGCTCAGTCCTGCCTTGCCATGCCCTGGACACGTACCTGAGAGCTCCACAGAGTCGGCTGCCGTGATGACTTGCAAACACACAAACACTAATAGTAAAGTGGTCATAATTTACCTGCAAGAAACAACACAGGGAGAAAGGATTTGTGTATATTCACAGGGATGTGGATGATGCTGAAGAGCAGAGCAATGTTTTCAGCTGCCCCTAAAGCCTTCTACACTCCTCATACCAGCAGGGAAAACCTGTCCTTGGGGAAGGATTCTCCCTCAAAGTGCTGCTTGCTTCGGGAAATCAGTCCACGAGACAAATAAAGGAGATGCTCTGCTATGTACAACAGTCTGAAGTGTTATTATACATCACTTAATGTATTGCTTTCCCACTCTCTCTTGTGATTCAGTCTTACCTATGGAGCAGAAGTACAATTTTACAACAGGTCTCCACACTTTACATTTACATTTACTTTACTTTTGCACAAGAGAGACCATCACATCCACCAAGCCTTTGTCTCAGAGCAGGAGCTGTCCCTCAATGGGCATCCCAAATCCAGCCAACATTGACTTTCAGGACAGAGGGTTGGAAGAATTTTATATTCCTTAAAATGCTCTGATGGGAAATTTGCCCTCTGCACAGTGGAAAAGTCAAATGCTACAACTCTTTTTTCCAACACTCCTGCACTGAGAGCTAGCATATCCTCAAGAGCAAATTGATCCAGAACTAATACAAGAAATGCACAGGATACAGTTCTGGACATCTTAAATCCACTCTAAAAATATCTTCTTGGGATCCCTCAATCAGTCAGAGCAACCTGCTTCTTCTGAAGGCCTCAGGAAAAGAAAGGATCATGCTGCTGACATTGAGTGACAGAAGCAATATAGAGAGGCCAGCTAATTCAATCCTAACTGGATTACCATCCAGTATAATATCATACCAATTTAAATCACCACAAAGACTCAAGTTGGTTTCAATATTTCAAATAAAAACCTGGTTCTCTGGAAACTCAGCACACTTTGGCATCACTTTTCAGCCCTGACTCAGAAGGAAGGACCACACCTACTGAATCACTGGTGTTTCCTTTGAGGAAATTGAATATTGGCTGTTTCATTCCTATGATCTAGAAAGATTCCAGATGACTTCAGCTGACAGGTAACATTCCAGGTATATGCCTACTGGACTTGTAGAAAACTCCATTACATATCCTCACTGGCACAAGAAAAGGTCAAAAATAAACCCCATCCTGTACAGTTCAGCATTAACCTTTCACTTATGAAAAAACTGCACTCATTCATTTGAATCTGACACCCCACAAAACCTTATCTTTAGTGAACAGAGACAGCTCTACTGGCAGAAAAAAGGAGAGAACAGGGATGGAACATATCGGCAAAGTGGAGGCTTCAGTTTGCAGCTGTGGGGCTGAACAAGATCAAATGGAGATACCCCATTTTCTGCTGTGCATGGGAATAAAATTTCAGATAAGTGCTAACCTCAGGGAGAGCTCTGGGAGTTTACCTGTGTTTGGGTGTGTCTCTGGTGAGGGGTGATGTCTGCACAAACAATTACAAATCTCCTGCAGATGACTGCCCTGCTGCAGAGGAGGTCAGAGTCTGGCAGCCAGCGCTGGGTCAGTGGGAGGGGGCTGTGCCCACAGGATGGGCTGTGAGGGGCAGTGAAGTGCCTTCTGCTCCTCAGTAAAGCAGGGAGAGCTGGAAACACCGTGAGTTACTGACAAACAGCCTGAAATCAGCCTGGCCAAGCAGCTGTGCCAGGGAGTCCTTGAAGAGCTGGCTCAGTGAGCTGCTGGCCCAGTGAAGCTCGTTCATAATCTCTGCTGGAGCGCTGGGGCAGGGCCCAAGGACTGGAGCACTGAGTGCACAGTCAGCCAAGATACACAGTGATGAGCCTCATAAGTACATGCTTGATTGACATAAAATCCAGGCAAAATAATGGAAAATCTGATACAGTGTTCAGTTCATTAAGCACTGAAGAATAGATGTAATACTAATCTTAGTTAAGGCACTTGTGTATAAAACAGGTGCTTCCAACCTTGTATTATTTGGCATGATACTAAGCTTGTTTGATAAAGCTGCCTGCATGGCTGCAACACAATGTAATTAGATTTTGATAAGGTTTGAATTTTTCAGGGTTCTATGATATGAAGATGTGTAATGTCAGTAGTACATCCATTAAAAAGGCTTAGCAGAAGCCAGGCTGGTGGGTCCCTAGTGGGATCCATCTGAGGGGCCTTGAGGGAAATATTTCTAATGGGCATCTACTGGGGTTGGTATTAGATCCAATGGGTTTCCATATAGACTGTATTTTAATAGAATCAAATATAAAATTGTACAAGAGATCCATGCCTGACAGTGGGATGTTGAGTCCTAGAAAGAAGTCACTCAGGAGAGCTACTGCTATTATCCAGCAGTAAATCAAACAGAATTCCTCTCTGTGCATTAGAGGTGAACAATAGGAATACTTTGCACACCTCTGGGCTGTCATGAAGATACCAGAAAAAGAAATATCCCCTAGCAAGGATCTGAGGGCTGGACAGAATGCTGTATGGGAGAAGACTAGAAAGTGGGGAATTTGAACCTAATTATTGTAACAAATAAAAAAAGAAAAACTGAGAAGTTGACAATCGTGCACAAATGCTGTTTAAAGCAGTGCTAAAGGGCTCTTTAATCTAGCAAAACTTCATGACCAGAACTAATATCTGGGAGACATATGCTGAGTAAATTCAAGTGGGAAACAAAGGCCACATTCTGCACAGTGGGTGATGGATCACTGAAACTGGCACCAAAGGAAGTGATGGAGTTTCTGTCAGGATGGATCCTGCAGGGCAGATGGGTTTTGGGTAGAGGATGCTCCTAATCACTAGTTAAATACCTGTTTGAGTATTAAATAAAAACTCTTCCTTCTCCAGACTGCTCAGATGAGGTGCCTTTCACTGACTTGCATTTGGCAGAATCCATGTAAGCTGAATATCCCTGAGTATCATGAGATAAACTCAGACAAGAGGAGCAGGCAGCTTTAGACCTGGGTTACCTACTAAAGAACAGAAACATCCTAGAGCAAGGAGTCAGAGGGGTTTAAATACAACAGCAGTTGGCATAGGGTCTGTGGCTACAGCAAACTGGTATTGTACATTGACAGTGGATAGGAGGAGAGCAGGTTCATCTGCTCATCAGGTAGACACCACAGAACAGAATGCCCTAAACAGAAGAAATTTTCTTTGTCCCAAAAGCTAAGATAAGCTCATGTACTCTTAGTCTTATTCAATGTTTACGCTGATCAGGGAAAAACAGCCTCATCTGACAACAGCTGGGACCAGTGGTATCTTTGCAGTTTGGTTTAGCTATGGAGGAAAAAACCAACCTCCTCCTGTCCCACAGAATCCCAGAGGAAATGGGTTTTCCTTGTAAGCAGTGGTTAACAAATCAGAACAACAATGTTTGGGTGTATTCCACGAAAGCGTTGAGTCCCTGCCAGTGAGAGACCCAGCCTACTCCTCAGGGTGCTGTTTGCAATGTTGATCTTCATTTTTCATTCCCCTGAAGCATGCCAAGGAGATCCAACCCCGAGTCTGCACTGCTCTGGTTGGGATTCACAGTGCTGGGAATGCCTTTGATTAATGTCCCCTTGTCACACAGTGGCTCCATGCTGCAGCACTTCCACTCTGTGCTGTCTCCAGTGGGATGCCCAGGCCCATGCTGAGGAGCAAACAGCTGCCTGAAGGAGCAGTTCTGGAAGCAGGTGAGTAAATTTAGAGGGAGGTCTGTGGGCAGATGTGGATAGCATGGATAATGGAGACCTGCTCTGCCTTGAGAAGGGAGCTGGGGAGGTTGTTCCTGTCATTCTAAAGCAAAAAACACACTGACAGTGGGGGCAGAGCAGGGTGACCAGCTCAGGTGTGGATACTGTCTCTTGCAGTGGGCTGCAGGTGCAGTTCAGTGTGTGGGAGTATCAGTGTGTACTCACTGAGGTGGGATCTGGCACAGAGGAAAAATCCACAAGGATAAGTGGCTGAGCTGCCAGACTGAGTGAAGGCAAGGTACAGTCTGGAGCAGGCTGAGCAGTGGCAGGAACATCCCCTGCTCAGAATCTTACTGGTTGGCCCCCAGCTGAATGGCTAAGGAGAGAAGTGGACCTTGGAGACACTCTGGGAATGCAGTCAATGCCCCTACCATAAGTGTCATAAATAACACAGGCCTCTGGACATAACCTCCTCTGATTACTTCTTTGGAAATCATTGAATATTCTGGCTACTAGAAAAGGTGAGCTCCTACACCCACAGGAACAACCAGATGACTGCTGGCAAACTCCAGTTCAGTTCCAGGTCCTTCTCTTCTGGCAGAAGTCACCCTGAAGAGAAGTTGTTCTGCACACACTTTGGTGGAGCTGAAAAGAGCAGTTTGTCTAGGCTGTAGTGGGGAGCACTGTGAGGGGTAATTCCTGCAGCACAGAGCCTTGCAGACAGACAGCAATGATCACACTATGCTTTCTGCCAGCTCCATGCTACAAAAACACCTCCCATGCCTGCAGATTGCTCTCCTGCAAAACTCCATTTGCACTTTCTGAGAGAGCAGCTGGAGCAGGCAGATTCTGTGGTGAGAAGAGAGGAGGAGGCAGGATGAGTTACACAAGGTCAGGGCTGTGCCCTGCACAGGATGACTGTCCCTGTGTGGGGTACCCAGCAGTCTGGAGCAGCAAGAATCCAACCAGACTGCCACAAAAATCCTGGCCATCCTACCATCTCCAACCAGTGCCCAAGGCAGAAACAAGGCCCTCTCCAATTCAGCCTGGGCCAGGAAGAATTCAGGAAAAAAACTCTGAAAAAGACAGGTTGGGAATTGCTGGTATGCTCAGGAGCTCCCCACCCCAGAGAACAACTGTCCCTTTCACTGAAGTTTACTGCCACTCTATTTTACTCCTAAGACTGTGCTTCTGTATCAGGCTGTGTGCAGTGTCCTAAACTGGCTGCATATAAATGTGTTTATTTGTGTGGAGGGAAGTGTGCACCTATGTGCAGACAGGTTTAATCCCTTACTCTTCCAACCACATCCCCAGCTTTTCACAGTGCTGAAGACTGTAGAGGGAGTAAGAAAATGAAAAGTCACTACAGTGAAAGTTCAACAAAGTACCTACACAGTCATTCTGTAGAATGGAAAACAGCCAGATGGCCTGTTTGCAGCACAGCCAAAGATGTTTGCTTGACAGAAAGTATTTTCTGTCCTTGTCTATTTTAAATGAGTCCCATCTGCAGTTTTTCCTGTGGCCTTTGCTTGCTCCAGACCATGCTAACCACCCTTGTTGCAACTGTCTTTTTAAAATTTTATTTTATTTTATTTTATTTTATTTTATTTTATTTTATTTTATTTTATTTTATTTTATTTTATTTTATTTTATTTTA
The DNA here is from genome assembly GCF_029582105.1 of Oenanthe melanoleuca. Taxonomy (NCBI): domain Eukaryota; kingdom Metazoa; phylum Chordata; class Aves; order Passeriformes; family Muscicapidae; genus Oenanthe; species Oenanthe melanoleuca. The sequence continues at coordinate 10,283,426 of NC_079344.1, forward strand.
TTTTATTTTATTTTATTTTATTTTATTTTATTTTATTTTTATAAGTAAGGGCTTATTAAGCATTTTAAGCTTCCTTATTTCTCAGTTTTGGAAAGCCTTTAGTACACTTACATTTTGCTTCTGGCAGCTAATAAAATGTCACTCATTACCTAGAAGATATGCCTGGACGTAAGGGAATGTCCAAAGACAATATTTCCTCTAAAATTATGGATATGAAGAGGCTCCTGAGCAAGAGACAAGTTCAGCTTTGTTTCTTTAGCCTTGGATCCTCTTTTCTGGTTTTCCACCCCCAGTTTATTCCCCATCAGGGAATGGACCTCAGTTTCTCTAGGACATGTGGTCACCTCCATCCAGCCTTATCTCAGCATTATTATTTTCAGGCACCAGCACTTGAGACCAGGGGTTTGATGAGGTCTGAGGAGCCTCCATCACCCATCAGGGACATCAGGAGAGCACATCCTCTGCCCTTTGGAATCAAACAGTGGCTTCTCCTCTCCTCTGCAAACCTACAGACTGTTCCTCTGTGATCTCTACAAAGAAACACTTTATTGTCCCTCTGTGTGTTCTCAGCCTCTGTGCTGGACTCAGGGTTTTTCACTTAAAAACCTCAGCCAGGTCCAGGAAATGGGAGGGAAGGAAGGGGGGAGTGGGTGAAGTAAATGAGGTGGGCAAAACCCGTTTTATTTCTTCTTCTTCTTCTCTTTTTAAATAAGGCAAAGCTTTGGAACAGAAATACGGCAATAAATGCACTCCTGTGATTTTTCATGTTTTTTCAGCTGTAAAGAAAATAGGAGAAATATTCCATTCTGTCTGGCTTCCTAACCATTCTGTAAGTTCTTTATGTGCAGAGTAGCTTGGATGCTGCTCCTGCCTGCTCAGTTTCTGAAACCATCCCTGCAAAAATAAAGTATTTTTTTTCCCCAGTCAGAAAGACACATGGCAGCAACTGCTCAGAAGTTTTGTCACTGAGGGATGTGGTCCTGACAGCCCTGCAGCACTGGCTGCCTGGATTGCTCCAGGGGCATGAGCTCCTCTCTGCCCTCTGACACAGACACCCAAAGCTGGTGCTATGCTCTGTGCCCTTTTCAGTGTCTTTATGACTTCTCTTCCAATAAAACAGCTGCAGTCTGTTATAGTTTGACTGTTTATCTGATTGTGGTGCTCACACACTACAGGGAAAGCCAAAATGCTCAAAGCTGTAGGCTCATGCTTTCAATGAGCAAGGTGCCAGAAGAAATCTTAACAAAACCTAAATAGTCCTGTGCTAGGCTCAGCTAATAATCCAAGCTCAGACAGATGGGCTGGAACAAACTCTTACTGAACACAAAAATTTTCCCAAGCATTAATCTCTTTTCTGATATCTGCCACAGAACAGCTCTCATCTTCCCCTGATTTACACTGGTTTTACATAATATCTCCATTGATTTCAGCGACAAGTTAAACACCAGGACAGCAGAAGCCCATACCACCAGCCATTCCCAAACTATCCCTCTTGCAGGAAAACCAGAACTGTCTGCCACCAGCAACACCCACCACAGTCATTCTTCTATCCTTCAAGGACAGAGAAGTTGCAAAACACCCACTATGGCAAGCAGATGACAGCTGGAGCCTTTCAGGCAAGGTGTGGGATCAGCACCAAGCCCTAGGCTGCCACGGCTCCAAGTGTCTGCTTGATATGGAAAGCCAGAGCTACACTCCAACAGGCCCTGGAGCCTCTGAATTCAAGGGAACAATGAGCCTTTGAGACTGGTTGAAGCTCACACTCAAAATCCTCTCTCGTCCAAGAGGAGGAACTGAAACTTCTGAAGAGCAGTTAATCTCCTTATAAAATAGGTGTCTCAGCTGAGAACCTTTAAAGAGGGGTTCAGACTTTTCTGTCAGCTAGCAAGGGAGCCTGAAGCACTGCTAGACATCTAATTTTTAGAAATTGGTGGGTGATTATGCACTTCATAAAGTCTCCTTATATTCTATACACTTTTTTCTGGAGCTGCTGTCAGCCTTAAGTGAAACTCCCCCAGATATGGGAAGCAAAACCAGCAAAACACAAAAGAAGAGAAACCAGATCCTCCCCAGATGTGAGCTGTGAAGATGGCAGCTTGGGCCATTATCCAAGGAAGTCAATAGCAAGTCCTTCAACTGACAACTTTTTCCATCCAAATGCACTGGCTCACTGTAAATCCCATGAAAACCACAAAAGAAAAGATTGAGGGACCTGGAAAATCCTCTGAGTAGGAGGACAGATAAAGCTCATTTGAGTGGCAGCATCCACTTGCCCCCACCACAGGATATCCTGTTGCTCTGCTGGAGCATGTGGATGATGCACAGGTTGCACTGGAGATTTTACCTCGTGCAGAACTTGACTTCTTTTGTTTCAGGAGGAGGCTGAAACCTCATTTGTGCAAAGATGTAGCTCTAATAATGAGAAATCATCCTTCTCTAGCTGCAGAACAAGATGTGAATATGACTGCAGAACAGCAGATTTCTTCAGTGCTTCTAGCTGGCAGAAGATTCCAAAGAACCATGGAATAGTTTGGGTTGGAACAGACCTTAGAGAGTTCATGGACAACCCTTCTGCTCTGACCCAGCTCAGCCCTTCAGAAGGATGGCTTTCCAGAAAGTAATAAAGTGTTTGCAACCCTGTTTTATTAGAGCATCTGTAGGCATGGAGACCTGAATCTCCACAGACTCTGCTTGTTACTGCCCAGATCTGGTAGCTGTGAATACTCTGCTACCCAAAATCACCTTGAATGCTCCTAACCAGTACCATGTGGAAATTCACCTAACAGGGCACTGGGTGGCACTGGAAGAGACCAGCAAAGCTGGTTCCTGCCAACTTCACAATGATTATTCCAGGTAGACAGAAAACATCACGCTAGCTTGGAATAACAAAAATCTCAGGATATAACAGGATATAACAAAAATCTCACTCAAGGTGAGAGCCACAGGAGCATGAGTGTGGCTTGAGGTGTCTCTCTACACACTGGGTCACACTAATGACATGTTGTGACATGGCCCCGTTGCATTAATGTCCCTTCATGGGAATGGGCACCTCTCACAAGATACAAAACTGCAGCAGCCTCTTGCTAAGGACACTTTCTGCTGATGTGCTACACACATCAGACTCCACCATGATCTTTGGTTGTTGCATTTGAGCTGTAGGAGAGCGGTGAAAAGGATAATGCAACATAGTTCTTCATGTAATGGAGAAGTAAAAGAGAGCTTTATTTAAAGAAACACTACACTTATATATAGGGTAGTTCGTGCAATAGAGAATAGAAAAAGCTCATTGGTCCAAGAAGGCAACACCTCTTTGAAAACCTGCTTTATGAAAACATCACGTCTCTCACATCTCCAGCAGGTGTTTAATCATTGCTATAATTTCTTGTCCTCAAGCAGCCTGAGAAAAACCAAGGCTTCAGGGCTGCTTTTTCCCTGGCTCCCAGCAGTATCCAAAGACATTTGGTGAGGCTGTCCATGCTGGGAATACACACAGCTGGTGATATTAAACCTCCTCCTAGTGTCACATCTTGGACACAAGAGATGGGTGAGCAATCATATCCTATCTGGGCCTTTTCTTACTGAGTACAGCATGCTGCTGCTGCCTAACAGCAGTAAAAGCAACCTTTCATCCAGCTTGGAGGAAGAGCTTCCAGCTTCATCACAGTCTCAGTATCTGCCTCTTTTTGCTCCCCATTTTCTCTTTCCAAAGTTGGCACCTGAAAGTTTTCTCTGCATTAATTCCAGACATTGTGTAAACACTGTGCTTAGATTTACTTAAATGAGGCTGTTTCAGCCCCAGTTTTCCTCCCAAGTAGATTTCCTGCCGCATAAATTCAAGACATGAACAGTTTAGTTTTGCTAGGAAGGTGGAATCTCAAATTGATCCTCCCTTTGGGATGACCTGGAAGACAAAAGGGCAAATGGCATGGGAGAGAGCCTGGGGTTTTCTGGTTACTGGCTGAAAGAGGGGAGCCATCCTGCCAGGAGCTGCTCAGGATGTAGTGCCAGTGCTCCAACAGACTGTTACTATTTGCCATAAATAATCTGCAACTTTTGAAATCTGACAATTTCTTGGCATATTTTTTTTTCCTTCATAACTCCAAAAGATGGAGAACATTGTTTTCTTACTGAGCAGATCACTGGCATTTTCATTAGAGAAGCAAGGGATGACTGCTTTCTCCTGTATCCAGAGCCTCAAAGTATTTGTGACTCCTTAGAAAGGCACATTCATATCAAATGTTCAAACAAACTCTTTGTGCAAGGCAAGAAGAGGAATTCTAGGAGCAAAAGAGCTTTTCCTTCAGCCTCTACTCACTGGGACTTCAAATAATTTCTCTGGCAGCAATGTGAACCCCCAACCACAATGCAAGTGTGAGCTTTGCTACTGCTGCTGAAGGATCTCACACACTGGTGTCAAAAGAAGAATTTCCCAGAGCATTGGGGTGGGTTTTCACCAAAGTGGTCTGGGAGTGATATGATCACCCTCAGTTCTGAAGGTACTGGGCTCACTTTGCCTTCCAGCTTATGGAGAGGGCACACAGTATAAAGAGACCACAAGCTTCACATTCAGACTATAAATGAGGGTTTTGCTGCCTTGGCTGTGTTGAACAAGACTCTCCTACTTCTCCATTTCCTCTGCCAGCAAACCTCTGACAACTAAATTGAGCACAAAACAGCCATGCCAGCTTGTATTTCTCTAGGAGGTTGAATGGTACAGGAAGGATTAAGGAAGAGAAGTAGCTTTTCACTCCCATCTCTGGTTCTAGGAAAACTTAATCAATGGCTGGGCACTGCACCCCCTGAAACTGCCTCATGCATGACAGCAGGAGAATGGTTCACTGTCTCCTCTCATTTCCTCCTTGACCAGCTCTCCCAGACCACTTTGTCCCCCTCTTGACAGCTTTAGCAGTGGTGAAGGGTTTTGTGGAGCGTGGACAAAGCGCTGCCGCTTGGTCCTGTCCAGGGATGGAGCCAAGCAGCCCCTGGGTGCTGAGCAGGGGCAGTGCCTGGGGCTGTGTCTGGCTGTACAAACCAGGGGCTTTCCTCTGAGTGTGTGGATGGCTCAAGGCCCTGTTGAAATCTCACCAGATAATCTCTTCTTTCATGTTTTCCCTTTATATTCATCCCCAGTCACTCCCCCAGCCATTGCCAGCTCATGGTACCTGGTAGTTATAGAATCATAGAATGGTTTGGGTTTGATGGGATGTTAAAGCTCATCCAGTGTTCTGTTGTGGACAGGGACACTTTTCACCAGACCACTTTGTCCAAGGCCCTGCCCACTCTGGCCTTGAACACTTCCAGCAATGGGACATCCACAACTTCTCTGGGCAACCTGTACTGCCATCTCACCACCTTCACAGGAAAGAATTTCTTCTTAATATCTAATCTAAACTGTCCTCTGTCACTTTGAATCCATTCCTCTTTGTTCTGTCACTACATGTTCTTGTCCCAAGTCTCTCTCCAGCTCTTCTGTAGTCCCTTTAGGTACTGGAAGGGGCTCTAAGGTCTGCCTTGAGCCTTCTCTTCTCCAGGCTGAGCAATCCCAGCTCTCCCAGCCAGCCTCTAAAGAAGAAGTGTTCCAAACCACTGAGCATCTTCATAGCATTACATCCCTGTACAGTTCCTTCCTTTTTTTGTGTGCTCAAACTGTTCCTGTACCAGGAGATCGTTCTGGTGTGCAGTGCTCTCTTCACTCTTAACTAAGACACACAGTGTTTAACTTAATTTAACTGGCTCAGCCAGTAAGTTCTCTGTTTAGTTTAGTGCTGCTCCGTTCCTTTTGGGGAACAGAGTGCAGTCAGCTGCTGTCCTGCAGCAGTCATTCCAAGGGGATTTACTGTGCAGGGAACACCGAGGGATGCTCAGCTCTCCGTGCTAGGGGCGCTTCCCTCGGGCACGGACACTCATCCACTGCTCCTATTCACTTGTCAGGTCACTTTGTCCAAACAGTAATTCCTGCCTTTGGTTCAGACTGTCCTTTTCTTCCTGGGAAGAAACCAACAGGGATTCCAGGCAGAAAATAAATCTCTCTCTTGTGTTTTTCCACCGTAGTGATGCTTTAGAACGAAGCCAAATTGTACAGCGGAGAACAAGCCACGACAAGAAAGAAGATAATGACAAAATGATTCACAGCTAAACAAGCTGGTTTTGGGGCTGCCACAGAGAAGGACCATCCATCAGAGACCTCAAAAGCTTTAAGTCCTATTTTATGAGGCTAGCAAGGGAGCTAGAAAGAAAGGAGCAAGGAAAAAGATGCCTAAGAAATTGTCCTTTCTCAGCCTCTGACCCCTCCCTGCAGTGGATGCTGTTCTCTGGGTGATGCATTCACCCACCCAAGAGGAAAGGTAATGGGACTCCTCATCATAAGAGAGAGAATAAGTGGCAGAAGAGTTTTAGTTCCTTGTCTTGAGATTCCCATCTTGAAATTTCCCTCAGACCAAAGCTTCACCAAGAAAACCCTTCAAACAAACACTTCCTGAAAAAAGCAACAAAGATAAAAGGATAAAAATTTAAGGACCCATTGCTCAGTCCAAAACTCAATCACAGTCTTTTCCCTTTTTTTCCAAAGGAGATCTTTATGTCTTGAAACTCTGCCCACACTGAAAAGTCTGTTCCTTTCAAACACATGGTAAAACTACCCTAAAGAACAGAGACACTGCACTGGAAATACAGCCAAACTCTGTGACCTGAATGAATATTTTGTATGTAGTGATCCTTTAATCTTATAAATCTTAAAAATGGGTTTAGGTATGGTATAACTTAGGAGAAAACTGTGTGGATGTGACATTGAAAGAGAGAGCATGAGGAAGACAATTACCCTCTCCAAAATGGGTTTCAGTCTAGGGTCAGTGAATGAACAGCAATAATCTTTTCATTATAGCTCACATCTCTGGGCTCCACTGAATAACCCCAGCACAGACAGATGACAATGTCTGCCTTAGAGATCTTGGAATCTAGAAAGGAGCTGCTGGCCAAGCCTAGAGAGCCCAAATGTGAATTTGGGGAGACCACGGGAATCCTGAATCAAAGCAAGGCTCTTACATGAAATATAAAATTATTCTGTAAGGTGTAGACTGTGAAGGGAAAGAAATGTAACCTTAACACAAGCCACAGACATTTGGAGAGCTGCTGCTGCTAAGCCCAAATTTGCAGTTTGCTAAGCAAAGTCCATGTGTCATACCTTCAAAAAGAGAAAGTGAGGTATGGAGGAAACCCAAACAGCAATTAGATGGGGAAAACAAGTTTTCTGAGAGGTAAATAAATTTCTATGTACAAGATGTGGCTGAGGGAGAGCTCCAAAATGTTGTCCAGTGTTTGGTGAGTGTTCTGTAAGGGCAGCAGAAAATGTTGTTTTTACAGAGATATGTGAAACACCTTAAAACCAACAATGCCCACATTTTGAGGAACAGAAAGGCACCAACACAGATCCCCTTGTAGGCAGAATAACTGACTAGCAAAGTGTTTAAAATCTGCAAATATGGTCCAGCATTGATGGAGAAGATGTGGGTTTTAAAATGGACCCAGCAGCATGTTATGCTGGTATTTTAACTCAAATATGCATGATACTAAGGGAAACTGCATAAAAGTAAATTTGTTTTGTACTTTTGGCATAAAAGACCAATTCAAAGGCAAGTAATAATTATGATTTATTTTAACCTATCTTGTCATTCTTCCAATAAGATGGGCAGGTAAATTCTCTGGTGGCCAGATCCAGTTACCACTGGAATCACTGGTAAAGATGCCATTTACCTCTGAGGCTGGGAACATTAATCCCAAATTTTTCTATTAAAACCTAGTCTAGACAGGTAACTGCTTGCAAGTCTTGAAAAGACAGCAGGGAGAGACCTCAAAAAGATGTCTAAATCCCCAGAAGCTGGCCCAGAGAACACTGCTTTCAGACAGAAGAAGAATTGATTCCTTAAGACAATACAGCAAGGAAATTGCTCTATGGCTTTTACACACAGTGTGAGAATTGGATTAAATCATATATAACATTTGGGCACTGTCACACAGCAGCCTGCAGATCATGAGAATTCCACAGCTGCAACTGAAGAGCCATCCCTGCATTAGTGGACACTGATGCACCACTGAAATAACCACACAACAGGAGAGATGTTGAGAAAAACAGCTGATAGCTAAATGTTCAAACCTAAAATATTCTCTAACATTTAGGATGAGCATCTCTGCAAACATGATTGAATGAGTCATGCTTTCAGTTAATGATTTTTAATGAAAACATAACGGGAAGGTGAGGTCCTACAGTGATATTCATTTTGGCCCCTTAAGTTTGGCTCATACACTCCAGCCTTGTCCAGCCAATATTTGGAGTCCTTGAGCCTCCTGTGGGCATTGGGAATGTACAAAATCCATGCTGGACATCCTCTCCCCTCAGGCTGTGAGCCCTGTGCTTGCTCTCTGCACGACTCAGTGAATCTCCCTCCCACCATGAGAGTGTTGCAAAAGAGAATGAAAACTAAGAGCAAGTATTTTTGGAGAGAGCAAGAGACACCAGACCCACTGGCCATTGACAAATTTAACAGATTTCTTCTATATGGTGCTTTCAAGGATCTTGAGTACAAGTTTTGACACTATAGCAAAGGGTTCTCTCTTGTGAGATACCGTGAGATTTCTGGGAATGTCAAAACTGTAGTAAAACTCTGATGGTCTGCCAAGCTGTCCACAGTATTTCAGAGTTTAGAGGTGCAAATGGATGAGCAAGGCACATAATGGAGTTTACAGAACTGCTTCTCTCTCTCTTTGGGTACTCTGCTGTAAAACTGGCTTTGAATCCCTAAAGCAACTTCTGGAAAAAGACTGATTTTATAAGGGGGAAAATCCTATCAGTTATCTGAGCATCTAATGACCCTAATACCCTACCAGCTTAGTATGATTATTGTTTAATTGTACCCAACAGCACAGAAGAAAGAGACATCTCTGATGGGTGAGCTACTGCATGCAGATTTACAGAAAACCAGTCAGCTGCACTTGATGATACAGAACAGAAAGCAATCCAGTTGGAGAACAGAAGAAACTGGAAATGAACTGTGCCAGGGTTGAAGGGAAGGTGCCAACCAATGTATTTATCTTCACTTTGCCAATACACATAATGGAGAAATGAGTAAAGCTTCAGTGTTAATCTGAGACTGCAGTGTGAGAAAGTTTCCATTTCAAGCATAAAAAATGCCAACTTTCTTGTCTTTTCTGCTAGACTGTGATTCTGAAGCTGCTAACACCCTTTCTCCATCAATACCTGAAGAGAGGAGATGCCATGGATATGCAGGAGGAGTGGAGAACCTTGGCATGCAGGAAAGAAAAGGCAGAGCATAACATCCATAAAGTACATGTGTTTACGTCAGTTTAATGTGCTTATCCCAGTAGGATGGCAATTGTATGCAAATGACCAAAACATTTGCAGATATGACGTATCCTGTGTGGATTTAAAAGCTGAAAAAGAGCAGCGTGATATTCAGCAGAGGCCAGCTCACTCAAGAACTTATTTCTCAGGAAGGCTTCATAGCCCACACTGAACTTGATGCCTTATTTCTCAGAGGGGTGATGGTGCCTGGGTAAGATAATTCAGGTGTTTTGCATGTGCCAGTGAGAGTTGGAAGCACAGCATTGAAGGCGAGCTGAAATGAAGATCTTGGTTAACTCCTGAGTTCTTCATGCCTGCAATCCACATTCCTACCTGGATATGGCAAAAGAATGGCCAAAATGGTCCAAAACACATCCATGTGCTGATGGCTACAAAGGAAGGTGTGTGTGCCTATCTCTGTGCTGATAAGTGAATGACTTTGCAGATGAAATAGGAACAGAAGGGCATGCAGGGGTAGGTCTGGAGCATTTCAAAATGCTGGGCAGATTCAGAGCTGGGCAATGAAGACCCTTCTGCTAAACACATCTCAACATTATTGGTGCTGCTGAATCCTTTCATGTCTCCTGCAACAGGCAGGAAGCCACACAACAGAACTAGCAGGGAATCTCTGCTTTAAGTAGCATCAAGGGGTGTTTTCAGGAGGCAAACTGCAGGGAATCTGGAATTATGAAGGCACAAGGATTTTGCCCTGCCTCTGGAAAAGTGGCTCCTGGTCTTGAAGGACATAAGGAAGGGCCACAATCCCATGGACTAGCTGGCTGAGCAGAGGGGTGATCCCTTTTCCTGCTGACACAGTGATGCTTGCAGGGTAGCATTAGCTCTGTGGCCACTGACCACCCTGTTTTTTGAAAGAAGGCCCAAGTATCAGTGGTGGAGGGCTAAGCTGAGAGCCCAGAGTCCCTCTCTGCACAGTGCTGGTGTAGTAGGCAATATCAGCAGAGTAAGAACCCTGCAGCCTGATGGGATCACTTACATATCAATTACTACAAGGCAGCAGGGTATTATTTATACAATAAGTGCTATACAAAACAGCAGAACAATATTTAGAGGGCAAATACTATGGGCAGGAAAGCTACAATTTGTTCTGCAGCAGCAGGATGTTCTGTGCACTCCAAAGTGCCAGGCAGGATGAGGGTGATGCTTTCATGCCAACTACTGGATGAGGACAGGTTATTATTTAAACCCCAGATACTCTTTCCCTATCATTGTATTATTTACTAACCAGATCGAATGCAATAGCAGCAGTGGCAGTAACTGCATGGTATAATTTACAACAGAGGAAAAGACATCATTTGCAGACTGGTTATTACAGAATGGGAGGTGTTTGTGGTGGTAGAGCACTGAAGTATTACTTTGAAGCTGGGCACTTTAGAGGTACAGGGTATTATTTATACACCAAACACCAGAGAAACTATTTTTTGGGGGGGTAAGTAAGAGTGACAGTTAATCATTTATATGAAAGCCATTCTGTAATTTCCAATATGTATCCCACATTATTATTTCAACCTTGAAACTGTGGTATGGATGATGTAATGTTAATTATACTGAGATCTACAGCTGCTCTACCACAGGACTGCTAAGCTGGAATAATCTTCTGTAGTCAGGAGATTTATGCCAGCAAAACTACTGAATCTGCCCTGCCCTGTGCAGAGCCTTTGGTGCCTGGGGATTTCCAGGGGTGTTTATCCCTGACCCTGTGCAGGATCCCAGCAGGAGCCACAGGTTTTGCTGTGGATTACAGGTTATTCAATCACCAGCACAGTGACTGCTCTCTCAGCAGAGGTGCAAATGATGGATGGGAGCTCCAGGTGGAAAGGATCAGCAGCATTTTCATCTGTTTATCAGCTGCTGGCCTTTGCATTTTTTTCCACACACCTTTCTCCTCCAGTCTGTGATCTAATCTCAGGCAGGAGATGTTCCTTAGTTATTTCCTTTTAGTTTCCTCTACAGATTTTTGTGTTTTATCAAATTATTCCTATTAAATCAAATCTGTATATCATACAGCCCATGAAAAATTATTCCTTTTGTCTTTCAGGGGTTGTCTACACTACTAAATAAACAAATAATAAAGTGTCCAAGTCTTCTACCCACTGCTAAGCATGGGCACTGGAGAAGCCAAAGGCACATGGAAATTGCCAGACCAGATGAAACCAATGGTGTAGGCACATGGAAATTGCCAGACCAGATGAAACCAATGGTGTGTGCTCAGACCAGTATCCTGTCTTAGACAAGACCCATATAACCAGCTTCAGAGCAAAGTTCTCATCATGGAAAAATAGGGAGTAAATTGCTGAGGAGGAAGTTTCTTTTTAGCACGAGGCATTTAGTGGTTGCCTTCTGCCTTGAAGCATGAGTATTTACATGCCATATTCTCCCACTAATGTACACTAGGTTTATTTGGCATGGCTTAATAGACAGTTTTACTCCTCTCAGGCCTAACCCGTGAGCCCTACTCTGCCAGAAGAGATTTCCTGTCCTGATCACTTCATCCCCATGACATGAGGTGGTTGCTCTTGCAGATGCTCTTTTGTCACTTGATGTGGTTGTGTTGAAGTGAGTCCCTTTGCTCCAGGACCTGCCCTACCCAGTGCTGGGCACAGAGGAAGGTTCAGCTCCCCACACCAAGGTGTGTCAGCAGGTCCCTGGCTCCCAGGTGGCTCCCTGATAACATGGTGGCAACCAGGATTATCCACATGTTCAAGGGTCCTGTGGTGCCTCACTAATATCACAGCAAGCACTGGGGCCAAGCTGTCCAGACCTGCCTCTCCTGGGACATCCCCTGACCCAAGTTCTTCACAGCAGTCACTGCTCCTTTCCATCATAAGCCCCCAGGCAATCAGGACACAGTTACAGCCTGTCAGGAACTGAGCAGTGAGGTAGAGCTATTAATTCATGAGTTAATTTTGGGCCTTACCCAAAGTTTTCCCTGCTTCAACTGCCCCAAGTGTCCTCTGACTTGCTCCATAAACTGGGTTTTATGGAAAAGCCATGAGTTGCTGTGCCTTGGTTAACATAAAGGGCAACTACAAAGGTGAACACCCAGAGGATTGTGCTTGTCAGAGCTCTTTCATCACCCTACTTTCATGTCTTGCTCCCTTCTCCCAGCTGAACTCTTTCTGTGGCTCTCCTGCCCAGCTCCCAGCACAGCAAGGCTTTCCCCTCAGCCAGCCTCAGGAACCGCCAGAACCATGGAACCCACAGGCAAAGCAGCTTCCAGGCTACTTCCATGCAGAGTGTACAGCAGGAATGGGGTCCTGGTGGCTCCCGGACATGGCTGTGTGACCAACATGTTCCAGTCACAGCATCTCCCCTATCCTTGCTCGGTCACAGCAGCGGTGACCCGGCTCCAGCTCCTCCATCCACGGGCTGGAGCCTTCGGGATCACTCCAGCCCATGGCACAGCAGCCGGGCTCCTAAAGCAGGGGAAGGAAATGGGAGCAGGGCGGTCCATGGGCTGCTCCTTAACACCTCAGGGCATTTCAGCAGCTAAAGCACCTGGAGGGTCTCGGGGTGCCCCAGCAGAACGATTCTGGTATTCCTCATCCTTTCCCTACCCTTCTGCTCTCTGCTCTGTACGGAGCAATCATCGGGGACGGCGAATGTCATGCAAGCGAGACGTGGAAATTTTTCTTAAAAAAGAAAAGTCCAGTGAAAAGCACACAGAGGGAAAAAAAAAAAAAAAAAATCTCGGTGCGAAGCGTCTCAAAAAAGGCTGCGCGGGTAGCGCGACAAAACCCCCTGGCTATTCATGAGGCCAACAAAAAGCTTCTTTAGGTTGATACTGTGAGCCCATTGAGAGGGGAGGGAGGCAGCGCTCACACACCGCCCTTGTGCACACAGCCGAGCCGCAGCCCTGCCCCGCACACACAGCCCGGCTGTTCTGCCCGGCACAAGGAACCTCTCAGCCTTTCAAAGTAAACTCCAAGGTTTCCGTTGCTGCGCTGGGCTCAAGTAATTTTTTTTTTTTTTTAAACATATAACAGCTCCCTCTCTTTGCCGCGCCTCTCTCCAAACAGCCCCGGTGCTCCGGCCGCGGCAGAGCCGTGCGCTGGCTCCCTATGTGGTCCGGAGCGATGAACACGGCTTTTGTTGCTGCTGCTGGGAAGCTGCCTGGGAGCGGCACACACTGCCCGGCTTGTTCCACTCGTGGAGGCTCACAGGGCTCGGGGAGGGGACAGCAGCAGCAGCAGGAGGAGGAGAGCAGCTTGGGTTAGGCTGTCTTGTGGTAGAGCAGCCATCCCACCGCTGGCAAAGGAGAGGGGGAAGCGAGGAGAAGGAGGAGGGTGGCGGTGGAAAAGATGCCTCAGGCAGCTAAGAAAGGTCCCGCTGATTTTCCAAATGGGAGCAGCTGGCCCCGCACCAGCCCACGTTGCCGCCGGGTGTCAGGCAGCATGGGAAAGCACAGAAGGCGCTGGGTCCGTGCAACTTATACTTGTAGAGGATCTGTCCCGGAGAGGGACGAGGAAAGACCAATAATGGAGTGGATCTTGGGGTTCTGGGGTTCCTAATTATTATGTTCATTCCTGGGTGAAACCAGAGCACTGAACAACAATTTTATTTCTTGTACATTCAATCGTTCCTGTCTTTTAAGTGATATTATCCATTTTCTTTTCCTTTAAACCCCTTAATTTTCCTCATTTATTGGAAGTATTTTACAGCAATGAGCTGCTGTTTGCTCTGATGGAATCAAAGTCTGCTGAATTCGTTTAGTGTCTTCTTTTCCTTAGTAAGTTTTCCCCTCCACCTCTTTCACACCCTCAATTTCCTATCCTGTCTGCTCTCTTTGCCCATTCATCCTCCAGGCTTCATGCTGCTGTCAAACCTGGCTACTGCACACAGAGGTGATTATATGAAACATTAAACAGCAGTTCAAGTGGAACAGATGGAGCTTCCCCCCAAAGACTGCTCAGGCTGCAGAAAGAGCTCAGCCTCTGTCCTGTCCAGTGATGGTGGGAGGTGATGCCTCCCCTCTTCCACTCTGACAACAACTTGAAACATCTCAGAAAGGGGCAATGTCCCCTTTGACCTGTCAGGCACATATAGTCTCTTCAAACCAGAAGGAAAATATAACATCAAACAACCAAAGCAAAGAAAGAAATAGTTCAGCTTCCAGTAGTGCCTTTGCAGGACTTGAAATCCTACAAATTTTAGTCCCCAAATCACTGGCCCCTCTGCCCAGCTGACATCCTCTACCAGGAGCTTATAGATGAAAACCAAAGTGGTGAGGAATGCTAAGAAATTCCTCTCTCCCAACTATTTCATTATGGGATATTTCCCCCTTTCCACATCTGGCAAAGCTATTTTAGAAACCAAGGAAAGCTTTACAAACTGACATTTTTTGGCTAAATGACTCAAAAGGGAAAAGTTAAAATGTACTCTTCATTCTGTGAGCAGAGCTCTACTGAGCACAAGATTTAAACGAGAAGTCCTAAAGAGCAGTAAATGAATGGAAAGAAGTAATTTCTGATAGAGACAAATAAAACCTTTTTTTTTGCTCTCTCTACTTCTGGAGAAGAGTTCAGCTCCCTGAAAACTGTTGCTAAAAATATGCTTCATCTGCGAATGGATTTGGAAAACGGGCAGGTACTGAGGAACACCCGGAGCAGCTCACTGGAAGCAGCCCAGGGGACTCTGCCAGCCGCCAGTGCCTGACACCCTCACGACAGGGGAGAGCTGTCAAACCCTCGGCATCCTGCTTCTCTCCATTCTCTCTCTGAGTGTGTCAGCCCCTCCGGAGCTCGGCACAGCTCAGGGTCACCCTGTGCCTGCCCTGGGGCACAGCAATGACACCGAGCAACGACCACGGGAAACCCCGGCGCTGCTTGGGACACTCGCCACAAATCAGCAGGACAGCAGCCTGCATCCCCAGAGCTCGGGAACAGGAGCAGACACATCACCTGAGCTCCTGAAATCCACCACGAACACCCATGGGTTGGATGGTCTGCTGGGGAGGGAGAGTGGGGATAACCCTGCCTGTGCTCTCCCACCTCATGGTTCTGACTGTAGGATCTCTGAACCCATCCTTGCTTTCCCTCCCTTCCCCAAGACAACCAACAAACTTGGCACAGAGCTGTTGCCCCTGGCTGTAGGTGTGCTCCCCGTGAGGTGTGGGATGCTGGTGAGGACCCGTCCTGCCCAGGTGGAGCCCCAGGCACAGGCTCCCCTTCACAGCAGTGCTGCTTGCAGGAGGGAAAAGCTCTGGCTCAATCAATTTTACAACTTATCTCACATTTCTCCCCTGGCTGCTCAGCAGGGAAACAGCCAATCCACTGACTGAGAGCCTGCTTCAGTGGAGCACTTAGGAAAGTTAAGGAAAAGACACCAAAGAGAGAGAAGGGAGGAAAGTGCTATACATTACCTTTAACAGTTCAGTGCAGTGCTTCCAGAATCTAAGTCCCATACACCTGGCAGAGAAATGAGGTCTTTTTCAGTGTTCAAGAAGTAAAGAACTTGCCACTTCTTGCTGTTACTGTATGCCTTCTTCACAATCTCCAGATGAGTTTTCCTGCGTTTTTGGTTTTTATTTTTTTTTCCTTCCCCAGTTCTCCAGAAGAAATCAAAATTCCCTATGTGGTATTTCAGGTCCTTTCAGGCAGTGGCAGCAGCAGCAAGCTTGAAGAGTAAGTACTGTGTGTGAATGGCAAAAAAGAGAGAGAGGGTTTCAGACCACAGTAGCTGCCACTGGCTGCAAAAGAGACCATCAAACTCCTGTCAGCCTCCTTAGATACCTCTTGAAGAGCTGGCACTCTAAGGGTATTGGATCCTCCTCTGGATTTTAGAGTAAAGGTAGGCAGGCATCCAGGGGGCAGGGGGAAATAGGAGGGCTTATGGACCAAAAAGGAAGCCCAGCCTCTTGGAAAGAAGGAGAAAAAAAAAAAAATCCCTAAACCAAACACCCAACCCAGAAAAGAAAAGAAAGGGGGGGAAAAAAGCATTACCAAAAAAAATACTGTAAATGGAGAAAGCCAAATGAGGAGTGGGGGATTAAATTTAGCCCTCTGGTTTGGAAGCAAACTGGCTGGGGCACCACAAGTGGTTGAGAGAGAAGAAATAGTTTGTGTAATAAAAAAGAGAATGTGGTTTATGAAAACTAAAATAAGATGAAGCTAATTAAGGAACCTGAGCAAAGTATGTGTGTCTGCAGTGCAGTCAATATCTCTGCAGTCTGAGCAGAAAGGAGCAGATCCACAGGGAAGCCCAAAGACAGCAGCAAACAGGACAGTTCAGGGAACTTCTGCATGGCTGCTGAGGTAGGGAGGCAGGTGGTGGAGGGAAGGAAGGGATGCTCAGCATTAGGGTAAAGGGAAAGCACCTGGAGCATCAGCAACTGATAAATGGTATAAAGTCAGAGAAAGGAGCTGTTTGGGAATTGCTTAAAGGTTATTTGGGGTGAACTGGGGAGAAATAAAGAGCCTGTACACACACCTAGTAATGGTGGAGCCTGAAGAGAGTACCCCAAAACTGAGGAGGATTCTATAACTGAATCCTTGGCAGTACTGAAGTTGTGAGAAAGTGCTGAGAGGACTGTAATGTGTTTTCTTTTTCTTTTTCTTTTTTTTTTTCCTTTTTTTTTCCCCTGTGGGGTTTCTGGTACCTTTCAGCTGTGAGTGGTGAGGAGGAAATGGGTCTGTCACTGCAGACCTAAACCTTGGCTTGTGAAGGGGCCAGATGACAGCTGGGAGCAGGTGAGAAACTGCTGAGGTGTTCACAGTTGAGAAAAGCACTTTTGTTTGAGAAATCTGTTGTTTCTATCATGGAAGAGAGCACCACCAGCCTAAGGTAAAGTCTGAAACTGAGTACAGGCAGGTCCTCCTGTGCCCTCCTTGCACCAAACCCACATGGCTGCCCTTAATATCTCTTCCATTTCTCTTTTAATATTATCTTTAATATCTCCACTTCCTGCTCTTTTCCCAAGATCCTGCTACTCTGTCTGATTTGTGATATAAGTTTCTCCTCTCTCCATAAATTATTTTGGTCCTATATCTCACTTCAAAACTTTCTTCCCTGGCTGCCTCACTTTTTAACCTGAGGCTCATAACCACCAGCCATGCATCCATCATCCTGACAGGTAATGCTCCCAGACCACAGGGCATGGAGCCTCACTTCTTCCTGCAGGTACCTTATTCCATCTCAGAGATTCAATACCAAATCTTGGCTGTGAATTTCCCTTTGGATTATCCCCCCCACGTCCTTTTTTCCCCAGTAGTACAGTGTTAGATATCCATTTCAAAACTTGCCAGGTGCCCATATGTTAAAAGTCCAAAGGGCAGTGAGGGAAAGCTTTGGAAACCTTTTGGAAAGGACAGTGTCTTTGACACCTGAAACACTGCTTTTGATGTAGCCCTGGACATGTTTGGATTTCTAGGCTGCAAGTGCACATTGTTGGGCCATTCTGAGCTTCTTATCCACCAACACCAAGTCCTGCTCCCCAGTGAGCAGTAAACTCTCACTCTGTTCTCTGTCTTTGTGCTTGCTTCCCCCACCTCACAAGTCTGTCAGCCTATATGTGTGCTGCCTGTTCATATATAATTTAATTCTTCATTTACTGAGGGCCCTTCCCACCTACTCAAACACACTGGATCCATCCAAGGGCTGCCACCACCTGCAGGTGCTGGGTGGGCTGGGACAGCCAGGGCTGTGCTGGATCCTCACCTGGCTCCCCCACCACCAGCTGGGGTGTTTCCTCATGGGCAGCACAGTGTACCATGGCAATGGAGACAGGCAAAACACTGCAGGTGGGGCATGACAGCTCATGCTCCAGGCAGGACTCGGTATTTCCAGCTGGGTGTCAAAGACACACAGACAGGATCTATAAAATGTGACCTGGCTGATTTCGCTCGGGCTCACGTACGTGAGACACTCAGAAACAGCTCATGCCTGACCACAGCCCTTTCTCCCTGTAACATAAGGATCTTTTGGGAAATGTACATGTTTAGTTGTTTTGCTGTGGAATAACTGAGCCCTCTGTACCCTCTGCTGCTGCCGTGGTTTGGCAAAGAAAACCTCATTTGAACCTTTGGTGAGCTTAAGCCAGGGAACAGAGAAAATTCCACTTCAGAGCTGACCAGTTAGGAAAATGTGATGCTCCACACACAGTGGTTTCTTAGCAGCTTCAGAAAAGGGATAGAAACTGCTCAGTACCTGCTGGCTGTCCCAGTTTTTTGTCTGCATCAGGAAGGATTGGAAAAACAGCTAAATATGTTCAGAGAAACTGTGATTCATAAACTGCTCTTGTGTTTGTTTGTTCTTTAAGCTGAGGAGTGGCCAGGTAAAAAAAAAAAAATCACATAGATGACTTTTGTTTGTTGTTTAAAGAAGGAAAGAAACAGTTCATGGCTCTTTGAAATACAGGTGACACACTGCAAAAGTTCTTGCAGTTAGGTAAGATTTTTACATGTCATTATACAGTTATAAGGAGGCTTATGTCTATTCCCAGTCAAGTTTAGCCTTCAGGGACCATGAATATTTGAACAGAGAACAAACCTTGTGGCCAAGGAAAAGTGGATAATAGCTTTTCAGTGAAAACTATTGAATATCCAGAATTTATATAGTGGAAGAAGTCACTGAATGAAAATGGCCAGAAAAGGGAAAAACGCCAGACAGAACAAGGTTGTGTCAATTAAGTGATAGTTGCAGTTTTTCAAAAACAATGAAAGGTGGGCCTGGGTGGGTTTTCAGCCAAGAGAGGGAGAGAAAGGAAAAAATAAATAGAAAAATTGTGGAATAAACAATAAACCTTTCAAACTCCTTTTAAAAATTGTGCTAATCAAACCACTCATGTTTGTGAACTGCTGCTCCTTCTCTACAACTGTCAGAGCAGTCATCTCACAGCTCTCAGCTTGAAAAGGAGGGTATTGTTTCCCTAAAACACTTATTTCTGGAATTATTGTGTTCTATTAAAAGCTACTCTGGCATTAAAAAAAAAACAAACAAACCACTGGGGATGAGAAGGGGCTGTGGGATCCCAGCTATCTGTGCACAGGTAGCTGAGTGGGGTGCACAGCTTGCTGTAAATAATGAATGCACAAATCCAGTCTGTGCATGATTTCAGTCTATGAACACTCTTCAGGTTCTGAAGATTTAGGGTCAATCCAGGACCTTTGGGTTTGTGTCCCTCAAGTGCTGCTCATGCTTTTGCAGTCAGCTGTCTGACATTGCACAGACACTTCTTGCTCAGCTGCCACAGTTCCCTCCAGAGATCGATACTTGAGCTCTCCCTGCCCTGCGGTGCTGCCGCAGCCCTGACACCACTCTGAACCACAGAGCAAAGTGCTCGAGGCTATGGGTGAGGCCAGAGTTAGAGGAGAACATCTCCATCCCCAGCCCTAACCCTCCTTCAAAGCCAGCACAGCCCTTATCTGCTGCAGCAGCTCAGGAGTGTGTTTGCTGCTCTGCCAAGACGTGAAGCTGCCACCCCAAAATGTCAGCTTTGACCCTCACATGTGGGTTCTGCATTTCTCCAAGCCAAGATCCCATGATGGGGAAAGCATGGCGTAATACAGAGATGTCCATGGCATGGCTTTTGCTGCTGGGTCCATGATGGGGGGTCTCTGTATGGTTTTACTTTGGGGTCCCATTGGAGGGATGAAAAGGGACAGGGCTGACACACCTCCAGCTAAAAACTAGGATGGCCTAAAAACTTCCAGGAGAGGCTTTGCCTACTGAAAATCTATCCTGAAAGCATGGAAAGGGACTGAAAAGAAATGAGTCAACATCTGGGGGTAAAAAGGACACAGAGGAACCTCCCCACCGAACACAGCACCTGTGCCCCTTTATTCCAGTGTGAATATCAGCCTTGTTGGTGCAGGTGGAAAACTCACCCCATATTTAAAAACCTAACCCCATAGACACACACACAACTTATCCCAGCCCTGTTTGCATCCCAGATTGGAAACAGTGCCCTTCCTGCACCTCTGTGCTGGACAAAGTAGCTATTGAAGCTGCAGTGGGCAGGAGGCTCCAGCTCCTGCTGAATGAGCTGCCTTCTGCGCTCTGCCCGCCCCAGCGCTGGCACACGTAAACAGGGGCTCGCCCCCACCCCGAAATTGTGGCTTCTTCATCCCCTGACAAAAATAGAACCCCTGCTGGAGGGTGGGATGGTGCACACAGACTGAGGTTTGTTTGGCAGGGGATTTTTTAAAAAATATTTTCTTCTTTTTGCTTCTCTTGTCCCCTTGGTGTCTTTCCGATTGCGCAACAGGGCTGCATGAAGGGAGTGGGGATGGACACGTTTGGTTAAAGATTTGGCACTGGGCAACACTGGATCACCAAGATAAGGCCTCTTATGCTTATCCTGGCTGCCCAGCATCTCATCTTTATCCTTGGATGGCCAAAGGGAAGGTCTGGAGGTGGTGGGCACCACCTGCTTAAAATATGTGGTGTCAGGGCTCACACCAGCGTTTGGGCTGGGGCTTGACACAGGGGGATGGCCAGTGTCCTGGGGCTGCTCATCCCAGTGCACTTCTGGAGGGCTCCCCAGGCATCCTTGCTCTTGTGTTTTGAGGTGCAGGAAAGGGCTGGTATCTCCCAGGTGAGGGGAGAGGACAGTGGCAAGGTGGTAGCCCGGGATGGCACAGGGCTGTTAATGGGATGGGACATGACTTTACAGTCCATAGTGCACATGGGACTTGCTGCCCCTCCAGCTGCCCAGCTCCATGCTCACACTGTATGACATTTGTCCAGCCTTCCTGGCCAACCCTGGGTGACAATGAAACAGCTTTTGTACACGAGGCACAGTGTGGATTGCTCCCTTGGCCAGGGTGATGATGTGCACAGCTCTCTGCCCTCTCACACAACTCATGCCTGTCCCTTTCTCCTTTTTCCCCCTTTTGCCACATCCATGCCCTCACCTCACCTTGTTAATCAGCTGCTTGGACTGAACCTACCTTTGCCCCCCTCCCAGCCTCCCTGATGGAGACTTGCAGGCTCAGCAAGGAAACGTGGGGGTGGGCACCATGCAGAATGTTTGCACAATGAATAAATGAAAACAGTGCTAATTTTATGTTCCTCCCAACTTGGGACGGAGCAACACGGGAATACAGCCCCTTTTGTACGGGCATGGGACATCTCCTCTGTTTGCTTTTCTCCCAGAATGCCTCTTCTCACCCTGCACAGTATAAACAGGTTGCTGTTGACCTTGGAAGCTGCTGGAGGGGTTGCGTCAAGCCCGGCAGGTTTGCTGGGCTGGGTGTTTACCATTGCACCCCTTAGCACACTGAGCACTCCCAGCTCCCTGCCAGGCTCCCAGGGGACTGGCCACCTCTGCCTGGGGCAGCAGGGAAGCCTGGAGCTCTCCCTGACCCCCAGTGAAATCTGCTGCTCAGAGGAACTCTGCAGAGTTTCTGCTGTAGCTTTGTTTGCTCTTTTTGTGGAAGAAGGCATTTTACAGCATTTGTTTTGTTCCAGTAGAAAGTGTTTGCTTGTCTGAGGTCAGCGAGGAAGAGGCAGGGAGTGGATGTGGGAGTGCAAAGAGCAGGAAGCAAAGATCTGGTAGCAGGTGTAGCTTCATCTGCCTGCTTCAGAAAGCTTCTCTGGGCTTGGTGGGATGTGCCAGGTGCATTGGAGGTGGGAGAGGTCATGGGAGAGGCTTTTGACCTGAGCACAGCAATGCCCCTTCACAAGGAAATATTGAGCTGAAAAGAAAGCTCAACAGAAACACCTGACCCATGGAAAGGGCTGCTCCACAGCTTGGGGTATGGGTTGTCTTCTGGACAGGCTTTGCTGAAAAACAGGAGGAATGAACCTGTGCTGAGGGGTGACTGAGGTGCTCCACCCAGAATCACTGATTTCTGGAGGGGTAAAGGCTTTCCCCTGAAAGATGGAAGAAACACCTTCTGTACTTGCCACCCTGAAGGTCATGGCCACTGTGCTGCTAATTTAAAGCCTCTGCAGAGGACTAGGCCAAGGCACTTGGTGGCAAAGAGCTTTCCAGGAATCCTCCAGGCTGAGCAGCTTCAGCTCAGGAATAAAAGGATCACAGGGAGACTTGGCTCTGCTGGCATGCAACAGCCCAGAGGTCATTTTTTAAGCAGACTGTCCAAGAACATTCACAGCAGGCAGTGGGCTTTTCTTACAGCAGTTAACTGGTTTTCAGCAAGAAGTGTATACTCATCTCTTGGCCTCTTCTGTCATCCCATTAACACAAGAATCCCCTTGAGCCTCTTAACCCTCTCAGTCCTGCCCAGAGTATCCATTTCCCCTTTCCCATTTATATCTCACTTCTTAATTTGCAAGTGAAAGAGGTTTCATTCTGGTAAACAAGAAAATGTTGTAAAAAAGTCAATCTCAAAACCAAAACCCCACTAAAAGCTTCACTCAGCTGGACAGTAATTACACAGACCCACATGTAAGAGATGTGGATGTAAGATCAGTGCTGGATGTTGCTATCTGCAACTGCTGGAGCTGTCAGAACTCAGCTGCAAACCTGTACAAATAGAAAAGAGTGTAGGGGGCTTCTTGAGGCATGACACATGGAAACCTTGATAAATTATCCAACCTCGGGGTTGGCAGTGAGTAGGGAGCTTGTTCTTTCCACTTCTCTTGCATTTATTATTAGTCTTTCTCTTTCTTTTTCAGTTTAGGTATGAAATCTCTTCCTCTGGCTCTATCATTTCACTCTCTGTTTTCCAGTCTTCAGCAAATGTGTCTTTTTGTTTGCTGCAAAAGAGAGGACTTTTCTCTTTCTGTATTGTAGGTTGAGTAGGTGGAGCCAGAGTCTTAGGTCAGAAGGCCCAGAAATATCCTCAGGGTTACTCCTAATAGTACACCTCTACCTTTTCTGCCAGTGGAATATATAACCTGCCTCACCTTTTAGCTCTGAGTACTCAGGGGGGTAGATAAAGCTTCCATTAATAAGACCATGGTTAGAGAGGAGGTTGTGACCCTCCCATCCTTTTCCCAGCACTGGACTGGGGTTCTCAGAGAAGCATCCACAGCTAGGGAGATGCTCACTGCTCTCCATTATTAAACAGCTCCAGACAGCCTCCCCCTTCTCCTCAGCTGCTGGGCCCTTCCCTCAGGCTGATGTCTCTTTCTGCCCTCTGCTGAGTTTCCAGGTGGAAAAGATGGACCACAGAGGGTTGAGGCACATGTGGTGTGGCTGGTAAGAAGAGCTTGCCTTGGCTTGTGCTTGTGTTAGGAGAGAACATTTTGAGTGCCCCAGGTTTTTGTGTCCGTGCTGGGATGAGATCTGCCCTGGCTGCCAAGCCCTGCACCCAGTGAGGCTGCAGGGCAGGGGTCCTCAGAACACCTCCCAGCAATCTGTACAATTCTACTTTACTGGCTGCTGCTGCTTTCTTAAAAGCCCAGCTGGGACCGTGCTTGGAGCTCCAAACAGGTCTCTCTTTGACAGCTGCTTTCCTCCTGGCATCTGTACGTTTTTGGGAAACATCCCCCACTGGCCTGCAGAGGGGTGGCTGCAGCTCCAAGGAGGCATTTCTGTGCCTCTCTCCAGAGGCTCCTGGTGCCTGAATCTGGGTCAGGGTTGGGCAGGTCCACCTGAGGAGTTGCTACAGTGGAGAGGAAAGAAGAGGACTAAAATCCAAATTCCCCCATTTTCATCAGGGCAGCTCTGCAGATTAAGGGCTCTCTGGAAATGTTATTCCTCTGCTGGGATGTTGAGATCCCAATGTCAATATTTGTGAAGTAGGAAGGGCCCTGCCAGATGCAGCATTCCCAGAAACAAACCTCTGTGCACAGGGCAGCTGCTGGGGCTCGGCTGGGACACCCCACACTGCTGCAGGAGCCCCTGGCCAGTCCTGCCTTGTGGGGCTGGGGGAGGCAGAGGGATGGCTCCACTCACAGCCCTAATCTGCCCCTTGGGGCTTTGGGTGAGAGTTATCCTGTTCTTCAGAGGAGCAGACAGCAAGCACTGCTCTGATGCTGTAGAGTTTCAGCAAAATGCATGAGTGAGTTGACTTTGATACTGCAGCAGAGCTGGCCTGGAGGCAAGAGCCTTGATACCTGCTCAGGAATGATGCTCTCCAGCACAGTTACTGTCCCAAAACCGTGTTAAAACCACTTACTCTGAGGGACAAGTTAATGGTGACTTGACTGTCACAGCCCTGGGACAGCTGAGAGTGGAAAGGAGGTGAGACTTGATGTAATGACACTGATGTCAGGCTGCAAGGGTAACGTCACTGTCCCCAGGAGGGGACCTGCCACCTCAGGGAGAATGAGCTGGGAGCACAAACATGATGTAATGCCTTCCTTCCTTCCTTCCTTCCTTCCTTCCTTCCTTCCTTCCTTCCTTCCTGGCAAGTGCTTGGTACTGATTTTGGGGAAAAAAAAAAAGAAAAAAAGAAAAAAAAAAAAATATAAGAATGTTTTCTTGCATGGAAGGAGTGGTATCCACACTTCATCCTGTGGGTCTTGTGCTTCACCTTGTGTCACTTCTTTTCCCAAGCACTGTTAGCAAAGGCTGGACACATGTCCTGGGTGGAAGGGAAAGGCAGACCCAATGCATGGGAAAGTGGAACTGAGCAGCAGCTGAGGCTGCAAAGGTGGAAGCAGAGCCAGCAGACCAAGGAAATCCTCCCACTGGGGAGTGAGGGCTGTGGGGATGTGCTACCCTACCCCTTTCCCCTGCTTTCCTCAGCCCCCACACGTAGCACAAACATTCAGCAGACAGCCTGTCCTTTGGCTTGGCACTACTCAGGTGGGAAATAGTCTTTCAGGGCTTTGTGATTTGTTTTACCCTTTCCTTTGTTGGGTCCTTTTACAGGAACCCAAAAGTAGCTGTTTTGAAAAGACAGCAGAGACTGTGTGGACCTTTGGTAACTTTTTTGACGACTGTGAGACCTGCCAAACAGCCCTGAGAGAAAGGAACTTACTGTGTTGATTTGTTTTCTTTGGTTTATGAGGGAAAAAAGTATTTCACACATAATTAGCACAGCCACAGAGAGATTGTATTAAAGGTGCTTTACTGGAAATTTCAAGGGACAGAACAAGGGAAACCTGTGTTAACACTAGCAGCCAGGAGAAGGACCTTGCCTGCAGAACGGTGGGGCAGGACAATGTGGAGTGTTCAAGCTGCAAGAAAGAAACTGTTCAGGAGGGCAGCATGTGCATCAGGGGCTGGGATTAAACTAAGCTTCCACGGGCCATGATGCTCCTGTTTCCCAGCCCCTGCCAGGGCTGCAGGCTGCCAGCCTGGGTGGTCAGCTCTGGGGAGACTCCACTCCCAGGGAAGGACAGCAAGGACCAGGAGCCAACTGACTGCTCAGTATCAGAATCCTTGGTGTCTGCTCCAGCTAAAGCCACCCAATTTCAGTTTTACCCCTGTGTCAGTCTGTAAAACCAGCCAGTCCTTCTACCTTGAAGACCTCTCCAACATAATAGAAGAGCTCTCACCTGCTTCCCCCATCTGCTGAACCCACTCCAAAGAGAACAGGAGTTCTTTTAATGTAAAAACTTCCAAGACAAACCCAAGTTGCTCAGCTTTGTCCACACTTTAGTGAAAAGCCCATCACAGGGCTCTCTTTCCCTGGGTGTTTCCACAAAACCAATCACTGGGGGCTTTGCATTCCCTGGAGTTCTGAGTTTCCTGGTGGACTTTGCTTACATCCAAAAAGAGTTATGTGACTGAGGTATGATCTTATTCAGGTGGCATTTTTTGATTGCTGGGGGCTCAGTGAGATGCCTGAAAATGAAGAACTTTAGTTTCTGTTTTACTCTAGTTTGAGGGACACTGATACAGGAGTGGAGGACTGATGTGTCCATATCCATGAGATGCTGGTACCTTATTGCATGGCACCTGCTGATGAACTGTGTGAGCTCTCCACCCATGCTGAGGTGTCACTTTAACTTCAGACACATAGAAGAACCATTATTTAAAAGCAGAGATGTGAAGTGCACAGCCCTGCCCAAGGCCATGTTAAAAATCTCTGCTTCACACTTATTTAGCTGCCCACAAATCAACTATAGTGCCCTGGTACAATTGTTCCCAGGCAGGGGAAGCAGCATTTAGACTTTCCTGCTCTCAAATCCTGCTGTTTCCTATGAAAATAATGTGCTTGCTGCTGGCTGGTTTGTCTTCCTTATTGTTTCTGCTTGTTTGGTTTTTAAAGCTTACATCACTCTGTGGCCAGCAGTGTCTTGGGTGTCATACAAGAGCCACTCTTTCCCAGGTTACCTGAGGGCAGCAGCAGGGCTGAACAGCAGCTCTACAGAAGGCATGAATATACTGTGGCCATTTATTTCCTGCTGTGCTTAGGAGAGGAGTGAGGCATATTTGTGGTGGTTGCTATTAGACATCAGGGAGGAGCAGTGCCTGGTGGTTGGCAGAGGGATGGGCATGAGCTCCTGGGTTATATTCACAGCAATGCCACTGACTTGGAGGGGCAAAGTGACACGACCTGGGCTCCTCATCCTTGACAGGGACAGCAGTATATTTAACTATTCCACAAGTGAGCTGGCAGCACCTGGATAATTTAGAATTCAACAGCAGCTCAACTGTTTGTGTGTCACCTCAGGTGCCACCGAGTGCTCTCTGGCTGTATGGTGTGCTTGGCATGGGACACACACTTAGGGGTGCTGAGCAGGGAGGGCTGTGGCAGCAAAGCAGTGCAAAAAGCCACTTTATACTACATTCAAATTGTGCCTATCCCTTTTTCTTGTGAGCTCATCTACCCTCTTCTCCTTTTGGACTTTATACCTTTCCCTGCACAATATTCCCTGCTGGAATATCTCTTAGGTTCTCCTGAAGCTTCTGATCTCTCACCAATGCACATCCCTGACTCCCAGCTCATGTTCCCTCTGTTTTTTCCATGTGCTAGCTTTACAGCAGAAGGCAAAAATATACTGAGGCTGTTTATTTCCTGCTCTGCTGAGGAGTGAAGCCTGTTTGTGGTGGCTGCTATTAGCCATTAGGGAGGAGCAGTGCCTGGTGCTTGGTGCAGGGACTAGAAAGGTACTGGGGCTGAGGCAGGAGGATCTGCCCAGGGAACCCCCTGTGACAGGTGAAGGTGCTGCACTGGGGCTGCCAGGGCAGAAATGGACCTGAGGAACAGCATCAAACCCCTGTGGCCAAGGAGAGCTGGGCACTGGGAAAATGATTAAGCAAATGAGTGTTTATTCCCATTGCTAAGGCTGCTGCCTGTAACTCAGGATGCTGATTAATTGGGAAGCAGTGCCAGGAGGCAGGGCAGGCCCTGGCACTGTGTTTACAGCACTCCTCCTTGGCACAGGGTGAAGGTGGCCAAGAATAACCCTCTGTTAGCCACCAGCAAGGTGTGCTGGTTGGATTTTTCCATGTGCCCTGTGTGTGGCTCTCATCTTGGTCCCCTGACTCATGCCAGCCCTGGAAAAGCCCCGGCTCCAGCTGTCCCCAAAGAGGTTTCTCTGTTTAGCACTGCTCAGGCTCTGGGGAGGTGGTTGGGGTGCAGGAGAGGACATCACCCATCCCTGGGAGCCCCAGAGACACTCAGGCAGCGTCTGTCTCTTCACTGCCACTCTTCCCTTGTTTAAAACTGTGCTGTCTACACCCCAGTCTGGATGCAGGGGTGAAGGGCTGGCTCATGGTAGCCTCAGGGCAGGAGACAGAAATGGAGCAGGGAAGCAGGGCTGATGGCAGAGCCAGCCAGGTCAGCAGGGACTTTGCTTTGATGTGTGTCTCTGGGCAGCACTGTTCCATGCTGCTGCAGCCACTGCAATTATGGCACTCTCTGCCTTGCCAATTTTCCATGTCCGTTAGTGCTCAGCTTGGTTTGTGACATTAATTCTTTCTCTGCTGACGTGGGCAAATAAGCTACTGGTGTGTCTCTGATTTAGGAAAGCACTTTTGCCACAGCCATGCAGAGTGTGGCACACCACATGCAGAAGAGAGCAGGCATCAGAGGAAAACAGAGCAGCAGGAGTGGTGAGAGAGGGAGAGCTGGAAACAGAGTGCCCCAAAGCATCCTCCCCTCTCACTGCCTGGGATCAAGGGCTGTCCACACCCCAGGGGTCCTTCCCACTGAACCACAGACCACAGTACTGGGCTCCAGGAATACCTGGGCCAGGGGCATGATCCCTGCCCCAGCTCGAGGCTGGTAGTCCCTAACCACTCAGAGTCCAGCACGCTCCCTGCCATTTATTCAAGTGGATGCTGAGAGCATCACCTCCCTGCTGCTGGCCCTGCCAAACTCTCTCACCTCTGTCCTCTCTGGCAGTCTCCTTACAGACACCTCAACTTTATCTTGCCTGCATCACTTTAACCTTAAAGGCAGCTTGGGCACAAGAGCAAAACTGCCTCCTTTCTGTGTGACAAGGAGTGACTCAAGGAGA
This sequence comes from Oenanthe melanoleuca, assembly GCF_029582105.1. NCBI lineage: Eukaryota > Metazoa > Chordata > Aves > Passeriformes > Muscicapidae > Oenanthe > Oenanthe melanoleuca. The sequence continues at coordinate 10,312,065 of NC_079344.1, forward strand.
CTTTCTGAAACCCAGCTCATTTGAAAAACACTTGGAAAATGAATACAAGCATATAATATGAAACAATTAAATTATTTTAAGGTCTCTCACAGCAGGAAGCCTGGAGAGAGTTGAGGGGAAACTTCTGCCTCAAGATCAAAATCAGAGATCCAGGATCAGAATCCAGATGAGAGAATTTGGGTTGATTGAGAATAAATGGTCACTATTCAGTACAGCAAAAGAAATGACATGAGATTTATGAGGCTGGATGAAGAGGTTGGGCTGGTATAACAGCTTCTGGCTTTCTGGACAGCAGTATATTTACTGCCCCCACCCTGGATCCAGCTTCTCCATGGGCCCTTAGTGTGCACTGCAGGGAGCTCCTGCTGAGGGAATTCAGTGTGCAAAGATGGAGAGAGAGATTTCCTTTCTAGGCGTGACCACGAGCTGCAGGGGAGTGAGGGAGCTGGTTAACAAGAGCTGAAGCCTCAATGGGATGTTTGACAGAGCTCAGAGCAGACTCACCTCAAACACACTCAGAATTTTCTGTCCTGGGGTGATTGCTAGCTCTGTCTTCTGAGAAGTTGCCAACCTGCTGCTGTTGGAGACTCTCAGATTCTGACTGCAGGGCCTGTGGCTGCCTTCATATTTCACTTTACACATCAGACACCTCTGCACCAAGCACCAGCATCCAGTGGGGCCAAAAAATACCAGCAGAGAGAAAGCAAGAGTAAGAGAAAAGGAGATTTTAAGATTTGACCAGAGATGCATTTCCCCTTGCCGGGTTGGCTGGAGAAGCACTTGCCTGGCCAGGTGCATGTCTGGGAGGAAGGGCTGAAGGTGCAGCAGGCAGCAGAGTTTGGGCAGCTCTGTATTACTGCACTCACACATTCAATTAAATTAGGGTGGCCCTGGCTGTCAAACCCAGCCTGCAGTGATGTGAGCTGTGGGCTGAGGGCTGTGGTGGGGTGTCTCTCCTGGTGACACTGGGCTGGGAACCTCCCAGCTCCCTGGGTGAGCCTGGATTCTGGCTCCTTACTGGGAGCAGAGGGCTGAGCCCACAGCTCAGCTGGACACCTGGGGCTGGGCTCCTTCCAGCACTCCTGGTAACTCATTTACAGCTACCTGGGATAGCTGTGCTTGGCTGGGCTGCTGGCAGTGCACACACGGCCTGACAGCAGCCTCTTTACAGAAACTCATCAAAAACTGACTCAGTGGCTTTAAAGGATGGGACCAAAGCTGCAGACAGCCCTGGGGCTGAAAAGTAGGAGTCTTGTAGGAGTCCAGTGCTTTGTTCACTAAACAATCCACTTCAGACTATTGAAAAGTCCCTTTTTGAGACCAAGGATTGCATTAGTGTTTCAGCAGAAAAGACAGCTGAGCTCTAATCAGCTGTAGAGAGGGATTTTATGGAGGATGTCTTTTCTCCAGCTGCTAGGCATTTGTTCCAGCAACTCCTCAGTGAATCTTCCTAAAAACATCAGTGATTGTGTTATAATAGGTATCATGAGGTGTCCTGGTTGGAGGGGAGGTAAACTCCCCAACTTCAGAAAAGTCAGGAACAGAACTTAAAGCAGTAGGGTGCTCTGGCATAAAAATGGCCAAAGTTTCTGAAGCTCTTAACCAGAAATCTACAGGGGTTTTAGGGCAGTCTCATTAAAAAGTGCCTGTGTGGGGAAAGCAGCAGAAATATTATGGGAATGCAAGAAGTGGCCCTGAAACAGCACTCATGTTTAGAGTTTGAATGTACCAATGAGGACATAAACCCAGGGTTCCCAGCAGTGATGGCAGGACGAAGTCCTTTGAGAGAAGGTTAAGATTCACCAGAAAAACAGCATGAAAGTGCATGGAAATGAGTTTCTGGGTGATAAAACAAAAACACTGAGGACTGTGTAGGCTTAGAGTACAAACTGGATTAGCTCTGCTGTTGTCCATGATTCTTTTTCAGGCCCTGGGCAAGAGGATGAGAATTTAACATATCCTCTTGGTCTTAGTGGTAGCACAGATAGCATTGCAACTTTCAGGTGGAAAAAAAAAAAAAAAAAAAAAAAAAGACATCTATGTTTAATTTAAAGCAGTTTGTTAAGGGAGTGAGCAATTTCCATAACTCTGTGATTTAAGGAGAGAAGAGGCAGCTCTGGTCATCTTGTCCTGGCTGCCAGTGCCCTGGAGCTGGTGACCACAGGCATCTGGCAGGGAGCAGCGACTGGAGACCTGGACTTGTGGAAGAACTGGAAGTCCTGCAGCTCTCTGTGCACAGAGCACTCTTGTCTAGCAAGGCTCAGAGTGGGCCCTGCACTCTGTGCATGCTCCTCAGCTTAGTTGGGCAGCTGTTCTCTACCTGTCACCCTTCCTAAATCAACAGGCTCCTTTGCTTGCTGCTTTTGTAATTTTCCCTGTAGAACTCAACAGACACATGCTGTTCAATCCTTTAATGGAATTCAGTGGGAGTTAAACTGTTATCTGGGGTTAAATGGTTATTTGTGGGCTCTGAGGGCAGCCTGGCACTTGGGCAGTGCAGAAGTCAGGCCACAGCCACCCATGGCATCTAATGGGGACACCACTGCTTCTCCTGCAATAGCAAAGCTGAAGGCTTGGTGAGGTGCTGGGAGGTGTGAGGAGTGCTGGGAGATGTGAGGAGTGCTGCTCTCCAATTCCCTCCCCTCCCATGTTACCACACCAGGATCTTCAGAGACAAGAGCCAGATCACTGGTGGCGCTGGGAGATCATAGAATCACAAACCATTAAGGTTGGAAAAACCTTTAAGATGATCAAATCCAACCATTAACCCAGCAATGCCAAGTCCACCACTAAGCCATGTCCCTTAGTGCCCCACCTACACAGCTTATAAATACCTCCAGGGATGGTGACTTCACCACTTCCTTGGGCAGCCTGTTCCAACACTTGATAGTCCTTTTGGTGAAGAAGTTTTTCCTGCTATCCAACCCCAGGAACCTGACAGCAAATCACCACTCACTCATGAGTGACTGAAGGACTGGTATGAGTCAGATTGCAAGTTGCATTAAGTGCTTTGTACCTAGGGGCAGTTATAAACTGCAGTGCTACTCCCTCCATGGGTTACCTACACCTGGTAGGAGGAAGGATGCTCTGTGTCATACAGTGCTGACCTGTTCAGTTCCCTGCATTCCTTCTGAGTGGACATTGTGGCCTCTGGCAAGTCTTGTCCTCTCACTAACTGGATTTCCTATGACAAAAGAGGAGTGGCAGCACTGCCCTAGCACAGGTGTGTGATGGCAATGCCTTTGAAGAGCAGAGCCACAGGAGTAATGAAAACTGAGGAGTGAATTCAGAGCTGGCTGCTTCCCAGTGAAGCTGAACAGGGAACCAGTTTAATGATTAATCACTTGTGCAGCAATGCAGCACATTACCTTTCCCCTCCCCTTGCCCAGACAGAGGGGACACACTTTGCACAGTGTGTTTCTGTGACAGAGAACAGTGACTTGCACAGGCCCTAGGACTCCTCAATAGCTGCAGAGGCATGGAAATGGTAGTTGTGACATTAAATGACAGGAAAATCATGAAGCTAAATGTTCTTGATGATGCTGTTTTGAGTAGAAGGCAGTGACACTTCCATAAACTCCCTTGGAGTTATATGATCTCTCATCCAGCTTACCAGAGAGTTTGTGGGACCCATTTCAGGTTGGGAGAAATGACCATAAATAATGAGCTGAAAGAGCTATTTCAGATCCAAGGCATTAAAACTTCAAAGACCCCCTCTAAGGATGCTAAAAGGCAAGGAACTAGTGTGGCTGCATTCACTAGTGTGATTACCTGCAAATGAAGGCAGCAGCTCTGACTCATGTGCTTATGGAGGAGAATTATAAAGAGATCTGTATTCCCAATTATTCCCCAGGCTGGAGGACAGGAGCTGGGAGATAATGGGCAAATCAGATTCAGAGGTAGAGAAAAGCTGTTTCTCTTTCTCTGCATGGCTGCATGAAGCCCACAAACATGAGATTTGAATTTTCTTATCTCCTACATAGCATCAGCTTAAGAAAATACGGGCATGACTCCACTGCCAATATTCATACACAGGTGCTGTCTTGGCAAGCTTTGCACCATACCACACCACAAACAGGGCTTAAGGCACTTGCTGTGGCTGGATCAGGGGACTCTGATCAGAACCCTGATCCCAAAACCCATTCTGAGGCTGCTCAGCTGCTGAGCTGGGGAATAATTTTATAAATAAAGGAAAATGAAATTTGGTTTCACACAATTCCCTCCAGTTTTTCTCCTGCTTGTTGACGGAGAGGAAATGCTTTTCAGATGCCAGCTGGTGACACTGCTTCATTATAAATTGCTCATGTCCCGTTTTTAAATAGTGACTGCAAAATATTCATCCAGTGCTCAGAGCAGGCTGTCTGTCCTCTCTGGGGCATCTACTGCTCCTTGGGCTTAGAGTTTGGTAAAAGTTGTCTAAAGATTTAACACCTTTGCCTGCAGACAGGCTTGGAAATCGTGAGGCTGTCCAAGTGACCCCTGCATTGTCCTTGCAATGTCCTGGGTCAGCTGTGGGAATAGGGCCAGCTGGAGACCTTTTCCCAAAGCAGCTTTGCAAGGGCCAGGTCATGTATTCCCTGTGCTCCCCCTGCTCCCACTGCAGGGGTGTGTGACCCCTCTGAAAGCCCCATCCCCACAGCCCTGTGCTAAATACCACAGCAGGGTTTGTGTGGGGGTGTCTGCAGAGCTCCCTGCAGGAGGAGGGCTGGGAGTGAGCACTCCCTGGTACTTTTCCATCCTCCTCCTCACTGGCTGCTCAGTGGGAGCTGTTTGTAGGGCTGAAGCCAAGCAGTGCCCGTGACGTGGCAAACCCCCCTGTGCCAGAAACCACCTTTTCAGAGGGTTTTCTCCCTCACAGTCATCTGTGTTTTCATTTCTCTCTCCCAGCTCTGCAGGGAAGGAAAGGCAGCCAGCAAGCTGGTGGGGATGGAGATGTCAACTGCATGGGGAGAGGCAGGAATTTAGCAGTCCCTGGGCAAACTCAGCACTTCTGATGGGCTGGCTGCCATTTGCACACCTTTGTGGATTCCAGCCCCTCAGAGGTGCTGCTGGTTTAACTCTTCCAGTGACAGGTTACCACAGTCACAGGGGTTACTTTGTTCTTTTCCTTCTCGAAAGACATCTCCTGTCATCTGCTTGTGACACAAGGTTTAGAAAGATGGTGATCAAAGTAGGAGGTTGGGAATTTCCCCAAGGGCAGGGACAAGCTCTGTGGCTCATTTCTGAGCCTTCTGAGTGTTTGAGACAGTTTTTGGCCTCTGTTTGGGCAGCATTTCAGAAGCAATATGTGTCTTTCATCAGAGGTGTTTTATTTCATAATGTGACCCTTCCATGCTGTAAAATCAATAGAAGTAAATGGTAAGTCACCTGTCAAAGCAAAATTGAAATGAAATCATGAGAAACCATGTTAGCCTTAAGAACTGGAGATTTTTAAGCTAGTCCTAAAGACTTTGGTGGCATTATGGATAGGAGCACTGATGTTTGTGAAGGCCATTATAGAATCCTGCTTGACCAAGTTGGCAGTGTCCCACAGTAGACATTTCACAAGCAATAAGCACTTCCAGGAGAAGAGAGGATGTTATCTATTCCTTGGCCAACTTCAGTGCACCTGTTCATTGCTGTTGGGTTATGAGGTTTGTCCCAGGGCAGATGCAGGGTGGGGTGCAGAGTTGGTGTAGGGATGGTCACCACTGCAGGGCTTTACCCCTTCAAAGCTCCCTCAGTGGCTGGCATGGCAATGAGTTTCTTGTCCCTGTGTGAGGACTTGAGGCAGAGTTGAATCCTGTGCCCATCTCCACCACAGCCCTCTGTATGCTCTAAGGTACATCCCTTCAGTCCAGTTCTGTACAGGCTTTTAGCACAGACACCATCACAATCTCTTCATTTACATGATGAGGCAGAAGAGAGTGACAGGACCAGGCTGCCACATTTCCTGGGGAAGAGCAAGCAAACCAAACCAAACCAAACCAAACCAAACCACCAGTGTCTCATTTCACTGGAGCATGCTGACACCAGCTTACGCACACACCACAAGTGACAATAAACAGGAAAAATACAGTCAAAACCAGTTCTGGATGAAAAACCCAGCCATGAACAACACTGCATTCTGTATTCAGCTGGCACTTGTGATTTACTGGAGTTTTTAAAAAACATGATATTCCTCTGGGTGGACAACAGAAAGCTGTTTGAGGAAAGTGGAGCTCACCCAGCTCCACAAACCCCTTGGGCCAGCACCCCCGTGACCCAGTCCCCTCCCCTCACCTTATCCTTTATCTGCCTGGCTCTGTCAGTCACTCCTTCTCTGTCACCATTTCCCTCCTCTCCACAGCTCAGAACACTCTGTGGTCTATGGCTCTGGCTGGAACAAGTGAAGACCTGTGTCTGCTCCAACTGGAGCCAATTTCTGTGTGTAAAGTGATTGAATACAAAAATTAGAAATGAAAAGGAGATTGGGGCGAGGCGGCCAAAGAAAACACACATTGCAAGCGCATGGGGAGAAGAAAATCTTGTAAGATCCCTGAAACTGGGCAGCACTTGGAGTGCTGTGGTAGATGCCAAGGAGACACTGTGGCCTGGTTTTGCTCTTGAGGGGCTGTTCTGCCAAGCTCACCAGGACAAGGTCAGGTTACATCAGGGCAGGTAGCAGCACTCTTTGCTCCAGGGATGTTTTGGAGAGCGAAGATGGGCTGGGATTTGTGACAGCCCTCAGGGGATGGTGTAGCTCTGAGTGTTGCTGTGGGAGCAAAGAGCATTGTGTCTTTCCCATAGTTTGGTTTATTGCAGAGCTTCCCCCCAGCTTGCCCTTACTCTCTGTTTCCCACACAAAATCTTGCACAAACCCTGCTTCACTTTCTGGCTTCTTTGTCTCAATCCACCTGGAGAGGAGATGCAGCTTGGGATTGAATTGATGGGAATTGCTGTTCAGCATCCTGGCATCCTCACCACAAGCCCTGGCAGGGGACCAGGCCCTCAGCATGTTCTCCTTCATGTTTTTAAGGAGTTATTGAATCACCCCAGCTAGCTCATGGGTAATCTGTGTGCTGCATCCTTCACTCACTTGGCATCCACATTTGGCAACTGGCCACCAGAGTCTAGTGCCCTGGTTGTATAAAGCATATTTTCAAAAACAGGACAATAATGACATGCTTCTCCATAGACATTTCCTTCACAGGTAGATCTCTGTGATGCTGTGTGTACCGTCATTGCACTCACAAATATTTTTGCAGGTTCCCAAAGGCTGGAGAGTGTTTGTGTACAGCAAACACGACCCTGAATCACAGCAAATGGACCCTGGTGTCTTTGGGGTGGGGGGGAAGAGTTGTGTCCTGCACAGCCAGCAGAAATACTGGAGGAGGAACACAGCTTTTCCCTAGAGCAATGTCCTCTGTTTGGACACTGCTATGTACAAAAGCCATTACAATTTGGTAGTATTTTTGGTTGCAGGAAGTGGGAAATCCCGATTTTGATCCCAGTGACAACATGCTTAAAAATCAGCAGCTGTGGAGTTGCCTGGCTTGGTGATTTGGCAAAAGGATCAAGGTCACTCTGTGTGCTCCAGAGTTTTCCATGTGCTTCTCCCACCAGGTTCAGCTTCTTTGAACATACTGATCAATGAAAAGCTTCTGTCCCAGCTCTGCCCAGACTACCTGACAACCAGAGGGTATCAATCCAAGAGTCTAAGAATATCTTCAGAGAGTTGATGTACAGTGAAGAGATTTCAAATTTCCCCTGAAAATCAACTTCATAGTAATCATGGAGGCACTGGAAGTGTGTTCATACAAGCCTGTAGGGGACTAGAATCGAGAGATGAATTGGTTGTGAAATGCAAATCAAGCATGCTCCAGTGAGCGAGGCCACACTGTTTTGTCCTGGCTGAAGATCTGATCACTAGGACACAGTTAATATACTATAGAGAGCAAGAAATTCAGTTTCCAACATGGAGAAAAAAAACCACAAAGGAATCATATGCCCAAATCCACAACAGGGAAATGCATATTCATGCTTATTTTCCATTTTGCACTTATTGGTAGCTAACCAGCTACAAATATGTTTCAGGAGCAGAAACCAAGGGCCACCTACTTCAGTTTAGTGTAATCTCAGAAGCAGGGTCGTGGGAAGAAGGTGCTGCTTCCTTAGGCTTATGTGGATATACAGAATTCAGCTGGAGTTTACATGCTCTGCTGCCTGGTTGCTGCTATGGTCTCTATTACAATGACTAGTATCAAAAGAGGAAAGGAGAGAAAAAAAAAGAAAAAAAAAAGCTCAAGGGAGCATAGTGTGAGTGTGAGAAGTAAAAATGTTAACACAGGCCAAGAAAGCTTTTTCTGCTGCAGAAAATCTGTTGTGCTCGCTCTGGAGCAGGAGCTGGCAGAGGAGCTGGAGCCGTGTTCGTGCCCCAGCCTCCCTGAATGGCCCTTTTCAGCCTCACTTTCTGAAGAAAAGTGGGAAGGAGCCAAAACCAGGGTGGAGGAACATATAAATACTGTGTGTAAGCAATGATATTTTTTATTTGGAAGCAGACCAATATAGTTGAGACTCACCTTGGATAACTCGCAGTGGGGGTAGGAGAGCTCCTCCCACCCCCGCCCACTACCAAAAAAAAATTAGTTTTGTGAGGCTTGGGCTCCTTTTGGGGCTGGCTTTTGGGAACAGCCTATGCAGTGCAGAAGTGCTTCCAGCAGCTCCTTTTGCTCCCAGGTGCAGGGGTGGGTTTTGCCACCTCTAGATGTGACAAACACTCCCAACTTCCCATGGGTGAGGCTTGCAGGGAGAATTAATGAAATATATGAGGTGGGACTCACATACAGCGCAGCAAGAGCATCCAGCCAGGAAGCTGTCACACTGGCACAGAAATGCTGTTGTGCTGAATGTGGCTCAGCTGCAAGTCCCTATTGGGATGCTGCTCTGGTCTTGCAAGGGACACCTTAATCTGATGTTGCATACAGAGAATATGACTTGGGTAAATAGAAAGAAAAAAGAATGAACCTTCAGCCCTCCTCACCCCCTGCTGTTCTTGAGCCATTTCTTCCTAGAAAAATTATGAGCAGAGTGCTTTGTTATGAAATAACAAATTTATGTATTTATGCAGGATTAACATGCTAAAGCTCCACAGAAAGTCACAGGGAATTGTGTAGGAACAGAGCAAACACCACGAGTGTCATGTTATGAGTCCATAACAGTGGTGTTGTGTGCTGGAGGAGCTGTGCAAGGGAGCTGTGATGTTTTCCCACTTCATCCCAGACCCAAAATCCCACAGAGCTTTGCAGTGTTCAGTGTGAGGCTGTCCAGCTCAGTAGAGAATTATATTAGTGTTAGGTTTTTTAAAATTTTCCTCATGTTGAAAAGTCCATTCTTAATTCGTTAGGTATTATATTTTTAAAAAACCTTGGAAGGTCAACAATAGGTGTGTCACTATTTTGAGTTTATGTTCCTCTGACAAATATCTGAAGGTGGTGAAGCCAAATGAAAGATTTTGTTTGCTTTTAAATCTTCTTCTTTGGACCAAGGATGGCCTTCTTTGTCTCGGTGTGGACATCTGCAGTGGAGCAGTGCAGGTGCCTGGAGAGTGGCTCCTTTAGCAAGGCAAAAGAGGAAAAGAAGGGGAAAATGGTGGAGTGGGCTCATTTCGTGCCCTAGCAGATGGAGGAAAGGGAATAAACAGAAGCTGTTTGCTTTCCTCAGTGGGAGAGCCTATCTGGGCAGGCAGGAAGGAGGGGATGGGAGGCACAGGCAGGAAGGCTGGGAGATGGTCACTCTCGTGGAGGGGAGAGGTGCTCGTGCAGAGGAGGCTGGAGGGGGTGTCAGGCACAGCATGGAGTTCCCTGTTTGCTCAGGAAGTCTGCAGAGTGTGTCCCCTTCCTGCATTGAAGTGACACATCCTGCTCACGGTGCCAGCAGCTGAGGGATTTCACCCGTCCTCCTGAGGCTGCTCTCGCCTCACTGGGGGACAGAGGTGCATGGGAAGGCAGAGCACTGGCATTTCTTGCTACAGAAGAGGTAGAAAGAGCTTTGGTCACTGGAAGAAGCATTGCTGGGTCCTCCTGAAGCACAGGACAACCTGAGTTGTTGTCTCACACACTGGTGCAAACTCTGATCTCAGCTACCCCACGGAAGAAATTCCCTCCTCCTAAAGAACCATGCAGTTTATGGAGGTGTTTCTCCCCTCCTGCTTTTCTGCTGTGGATCAGGTCTCTTCAGAAGGCTTCCAGAAGAAGACTTGCTGTGGCCCATCCCCTTCTTTGAGAAGACCCTTGCTCTTCACCAGTTCTCAGTCCCACCTCTCACTGCCCCAGCATATCCACGAAGGATCTGCTGGAAGGGACCATCATGTAAAGTTGCTTCACCCAACAGAGGTGGTGGGTTTGGATCTCCCTGCTGTCAACATCTGTGGGAAAAGCATTGATGTATCACAGAGGGAAATACTTCTGGGCTCAGTGGATGGAGCAAGGATAAAAGCTATAGAAACATCTGTAGTGGTGTGGAGCTTTACTAGTGAATACACTTTAATCCAGCAGTATCCACAATTCCTTCACTGGAATCTGTAGTTCCTTTGAGCTGCAAATGTCCAGTCTTCAGGGAGAGGAACCTGTGAAGTTTCATCTGAAGGGATGGCTCTTGAGATAAGATCACATTTATTTCACCACATCTGAATGGTTGCATCATTTTCTCTCCTTAAAAACAGAAAGAAAATCCTGGTTTTTTCCTTGCTGCCTGCTTTCCCCTTGACTCACTTCACTTTGGGATGATGCTTTGCTGCCCTAATTCACCACATAAGAATCTCCCAGTGCAGGAGCATTCCTGGTTCAGGTTCATCCCATGCTCCAGGTGAGGGGAGTGGATCATGGAGCACTGCAGTCGTCCTGACAGTGACATGGTAAATCCCACAGCTGGATGCAAATGGCAGCAGCCCAGAGCCAGCAGCAGACTCTCTCTTGCCCCCAGGCATGGCTGGAGCAGCACCAGCAGCACAGAGCATCATGCCCAGATGGGTGATGCAGGCAGGCCTGGGGCTGTTACCCACTTAAGTATTCCATGTCAGGCTGGTCAGATCACCTCAGTGTGAAAATTATTCAGGGGGTTTTATAGCATTTTTTCAAATAAACATGCAGTGCAGACTATTTTCATTACTTTCCCAGCCTCCTGTAAAATTTGTCAACAGAGTGCTTGAGGGAGAATTTAACTGTGTATGTCTGGGGTGGAGAGCTCAGCAATGAGAAGGTCTTCTGCCCCTCAATTGCTGCTCTGCAGAGCCCCCATGCCCCTTTCTCAATGCAGGAGCCAAGAAAATGCTCTAGGTCAGGCATTAACAGCCTTCTGAGCCCAGGGCTGTCTAAGTATGGTAAAATATATCAGTACCAGTGAGGCCAAGAGGGATAGATTTTCCCATGGCTGGTAGGAACGAAACAATGGTTCCCATGGGCACCTCCTTGGGGATGGAGATGAAACTCTCCCAGGAAGAAGCTTCAGCCCTGCTCTCCTGGCCTTCCAAAGGAGCGTTTCATCTCGGTGTGTGTCCTGGTTGAGTGGCCGGGTTTGCAGCGGGTGAAATCATTAACACTCTGGAGCATGAATGCCCCACTTCTGCAGGAGCAGCCAGCAGGCTCAGCAGGGCAGGGCCGAGGTGTGAGCGAGCCAGCTGAGACCTGAAAGGGCTCAAACATCCCCCAGCACATCAGGGCAGCTCTTGCTCAAAGGAGACTTCACAAAACATTTTACATAATGTTGAAAAACGCCCCTTAATTAGCAATGCCTATTTCTCTTTGTCCCTTAGGTGACAGAGATGCAGTCTAAGGATCTTCCTTTTCATTTCTCCACATTTCCTTTCCCAAGAACCCTTTTTTTTCCCCATGTATCCTCATTGTTGCCAAAAACACCAACAGTGCTTCTCTATGGGGCTAAATGTGGGAATAAAAGCTTGTGTTGTGGCTGCCATTCCTGGCACGTTGGGAGATGCTCCAGAAGCCTCCCTGGTGAGCTGGGACCTGCACTGATCTGCAGCCAGCCAAAAGGAGTGTCTAAGGCAGTGATGGCAGCACAGAGGAGTGCAGTCCCACAGCCATTCATGGCTGGGATCAGACCCCTACTGCATCCTTTTCCACACCAGCCAGCAGAAGCCCCCAGAGCCAAAGGCTCTCCTTTAGCTGGAAAGCTTAGTTTTAATTTTGATCAAACCAAACCTCATTTCTAATGCTGTGAGTCCTCAACAAGGGCCTCAGAAGGACTCTAGCAGGAACAAAGCAGACTGCATGAAGAATGGCTCTTGAAAGCCCTTCTGTCTCATGTACGCTTCACTTCGCTGCTCTGAGTCAGCATTTGGACTTACACCTCTGCTTTTCCCAGCCCAACCAGGAGAGTGGAAGAACTGGAGTTCCCCAGGATTTAGTAACTAATGTGACTAAGGAATAAAAACAGTGATTCATGTATTTATTTCTGAGCTTGAGCTCTCTGTTTGAATTGCTGCTATTTACAGGTGGTGGAACGTTGTTTCTGGGTGAAAATATTTGCAAACCCCTGTATTCATTAAGCATTACCCATCCTCTGCTCACATGTCCTCACCATAGAGGTGCTATTTTTTGCTGTTGCTCTTTTAAACTGATTTCCTGTTCTTTATTCAGAAAAGGAAAAAACCAAAGTCAACACCCTCAAGAACAAAACTAAACCCAAACCAAAATCAAAACTTGGTGCAATTCAGCTCCTGAATGGCACAGCATAAGGAGCAAACAGGAAGGAGCCATTGGATACTTCTTAACCCAAAAATCATTGAAGAGAGGTTTTTTATGGGTGCTTTGGAGTTGAAATGTTTGTAAAGAAGTTGGGGTCACTTCACTAGCAAACTGATAAAAATGCCATGCACCGGCAAATAATGACAAAGAGGCGATTGTTGCTCCTGTGGAAATTCCCAGCAAATCAGGCTCCAAACTTTTCCAGTAGTGAGATATTCAAATAACCAAATCTAGCTTTCCCTTTGTGACTGATATCTCTTCCTTTTCCCTGAGCACCTAACATGGTGGTAATCCTGAGCACCTAATCCTTACCTCTGATGTAACCCAGACATTGCACTTTTCGGGCTATGCAGGTTAAAAAAAAATACTGAACCGTGGCAACTCCAAATGTTTTTTTCCATTAAAGCTGCTTGGCACAGTGATTTCCCTTCTGTCTCACCCTTTGGACAGCTGCCTTGCACTTTATCCACATTTAGGTTCAGGCTGTCGAGATGTCTGTGCCCAAGTGGTTTGGGAGTAAACAGGGCTAATGGAAATACCTCTGGACAAAGCCTCTATATTTAAAAGGTAACTATATATATTGTGTGTGCAGACTATTAATGGGGCTTTTGGCCACACAAATGAATTCAGTCCTCGGGCTTAGAGCACATTTGGTTATTAGTCATCTCCCTGACATCTCTGAGATGAATCCCGCTAGGAATGGCTGTATGGGAGCCGCAGCTTGTGTCCAAGAGGGCACAGACCTTAGCCAGGTTAACCACAAACCCACTGGGATGGGTGGTTAGAAATAGGGCTGTTAAGGAAGAACAGATTAGTTCCAACTCCTTCCGACGTCACCAAATAATTCATGTCATTAGTTGACATGGATGCTACAGTCTGTGTGGGAAAAAAAAAAATCAGATTTATTGAATCCTTTTGTCTCTTCTGATTTTACAGTTGTACTTTTGTTCCTGTCTCTCTCATTGGTATTTCCTTGGCAGCTCATGAGGGATTTCTTTTTTTGAATGATTGAGCTAATTTTGCTCCAAAGGAGAAAGGAGAGACAACCATTCTCCAAAGCTCAGGAAATGTGACATCACCCAAAATGCAGACCCAGCCTTTTGGCGGCCAGGTGGTAAAATGAAATATTCTCAGCCATCTCAGCATCTCCACTGCAAGGAAATTAGAAACAGCAACCTGGGATGACAGCCCTTGGCAGCTCTATTCAGCTCTGGTTTGGGACGCTAAAAAAGCCAGCTCGGTAAGGCTGCTAGAGAGAATAATAAAAGGGCCTAAATTTTGCCAGAACTGTGGATTTCTGCTTTTGCTGCTGAGCAGAAGCTGAGTGGTGACTCACACAGTCTGGCACTGCTGGCCCCTCGTGGCCTGGGGAATGGCGGAGCTGCCACTCTCCCAGCCAAGCCCACCCCTGACCCCGGCGGCTCTGGCACGGGAACGGCAGCGCTCGACACAGGGCGCGGGAAGCTGGCAGGAAACGGGCACTTCACTGCATCCAGGCAGGCTGCAGAGCATGGGAGCCACACATCCCACTGCAAGAGCCGCAGCTTGGATTGTTCTGGGAAGAGCGTTTCCGTTTCAGTGATGGGCACCAGCAATGGGAATCAGCAATGGGTCTCAACAGAGCTTAACACTTTGGGAAAGCAAAATGTGACCAGAAGTCTTGCAATGGGCTAACAGGCTGCTAGGGCTGTGGAAAGCAGAGCTTTGCCTCCAAAAGGTACATCTCTGCTCATTGAGAGAACAATTGCTGCCCTTGTCACTTGACATTTTATGGTTTGGGTCTATTCAGGGAGGTCTGGTGAGGAAACCACCAGTTCTGGTCATAAAACCTTTGCCTCTGTGCTTTTTAATGTCTTTATGCTTCTATTAGTTTGACACAAGCTCTTTATCTCAGGGGTGGATTTGACAGTTTTATGCTGCTGTGTGGTACCTGCCATGTGCAGAACAGGCAGGAAGCTTCCTGAACTGATGTGTGACAGCAGAGTCCTGCAGGTTGAAATTAATTCCAGATAGGTGCCAAAGGCTGCTCTGATAACCCCATAAACCTGGTCATCCACATCAAGTACCTCCAGCACAGATGGCCAGTGAAGGCACTCACCTGTCCATGTATGTGGTCTAATTCTGTAGCAGTCTCTGGACATTACAAGCCCACCTCCTCAGAGAGCTTTCAGCTGCAGTGTTTCAAAGAGCCTTCATGACCTCTTAGCAGAGATATTAATATATGCTCTCCCAGTACAACAAGGGTCACCTTGAGCTGGGAACCCAAATCAGCACAGAAATAAGAAATTACCCACATATACCTTAAGTATGCTGAAGTCACCCAGCCCCTTTCAAGGCTGTGTGCCACCTGGAGAAGAAAAGTCTTAGAAGGGAAGGATGAACCCAAGCATCTCTGATGGCAGCACCATAAACAGCCCCATGAGCACAGCCATAGATCTCCTGTACAATATCACTCTTATACCATGGAGTAAATGCTCTTTGCTGCAGCAGCATCACACAAGAGAAGGCCAGAATATCAAAAGCCAAGCGTGTGGCCAGAGTAGGGCAGCTGGGTTGGCCACCAGTGCTAAAGGCTCCTCTGCACCCATAGCTGGATGCAAGGGCAGAAAGAGTCTCCAAGCCATTTGGAGTTTGCTGGGCAGCAGCTGCTGTCCTGCAGGCCAAGGTATGTGCTGAAGGATTGAGGCACAGCAAAGGACTCATTTCCAGCTCCACAGCTGCTTTTGGATTAAACTGGCTTTGTTATCACCACCCTGTTGGACTGTTTGGCTGCATCCCTGCATGTGGGATTAATGGGAAAGTGGAAGGAGCAGCCACTGGCCCTTGACAGTGAGCCTCACTCCATGGTTAACCTGTACTCATAAGTACTGCATCCTGCTGGTGCTGCAATGGCTGTTTGGTGGGGATGGCAAAGAGGGTAGACATGGGCAGCAAACACCTTCTTTGTATCCCAAGACATTGTCCCTTCTGCTCTTGTATTTTTTGCTAATTTTTACTTGATCTGCAGCCTAAATCTTTTTTCTCAGTAGTATCTGTGATTGCTTTCTTTAGAATTAACCTGGGGGTGACTTCTGCTGTTTGTTTGCAGAGGACAGCCTATATGGAAATGTTCTTTTCCTCCTCCACCCCAGGGCCGGTTCAGTGATGGGGGAAAATGCTGAGAAAAGCAAAGAGAGGGAGAAAATAGAAAGCCTGGCTCTTAACTCCCACACATGCTCTACTGAGAACCAGGTAGAGCCTTCTTGTGTTGAGTCCTTAAAAGCTTCATTGTGATGTCTTTGCAAGAACATATTTATTTTGTTTCCTGAGCCGTATGAGCAGGGCATTGTATCTGCTGGATTAAGGCAGCTCTGTGCTGCTCGGAGAACTATGAAATCCCTCCTCTGTCAGGCTGATGTGAAAGGATCCCATTCATCTGAGCACTCCCGCCCGGTGGGGTCTGCTTAGCATTCATCCCCGAGTGCGACAGAGCTCCTGCTGCTGTCTCTGGCTGCTCCCTGCTCTCCCACATCCCCGCTGCCGCATGTGCCGCAGCCAAGGAGAGAGAATAGGGAGCTTTGCTGCTGTCTGCTCTCTCCTCATTGCCATGCACCGGGCATTTGCCCCAGTGCCCTATTTCTCACCGGGAGCCGCTCCCGGCCCCGCCGTGTGCCAGCGACGAGCGGAGAGCAGAGAGCCAGGGTGCGGAGGGAGCGGGACACACGGGAATAAAATCAGTAACAGCATCCCTGCCTGGGAGCGGGGACACACGGGAATAAAATCAGTAACAGCATCCCTGCCTGGGAGCGGGGACCTGCGGGAATAAAATCAGTAACAGCATCCCTGCCTGGGAGCGGGGACCCGCGGGAATAACATCAGTAACAGCATTCCCTGCCTGGGAGCGGGGACACACGGGAATAAAATCAGTAACAGCATCCCTGCCTGGGCAGCGGGGACCTGCGGGAATAAAATCAGTAACAGCATCCCTGCCTGGGCAGCGGGGACCCGCGGGAATAAAATCAGTAACAGCATCCCTGCCTGGGGAGCGGGGACCCGCGGGAATAACATCAGCAACAGCATCCCAGCCTGGGAGAGGGGACACACGGGAATAAAATCAGTTTTGTTCATAGTTTGGATTCCTGATATGAAGCCAGTACCATTTATTTACCAGTTATTTACTCTAACTTTTCTAACATCTGACCGTTTTGGGTTTTTTTTTTATTATTTTGGTGACTACTGGTCAAAGAGAGTGGTGGGGGAAAACTGTGAAGACAGCTCTTGAGAATTAAACATTGTCCAAGCCAGCAACCAAGTAATATTTCCTTCCTTGCTTGCACCTTATTCAGGTGAAATTGGACCTTTGCCTGAACATCTGTGCCTAAAAAATTTCCCAGAACCCTTGTACCTGAGAGATAAGGATGACTGTAAGTCAGCCCAGCCCATGCAATATGTGAGACTTAAAGAACAGGTGATGCTCAGAGCTGTTTCTCCACATGATGATTTCTATGTACACATGAATTTACAGCCTTGTCCACTGAAATTAACATCAAGAAATCAGTTGGGCAGCTTGGATTGGACCTTTACAGTTCAGGCAGGCTCTGCTTTTGCAGGTCAGCAGTGGCAGAAGGAGTTTGAGGCACAAATTCCAGTCAGGCATTGGCGTCATATCCTCTGCCCAGATCCTGGATGGGATGGGGTACAGAGCATCCAGTGGATTGAATGATGGAACAATGGATTGTTCCATCTCTATGTGTGGCCCTTGCAGCAGAAGGAAGTATCTAAAGTCTCCTTGGGAAACGAAGAGCCTACCAACAGCACAGGAAGCCTGCCAAGCCTCACAGTGTGTGGCCATATTGGACCTCAGCTTTGCCCATCAATAACACCATTTATTGTTTTTAGAGGGAAAAACATGCATTTGTGAGCACGAGATTTCCCAAGCTGGCTGCTTCTTTGGAGAGGGGGAGAAAAGGGTCTCTGGCATGGCTGGAAGGCACACTTTGCTGCCTTCTGGGCCCTCCAGAGGCACCACATTTCACTCAGGTTGTCATTTCTGGTTACACTTCCAGCCCTTTCTATTAAGGGTAGGCAAGAAACAAGTGCCCCTTTCTTCCCAGCACAGGGCTCGCACGGGTGTGCAGGGGGAAGACAGCCCCTGAAGAAAGGACTAGTGAGGAGGGACAATCCCACTGCACCCTCCTGGTGATGGCTTGGCCACATCCTGCGAGCTGAGCCGGGAGTGGCAGAAACTCCGGTGGATACCTGAGCGCTGACCTCACTGGAGACATGACGCAATCACAGAGCTCCAGAGAGAGAGCCCTGGGGACCAGGGGCTTAAACACTGCTGCCTTGTGCCTGGAACAACACTTCCAGTCTTCAGGCCTTAAGAAGCTCCAGTCTGTTGGCAGGATGCTGCTCAGGGCTCGCCGGAGGCTGTGGACTTGGGGAGGCTGAGGACTTGGGGAGGCTGAGCTCTGGCTCCAGTGGGAGCCCCAGACTGCCCCAGTGCCTCTGGAGACCTCTCCCAGTTGTCTCTCTGAAGCAGCAAGCAGGGATTTCTCTTGTCCAGATATTTGTGTTTCACAGCTGTTGAATGCAGCAGAAGCAGCATCTGCCACTTGCAGTTGTGCTGTGTGCCTCTGCTCCTTTATTGCTCCCCCATCCATTGCAGTTCCCCTAGCCCCTACAATCAATGGAGTCACATCCAAGGAGCCAGCCCACCTGTGGGTGTTTGAACACAAAACACAAACACACACACAAACATGTGTGTGCTTTACACACTGACATGTGGCTTCAGCACGCCACTTCTGGCTGTTACTGCATCATCTGGGGCCAGCACACAACACAGTGACACCAGCTCCCTTGAACCCTAATTTCTGTTTTTTTGGTGACTCTCTCTGGGTTCAGGTTCACAGGCAGGCTTGTCCAGGCCCCTGGAAGAAGAATATAGCCTCAGATACAAAGATGGTGAATTTTTTTTTGAGGAGGAGATAAAATCTGTATATTCAAGAGGACTCCTTCAAGAAACAGAGGTCAAGAAATAAAAGGCTTCATCATGCTATAAAAGACAGCAGTCTTGTGACAGCTCATTTCTTGTGGCATTTGCTAAATAGAAGCCAGCTCTCTCTAAGAATGGGTTTTCCTGAGAAATTCCTACACTAACCTATGCAATCTGGCCATGGAAGGGATGCTGTGCATCCTCCTGGGGCCTCATCCAGCATGGGTGTGAATCTGTCACAGTCCCCTGGGGCTTCTCTGGGCTCATCATCTCCAGAAGGAAAAGTTCAGGATTCTGCACGCTCTGTGCATCAGCTGGGCTGTGCTGGCCAAACTTCATACACGTATGGTGGGGAGCTAAGCATGCATAAACCACCCCAGAGATATTTCCTGAGTGTAATTTGTGCATAAAAAGTCAGCAACCTTGCTTCTAAACATTTCCAGACTCGTGTTCCTCCAGCCACACATATGTGATCCATCCAGCAGGACCAGCTCAGAGATGAAGGCCCTGACGTGGTCCCAGTCCTAGTTTGGATCTTTAGGCTGCAAGCAGGGAGGACCAAAGAGTTTCAAGAGCACGGGCTTCTGGCTGTGTTAGTCAGCTCCAGGTCCAGAGTGATCCACTGCTTATCTGCAGGCGTGAGCCGGGCCTGGACTGACCACCCAGCCAGGGTCAGGTGCAATGCAATGCTGGCTGGCACTGGAGGGGCAGGCTCCAGAGGAGATTCTTTAGTCACTGGATGATTCACACGTTGGCAGCTGTGAATCTGGCCGGCCTGGTGTGATCCGCGGCAGTCTGCTGTCCCTCGTCATCGCAGGAAGGATGGGCTGGGAGACAGACCAGCCCAGAAGGGGACTTAGAGACGGAAAGTCTTTGATGAGTGAAAAGAAGCATCCAAACGACACTTTTCTCAGTAATTTTTGCTAATTATAAAGCCATTGACTGCTATTCCCAAAGCCTCCCTGCGTGAGGGAGCTTAATCACCGATGACAATTTTTTGGCATTTTTCAAGCTTGTCACTGACAAGAACACACACCAGTCTCTCCACCCAATGGCAACATCTGCCTCAACCAAATGAAGTCTCCACGTTACTCTCAGCTCCACCGTTCACTCTGACAAATTCTCTGTTTGCCCCACTAGTCACACCACGATGTACCTTGGGGTAGCTACAGGTCTCAGTTGTTTACAGACCATCCTTCTCACAAACAATACAAACATCTTCCAAAAGTCTCTTTGTGGCCTGCAGTGTAAAGGAAAGGAGCACACGAGGGCCCATTTGTGGGCTGTGCTATACTGATTGGAAATTTGGATTTCTAAACTCCTCAGCTTTGTTAATGGAATCTCCCAAACACTTTTGACGCTGCTGGTGTGGATCTGGGGATTCTGTAGACAACTTTAATCCCCAAGATAAAACCAGGAAAGAAACAGTGAACAGTGAAAGAAGGAACTGCTTGCCCAGTGTAAGAACCTGGGGCAAGCTGTGCCTTTTCTCACCAGACCTAGGCCCAGTTTAAAGTTTCACCTGAGTGTCACAGCCAGCCAGCCCTTTCAGCCAGATGTGGGAGCAGTCTCAGCCCTGAGCCAAGCCTCCCGTGCTGAACATCCAAAGGTGCTGGCTAAGCCCCTTCCCACTCCAGACATCATCCTAATTGCCAATGCTTGGCAGCCACTCCATCATAAGCAATAAGGGAAATTAATATTTTGTGTTTTAAATGTGTTTATTAGCCAAGAAGTTATCACCTGAAAGTGGACGCTAGGGCATGTCCAGAAACCTCTTTCCCTGAGGCTCCCACCAACAATGTAGGCACTGTGAGGCCTCATGGCAGCTTGGTACCAGCTTCAGCTAAAGCTGAGCAGGAGCCCAGCAAAATCCAAGGGTCTTTTTTCAATGTCACAGAGCAACTTTTTAAATGGCTAACTCAGAAGGAAAGCTTTTTGAAAAGCTTTATGGTCACTGGAGGAAATTTGTGAGTTGCAGTGTGTGGCTGCTTGATGGTGGAGAGCACGTAACTCATCCTCTTGGGATGAGGCTGGCACGGCAGCTCTTTCTGCCTGTGACCTAGTGCACATTCACTCTCTGGTCTCAGAGCGTGAATATCCCACTCATCTGACTTCTCCACACCCCCAGCTAATTACAACTCTGCATTTCCTTAAAGAACCCCAGGTGCAAACATACAGATTAGCGGTGGTTACAGGAATAGGTTGGTTGGCTTGCAGAGCTAAAAGGTTATTGTTGTTTCCACAGGGGTTTTACACAGTGTGCATGTGTCTGTTCACATATATATATTTATATTTCAATTATATTTATGTTATTATTTCAATTAGAACCATCCATCTCTTCATAATGCCTGATTTCATTCTGCACAGGATTAAGCCCTGGTTGAATGCCAGCTCTGAAATGGCATGAATGAGTCCTCACAGCATGGGGAACCTTTCATCATGAAGGTCTTGAAATAAATGTCACCACCACTCTCATCTCTTTCTCTGAAACCCTCTTTTGCCCCATCCCTCCTTCCTGCTCACTGAGGACACTATGGCTGTGTATTGACTTGTGAAGAAAGAAACTCTTCTTTAGGTACCATACGTGCCCTTCAGCAGGAGGGAGGTTGGGAGCCATGGGCAGTTTGTATTCATCTGCCCCTTGGGATGCTGTGACAAGGGTCCTGTCTTCCCTGACCAAATAAAAATCACTGAAAGCCATTATGCTCTTCAGCTCAGATGCAGGAGTGAAGAGGAGGCATTATGGGTTTTGTGCAAGGCCAGTTAACCTGAGCCAACCCTTGGCACTATTCATGTCCTGCTTCCCTGGGATAAACACATACTTTTAGTTAGAAAAGGGGAGATCAGTGACCCATCACTATACAACCAGAGTGAAACCTCAATAAAACATTTAATTTAAAAACAAAATCAGGCAACTGCAAACAGTTGAGGTGTCTTAAAGACTACACATGAAACCATCAGACCAGAAACGCCTTTGTGATCCAGCACAAGAATTTGGATGGAAATATCTCTCAGCTTTCCTTGTGGCCTCTACTATCAGCACTGCCCACAGCTGCCTGGGGGGCTTTAGCTGCCATGAGAGGACCTTGTGGAGTGAAGGGGTGAGGGTGTCACAGCCCAATGCTTTGCCATCTCATCTTGGTGCATTTTGTATTCTAGGCACATTCTTAGGAAGAAGTGACATCAGGATGCACAAATGAGGAGCGTGTGAATCATCGTGTGGAAAGCCACATCTGAACAATAGTCAAATTCCTGAGGATTCCTATCTTCAAACCCCTCAGATGCACCCGTGCCAGGAGGAGGAAGTATAATTCCAAATGAGACAGTTTGAAGTCTGTTCTCTAAGGCTCTAGAAAACATTTTACAAATTCAGTCATTCTCACATGCTGCAGTTATTGCCTTAGTAAATATATCAGCAAAGACGCATAAACTGCTTTAAAGTTAAGGAAATTCCAACAACAGGATGAGCTGCTGTGAGCACTAGTGGAATGAATCCCAGACTCCTGAGGGCTAGGGTGATTCAGGCTTTGCATTCTCATGGTTTGTGATTCCACCAGATTTCCTTGATGCAATTATTTTCTTGCGACTCTGCAGTCTACAAACTCTAAATATAACCTTGCACATAAAATAATACCCTCATTTCTGAAACAGTCCCTTGCCAAAAGTCCTGCCAAACAGTTGCTTTTTATATTACATTAGTCATGAACTGAGGCTGACAACAAGTTCCTCTTTGCAGACCCCTCCCAGAAATCTTGTGGAAAAGTTTTGGTTTTTTATTTTTTTTATTTTTCATAAGTCCAGCCTAGCTGGGCATATCAGGCAGGAAAACATTACCATTTTCCAGAAGTGGATTATGTCTCATGCTCCCTTTAACAGTTGTTGCTGGTCCTTAAACAGATGTGAGGGAGAGATGTGAGTGACTGAGCTGGAAAGTGGTGTAATTGCTCAACACCAGTAAAGGCACATGAGGCCAAGCTTTGAAAATAACTTTTATAGTCTGGGAAGGATGAGGGAGTGAGCCTAGAGATCTTCTGTGTTAGTTAGTGGCAATGTGCCACGCTGAATCCGAGGTTCAGACTCCCACTATCTCATCCTTTATGTTTTCACAGCTCAGGTGCTGAGTGAGGTGAAGGCTGTAAAACAAAATCAAAGGAGTTCTTCAGGGCCTCTCCACCTAAAGATGGAAGAGTGCTGTGAGGTGGAAGAGCCAGGCATGGTCAGAGCTGTGGCTGTCTGCTTAGGTCAGTGCTAGAAAAGTTTCACTTTCATCACCTGGCTTCATTCCTGCTCCTCAGAATAAGGCAGGAGCCATGACTGCTACTATCTCTGCACTTATCAAAGGAAATGGGCTTAGATATTATGGAATGGAATGGAATGGAATGGAATGGAATGGAATGGAATGGAATGGAATGGAATGGAGTGGAGTGGAATAGAATAGAATAGAATAGAATAGAATAGAATAGAATAGAATAGAATAGAATAGAATAGAATAGAATAGAATAGAATAGAATAGAATAGAATAGAATAGAATAGATTTCAGTTGAAAGGGACCTAAAATGATCATCTAGCCCAACTCCCTTCCATAGGGAAAAGCAAGACCCTATCCCTTTGTCATTCTCTGAAAGGGACAGCAGCTGCAGCCCTTGGGATATCACTCCTCATAAGGTTGTGCACTATAGGGACTCCAGGACCTCTCTGCCTCCCATTTAACACTGACCCAATGCCTCACATCATCTCAAAGCCAAGGTAGCAGCATTTGGAGTCAAGCACAGAGTGGCACTGTGCAATTGGGTGTCCATTGCAAACCAGGCTGGGATTTGGTCTTTGTTCAAGCACTGCTAGGAGGAGCAGAAGGGAGAGGAGGTGCAGGGTGTGGTACCACTGCAATTTCCTAGAGGCAAAGCCAGTTGAAGTTCACATCCTCCAGCTACTCCTTCCTCTCTGAAGTGAGGCAGCTGGCCACCCTGCTCCATTGTGCCAGCTCGTGTCTAACTGGGTCAGGGATCTGTGTTTAAAAATAGCCCTTGAGAAGAAACACAAGCTTTCTTATGAACCTTGACAATTTCATTGATTCTGAGCACAGAGCAAGTGCTTATCAACAGGAGTTTGAGAGAGGGAAGGAAAAAGCAGAGGGAGCAGAACCTGTCTTGGCTAGTTTTCCACTGAAATCTGGACTCAAACCCAGTGCACATGGGGGTGAGCAGGGGCTCTGGAGGGAGCACTCACACTGTCTAGGATTATCAGGAAGCTAATCCCACCAAGAGGCAACCCACCTTTTCTCAGCAAACACACGGGGATCACCAAATCTCAGCCCTGCTCCTGCAGCCTGTGCCTGAAGCACCTGCCAGGGTGGTGTGGGTGGCCAGAGGAGCCTGCAGAGCCCGTGCTGGTGTCCTGGCACTGGGCAGCTGGCAGGGGGGCAGCTCTGCTGCTGGGGGATGCTCTGCAGAGCCCATGGAGAGCTGGTGGGATGCGCAGCCAGCGGCGTGGGGACGGAGCTGCCGTCGCTATGGCTGCTCTTCAGGGACCCAAAGAGCACATTGCTCGTCCTTGAGCTCCAAAGTGTGTCTATTTTAACCCTGCTCTCCATGGCAACAGAGACAAAGCAATGCCATCTCTGCCTCACGTACCCCCTTGTTGTTCTAGTGAAGGGTTTGCTCAGAGCCGACCACCTGAACCAGAGCTAAGCTCAGAGCTAAGCCAAGCCTCTCCCTCCCTCTACATTTCCCATTTCCCACCCTCTACATCTCCTGGATGAAATTCTTACAAGAACAGCTTGTTCCTTTCTGGCCTTGGTATTAGAATTAATAAATCAAACTTGGATGCAGCTCTCGAAACCTTCCCCCAAGATGCCTTTTAATTAAAGCAATGGAAAGAAAAGACCAGTCTAAATGTTGTAACGTTTTTAATTAGTGGAACCTTTATTTTATTTGCTAAACAACAAGATTACATTTAAGTCCATTAAAATGAGCCCTTCGTTGAAAGGCTTTACAGTGTGTGAGAAAGGGAGATTTAAAGGATATTAATAAGGGCTTAAACATGCTAAAACAATTGAAGAATGATATTTTTTAATAGAAGAACTTAAATAACCCTTTATTCCCACCACAGTGAGTGGGTATGTTTGTGTGCTGATGCCTTTGAAGTTTCCTCGAACAAACATGCACCTGCCTTCACCCAGACCCGCCCATTCTTTTATCCCTACTGCCTTGGGGAACTGAAATCCTTCCCAATAATTCCTGAATAAAAATGTGTTTCTCAGGCAGGAAATACATGCTACAATCATAAACACTTCACATGCAAGTCCTCTTATTTTTGGTCCCATGAGCTGTTTATTGCAGTGGAGGACTCTCTTTCCTCTGAGATGATTAGGAAAGGGATTTTATATTTTTTCTATAAAAATTACTTAACATTTACAGAATCGCATTTTTTACAGATATCAGAGATATAAAAGAAACCAGGCAAATCCCTGTAAGTCCAAGAGGGTGGTAAATGTTCTCTCTTGGACAAACCTTTGAGTGTTGTCTGCTAAAGGGTCTCACTGGTCCTGACTTAGCACAGCAGAGAGTACTCACACACTTTCCTCCTTGGCAATCCACCCCAGGTTTTAATGAGCAGTGCTCACAGACTCTTCTTAACCTGCTGACTGAGGAATCTACTCAGAGATGGCAGAGTTTGCATTCACAGAGGTGTAGAAAAATCTAACCTGCTGTACCTGCCTGTCCATGAGTACCTCTTGGAAGCACCTAATTCCATCATAGCTTTGCCATTGTGGAGAGACAAATCAGTGTTAGCTGCCCACACACCTGGATGTTCTGTCCATGATGACCTGTTTTCTTTCTGTTTTTTTCCTTTTCCAGATCTTTTACATGGTCTCTTTTTAGTGCACATGAACGTGCAGAGACCTATAATGAAGCAACAGAAGGCTAAAAGGGGTATCAGGCACCCTGAGCAGCTTTTTCATGGTCAGATGATCGAGAGGAAAGGATGCTGCTGGAAGTACTTTTGACACTGTCAAAAGTTGCCTCTTGGTCAAAACATTTGGCCTGATTTTAGGACTCTTGATCACACAACTTCATTTCTCTCAGAGACCATATCCACAGTTATCATCTACAGGAGGTCCTTTCAGCTTCTGATCATATTTAAACCAAACCACTTTCCTGCTTTCCAAACCCAGCAGCAAAAACCAAATCAAGCCAGGTTTAATCCATCCATTCCTTCCTGGATAAAGGGAGCAGCAGTGGAGAGGTCCTGGGGCACATCTCTCAGCATGATGCAGCTCTTTTCCTGCAGCCTTCCTGCAAAAAAATAACCCTTCCCCCCTCAAAACCCTTCAAAAGACCTATTCCTTATGATAGCAAAAAAGCACTGATTACTATTAAAAACCTAAACCCTGCAGGAAAGCAGGGGAGGGGAGTTTATGGCCATTGACCTTTTAACTCAGGTAGGTTTATAAAGAGCTGTCTTTCTGTTGCACCACTGGGATTGTACAAGTTTCTTGGCCATGAATGGGAGCTTTGTAGGATTCTACTGTGTGGTCATTCACGGGCAATCTGTTGGTCTTTTTGGAGACATTTAATAAAAAAAGAAAACCTATCTAAAATCCAGGAGGAGGGGGGTAGGCTGGGTATCAGCTAGCGGCCCAATCAATGAGCAAATGTGTTTGGGTCTCCTCCCAGAAGAGAAAGCTTGTTTTAGGAATTTAGTCTGGCACTCACAGGGCTCTGTTTGTATAGCCCTTTCATTTAAAAATACAGAAAGGCAAGTAAGAAGAGATGGCTTGGAGCAGGCATGGGGAGAAGAGACAGGGAGGGAAGGGAAAGGGAACCAAGAGGGGAAATACAGAACAGCTGTTGGAACTGAGAAGAGAGCAGCAGTAAGGATGAAGGCAGAAGCAGTGGTGTGGTCTCATTCTGTGGGCACCACACAGCTCTCCAGCTGATGGAAAGTTGCTCCCAGGGATGGAGTGATAACCCCCAGGGCGAGGAGAGCCCTGCTCCATGTGTGCATGGATGTGTGCCAAGGTACCAACAGCTTAGGCTGAACATCCAGACACCAAAACTCCATCAACCAACATCCCCCATCAGGAGTGCATGATGTGGAGCAAAACTCAGGTTTTTGCTGGTTGTTTAAGAACAAAGCACACTGGGGTGTTGGGCAGGATTGGGATGGCTGGACCCTAGCACACTGTGAATATGGGGTGAATACCTTTCAAGTTTCCCCTGGTACCTGATGGAAGAAGGGCACTAATTCTGCACTAGCAGCCTCCAAGCTTTGCTTGGACACTGTGCTTTTCCTTTCAAGTTGTTGCTACAAAAAACTGAAACAACTCCCCCCATTTTTCAGTGGGGAGGGAAAACTGCTCTCATGTAGAATGATAAAACATTCTTGGCTACTTATATGACAAAGGCAATGTAAATGCCAGGCTCAACCATTAGCTAAGCTCACTTTCTCCATGTGTGTGCTTTTATACATATATAATATGGATATATAAATCTTTACCTGACTCATCAAAATGTTGGTCTGTGTAATTTCGATTTGCAACATGCAGTTTGTTAAATTCTCTGCATCACTCTGTAGTGATGAAAAAGGCTGTCACCTGTGCTGGCCTATCTCTGTTGGTAGCCCTTGCTATCTATGATCTATTGGCCTTTCCTCCTCAAAAAAAAAATTAAAGAGTTAATCTGTGAATAGTTACTAAGAACATTTAAGGATAAAATAAGTATGTAGCCTGGGGATAAGAAATGTTCACTGTTCTTCACTGGTGCTCTCAAAGAGCTTAAAGAAAATATCTCCCACCAGCTGGTCCACAAAGTGTGTGACTTGTACATTTGTAAACCTGGAAAGTCAACAACCATATATGATGTTAGTATTTGCCAGCCAGAACCCACAACTCATATACAGAGACCTTTGCTCTGTCCTTGCTAAGTTGAGGACTGGACTTCAGCTGTGACTGGCTGGAGGGGAAAAAAAAATTGCCTTGTGAAGGAAAACTTTCCATTAGCATAAAGCCAAAAGCATCAGCCAGTGGAGCAGCTGGACGTGCCTTTCACCAGGGCACTTCAGGGGCAAGAAGGAGGGGACTACACATGCAGATAGTCCCTAAACTAGAGCAACCCCTGAGCTGGCCAACAAGTGCTGGAGAGCCTGGGCTGGAGATCAGTAGCTGTGAGTCCCTGTCCCCACAGTACTGAGAAAGTGATGGCTCTTCATCCCTGAGGAGGAACAGGGAGGAGATGAAGGCAAATCCTCTGGGTCCTGCTGCACTTCTAGGCCTGGGACTGTGTGTCCCTCCTGAAATGCTCAGTTCCTAGATATACATGGGGAAATGCTGGTGTCTTTTTCAGAGCTGAACCAGAGGCCAAAGCAAACCAGGGTTTGCTATCAATGACTCCATTGAGGGCTGGGGCAGGCAGAGCACACAGCTGCAGGGCATGGATACTGAAATGAGGAGGTCTGCCCAGTCTGTGGATCTGCAGGATAACAAAGTGTTGGGAGGGAGGATGGGGGTGTGGAGGAGGATGGAGAGGTTGCCACTGGAAGTGTGGAAATTGCACAGATTTGGAGTTTCCACTCCAAAGTTCTTATAAGGTGCGAATTTTGGCAGTGCTCTGTGGCTTCCATGGCAACCTGAGGAGGCTGGAGCCAGGATGTCTGGGAAGAAAGATGGCAGTGGTGTGTTGTAGAGAGCTGGTAGCTGTCCCCTCAGACCTGGGACTCTGTGGCATGATGAGACACGCCAGAGGGAAACACCACAGACCCTGCCAAGACTGTCTGCCCCAAGCCATGGATGGTCCAGCCCTGGGTGCAGTGCTGCCTTCAGCATCACCTTTTACCCCTGCTCACAGAGGTCACCAGCAGGAGCAGCTCTGTGAGCAGTCAACAGCTGCTGACAGCTGCACACACATGGAGGTCAGCACTTCATCCCTCTCCTGGCTGCCTGGCCTGGGCAGTGAAACAGGACAAGAGCAGGGGTAGGTTTGGATATCAAAGCCCTACTCCTCTCCTGCTTAGATAATGGCTCTGAAACTTGTGTACATTAAATACTCAGCTAAATATCCCAGCCCCAGACTTCCATGGTGCAGAATCCCCCCTGACTCTCCAGCCAAGAGCTCTGTTCCCAGAGGAAGGGAAGACAGAGATGTGCACAAGAGGTAGGAACAAGGTCCTGTCAGGTCAATGTGCCTGGCTGCCAGATTATTATCTAAGCAACAGGGATCTCTGGAGGAAGGGAGGCCAGCAGGATCATCCCTTCTGCAGACACAGGCTGAGGCACCCAGTAGTCACATCTGCTGTGACAACTGAACAAGCTCATCTGGCTTTTCCTTTGCTTCCCCCCTCCCCAAAAACAAACAAACAAACAAACAAACAACCCAAAAAACCTAACAAAAGAGAGGACCAGGAGGAGATTGTACTTGATGTTGGGCTGGCCAGGAGACAGGTACAAATCCTGCACTAACCATCCATCATCTAATGGGTGTTGTCCAGTGTCTCAAGGCAGGGGTGCTGCTCAGAGCACATCAGCACATGCTGCTCTGTAAAGAAACCTCAGGATCCTCTTCCCAGCACCTTCTGGAGTTAATGTATTTAAAAAGAACAGTCAGACAGTTGTTTCTGAATGGCCAGATCACTGAGATATTTGTTCCTACAGACAGTGTGAACAGGTGAGGTGTGGGCTTGAAGGACTGTGTCCAGGGAAGGTCAAGAACACCACAGCTTTCCTCAGCCCTGACATGATGAGACAGACCTGGGAGCAGAAACATCCTCTCCATTTGTACTGAGGCTTGAAAGATGCTTATGCTACTTGAAAAGAAATCCTTCAGGGCTCTCTTGCTGCTCTCCCAGCAGTGGTGACAGGTCTCAGTGCCCACATTTCTGCCCTGTGTGTTGCCCTGCAGCTAGCTGGGTGGTGAGAGGAGTCTGTGCTGTGCAGACCAGCTCAGGCTGGCCTGGGGAAGGCACAGAGGAGCTTGCATTGCTGGGACACACACAGCTTGCTTTGGGACAGAGCACAGCCCAGGCTATGGCTCATCCCAAAGCCTGGCCAGCCCAGTGAAAGCTGGAAAGAGCCCTGGGATGACAGAAGGAGTTCTCAACTCTTCCTCTGACTACAGCTTTTGTGAGTCAGGTTGTGTTTGCATAAACTGGACCTGGTTGCTAGCTGCAGGTTTTCCTGCCCATAACCACTGTCCCTTTAAAGACTTTCAGCTGTGCCATTATAGAAATTATTATGGTGACTCTGTCTCTGCCTTACTGCAGACACATTCTGGATGGAGCAGTCAGTGTGTGATAACACTAGGGCAATAAGGGAATTCGGGCAATTTTTCTTCTTTTGACAGCACTTGAACTATGACAGACTCCAGCAGGAGCAATTACTGGCAGAATGGACATGGAAAGGGTGATTTTTAAGAGCAAATATTGAAGAGGGTGTTTGGAGTGAGGGATTGAGAAAGAACTTTAACCTGTGTCCCATCAGAACAAGCTTTGTCACCACAGAGGTCCTACAGTCCCAAATCTGGGGAGGGAAGGAGTTCAGGAGCTCATCTTGAATAAACACACACTGTGCAGAAAGCTGTGCTTTCTTCTCAAGCAATGAGCAAGTGAAAAGGCAAAATATTTCAGCAACCCACTGGCTGACAGGTTTCTCCCCATTTCAATTGACTGAAGGGAAGGTATTGGCCAACATGCCTTATCCTAACTGTGGGTGTGCCAGGATGTTCTAAAGTTCTGCCCATATTCACAGCCTGACTCATCCTGCAAGAGCCTGTTGGGTGGAAAGTGCCCCCTCTGCAACCTCCATGGCAGAGCCAAGAGGAGCCTTTGAGTAAGCCCATGGCAGGCACTTTATGGAAGAATCCTTGACCTTCAAAGCCTGCAGTTGTCTCGAGACAGAAAGCCTCATTCCACCCTGCCTTACTCACATCTCTGCCTTTCCCACACCGTGGAGGACAGAAGATGTGCCATAAATCCCCTCTCCCCATCACAGCTGCTTTAGGGCATGTTGGCATTGCTGTGCCAGGTTCAGATTGTCTTACACAGCTCAGATTCCCCCGGGACCTGTGACAATCTCCCTTCCCTGGGACAAGTGACAATCTCTCCAGAGCCCAGCAGTGGTGCAAGCTGGCACCTCACCTGCTTACAGTAGGAAAGCACAACTGCCAGAGGACTGAGCACTGGGAAAGGCACGACTGTCTTGGAGGGAAAAAAAATAAATAAAAGCCATGCTGGACATTTATGGCTTTTGGAAAAGAAATGTCAGAGCAACAAAAGAAAATCCAGATGTGCTACATTTGCATGGAGTGAGGTGGGTTTCAGCCCCAGCACAAGCTGAGGAAACTGAATGAAGTTCAGACATTTCTGGAATTTCAACTACTTCATCAGCAGCCACAGGTGCTCAGTGCTCAGGGCTGGCAGGAAGGAAGCTCACAGCTCAGCACAGGACAAACAGAGGTGGAAAGGCCAAGGCAGGCTGGTCCCATCCCTGTGCCAGCTGCAGCCTCCTGCCCATCCTATTGCCACCCTGCCAACACCTCAGGGCTCTGCCAGGTCCCTCTGAAACACTGAAGGGGACCAAGTAGGAAGAGACAATTGTCCCTGGCTGATAACACAGCATTTCTCAGAGACCTCCCCATGGCCAAGCTTTAAATTTTGCACTTGGGGTGATCTGAGCCCAAGGCAGATGCTGGCTGAGACCCCTGAGAGACTGTCCTGGGACTGGAGCCACTTGTGTGTGACAGCAGGCATGAAACCTTGGTGGAGATATTTCTCTAAGGGGTGGAAGAAGCAAAAAGAAAAAAAAAATTAGATCAGTCCTCTTCAAGATTTTCAGTGGTGTAATAGAAGTCTCTGTGTCCTGGATGCCAGGGAGGTCTGGGGGAGGGGGAAGAGAGAGTGAAAGTGAATTAAATGGGCCTTTCAGTAGCAAAGAGAGCACTTAATCTTCTCTAGCCCATTGAGTGCAGATGCTGTTGAAGCCTCCCTGCCATGATAGCCAGCAGAGCTCACCCATATTGTATTCTGACAGTTCCAGGGAGGGCTGAGCTGGCAGAGAGGAGCAGGGCAGGAGGGCAGGGTGTTCTGGCTCCAGAAATAGGCACCAGTTTATACATGATGAAACCAGGAGCACCCTGTGTCCAGGAGCACTGAGATAGCATGTACCTGGCCTAGGGATGAACAAAGTATTTATTTTAGAGCTCCTGTACTTCTGTGACAGGTTCATTCTCCTGTGAGAGATGTCAGCTGCAAGGTGGGGTGAGGTGGTGGGGGGAGCATGAGGCTGTGAATTAAAAGCAGCAAAAAGTCACCTTCACATGTGGTCACCAGTGATGCCAGAAGGGAACCCAAGCCTGGAAGGTGGGTCAGGATACAACTGGGAAAAACAGGCAGATGCTTCTTAAAATTTACTTAAAACTGCACTAGAGGCAGCTCCAGCTTTCTGTAGGACAGAGGACTGGGCAGAGCAGCCCTTACCTGAGCCTGCCCATCCCAGCACCAGGGTTCACCAGCTGCCTCTTCCTTTTGTGTGAGGACTCAGGTGACAGGAAAGGAAAGAGAATTTTTGTCAGGCTGCTGGTGTACCAGCAGTACCTGTAGAGCCAGGGAATATTGTGCTGAAGTGCTGTGGAGAAGAGGAGGGCAATAGGAATAACTAAAAGTAAAAATCTTTGGATTCTAAGAACTTAAAAGAAAGATATTTTTTAAACACTTAGTAGCTGCAGCTGGGGGTCAGCAATGCTGCCAGCCTGAGGCCGTGTGAACTGAGAACGTTAATTGAGCCTCCTGGGTATGTAAGCCTCTTATCTACTTACACACAGTGCTTTATCTGGGCGGGGAAAAAATGAGATTATTAGCTACTTTTAATGAACAGCAGTAGGATGTGCGTGCTCCCTACTCTTTGCTTTCCTCTCTCTCTGCTTTTCTTTATAACTATTAGCTTTTTAGCATACGAGCCAGGACTTCAAACGGGGTGTAGGTGTCAGAGAAAGGGAGATGGCTCCTATTCATCTTTTCGGGACTGAAGGTGTTTTCAAAGCTTCTGCTCTGCTCCTTAATCCTACAGGTGCTTCTCAGTTTCTCAGATCTGTTAACTCAAAGATGTGGGGCTCCCCCTGCCTTGCTTAAGTGACTCCCTATTTAGCAAGGCAGCTTTTGAAGCTGCTGTCCCAGCACCTCGTGGTGCTCTGTCTGGGGTACAGACAGTGTGGATGGGCCAGAGCTCCTGGCAGGCACAGGGACCTGGAAGGTGGAAGTGGAGGTTACTCTTGGGGTGATTTAAATGCAACTTGGAGGCTGTGGAAGGTTCTCTGTAAACCCCAAGTTTTTATGTTGGAGGATAGCAGGCACTGAATCTCATGTTGATCTCATGGCTTGGCTGCAGGGACCTGGCTGGGGGTTACCCACACTTTCTCTCTGTTTTCAGGAGCTGAGAAGACAAATCAGTATGAAATCATCACCATGCTGGTGCCAGCCCCTGCTGCCCTCTGCCTCCTGCCACCAACAGGGTGGGGGACACGCTGGCCCACGAGTCCCAAGGGCCCTGTGGCTGGACAGGGAAGCGATATGGCAGAGCCTATCTGCAGGGCCAGCAGATTAAACCCTGGTGTGGAGTTTCCCAAGGCAGGCTGGCTCCAGCAAGGGGCTCGAGGGAGCCCTGCCTCCCTCCTGCTGCCAGCCCTGCCTGTCACC
The DNA here is from genome assembly GCF_029582105.1 of Oenanthe melanoleuca. NCBI lineage: Eukaryota > Metazoa > Chordata > Aves > Passeriformes > Muscicapidae > Oenanthe > Oenanthe melanoleuca. The sequence goes on from NC_079344.1 coordinate 10,345,443, forward strand.
CTGCCCTGCTGCGCCTCCTGACCCTGCTCTGGGTCTCCTTCTGATCTGAGGGTGACTTCCACCAGCTGCTGCCTTTTTCTTTAATGTCTCACAGAGCTGTGTTTGCTTTTCAGATTCCCTTTCCTGATTGTTTTGAAAGACAGATGCCCTCTGCTCCCACTCCTGTTAAAAGCCATGGCTTTTCTTGCTTCTAGTGGGCTGTAAACATCTTTCCTGTTACAAACGTGCCCTTTCAGCTGCTCTCTGGCTCTAAGCAGTGTTGTTTTTCTCTTTCTCTTTGTAGCTGACTCTTGTTTATTACCCTCTTATCCATAAGCTGCTAAGGTGTGCAAGCAGAAATGGGGTAATTTCCCCCCTTCTAAGCTCCACTTCCTAACTAAATTACATCTGGATCTACCACTAACATTAAGGGTGCTGCACTTGAGAGAGGATTCAGGCCAGGATGAGGGTGTGAGAGCACTGCAGGGCTTTCTCCTTGCCCTGTTGTTGTGTTTGTACCTGGAGGCTATCAGGAACTTCAGCTGTGGGGAATTCACAGTGGTCTGTGGCTTGGCCCAAATGATTGCTAGGCAAGGGCAGGGTGAGAGGGAGGAGCAAAGCAGGTCCCAAAGCAGGGTTTTATAATTCTAGACTGAATCCAAGGAACTGGTCAGTCCCTCTCCCTGCAAGAGACAAGCACACCAAAAGATGGAGCTTCAGGCACAGGCAGGCACCTTGCAGCTCTGATTCCTTGCCCTCATCCTGCCCTAAGAGGCTGATTCTTCTCCAAATGTTTCCACAACCTTTCAGCTTCATTCTCAGCTTGAGTTTTCAAAACTGCCTCCCTCACTGCACCCGAGGACACATCTTACATCCTCAGTGCACATCTCATTTCTTGTCCCAGCTTAGTTGCTGCTGCCCATAGGAAACATGGGTGGGGGGAAAAACCCTGTAATTGAGAACCTCAAAATGGTTTGCAAAGCTCTTCTGTCCCTACTGTGATGCTGCATTTTCTGGTGGTGGGAAAACCGAGTCAGGGAGCAGTGATGGGGTCATGTGTGTTTCAGGGGTCAAGTGCCTGGGACCACCAGAGCAGAACCAGTGCACAGCCCACTCTTCCCACTGCTGTGCCTCAGCCCCTAACCAGCCCTGCAGAATAAACCAGGCTGTGGTTGCTTTGTGCTGGAGTCCAACAGTGCCAGCCCCGGGATGGTGATGATGGTTCAGCTGGGGGGTGCACAAAGTGGAGAGGGATCTTTTAAAATGCTGCAGGGCTTGGCATGAGGCAAAGAAATGCAGTAGGGAGAAGGCTGTCTTCCAAACTTATATATATTATTAAAAAAAAAAGAAAAAAGAAAAAGAAAAAAAAAAAAAAGAAAAAACCCCAAAAGCTGGAGCTAAATAGGCAGCTTGAGGAGCGGAGCTGCTGGAGTTTCCGAGAAGGCTCCCAAGATGCACAATGGGAACATCTGTGCCTCGGCTGGCGCCTGGAAGGGTCTCCGGCCGCAGAGCGGGCTGGCGTCAGCCGGCTGCAGCCCTGCCTGCTGCCTCCCGTCCCCTGAGCTTTGCTCGGCTCCTCCGCTGCCCCTCCGGCCCGGCAGCAGCCGTAAATCCCGTGCCCAGCCTGCTCCTGCTCCTGCTCCTGCCCCTGCCCTGCCCCTGCCCCTGCCCCTGCCCCTGCCCCTGCTCCTGCTCCTGCTCCTGCCCCTGCCCCTGCCCCTGCCCCTGCCCCTGCCCCTGCCCCTGCCCCTGCTCCTGCCCCTGCCCCTGCTCCTGCCCCTGCCCCTATTCCTGCCCCTGCCCCTGCTCCTGCTCCTGCCCCTGCCCCTGCCCTGCTCCTGCCCCTGCCCCTGCCCCTATTCCTGCCCCTGCCCCTGCTCCTGCTCCTGCCCCTGCCCCTGCCCCTGCCC